>NW_026889774.1:16615000-16892500 GCF_033153115.1 Saccostrea echinata
TAAATCCTTTCATCACAATACAACCCAACAGGTATTGGACACCTGTCAAACTCCTCTTGGATACCTTCATTCCACCCAACAGGTATTGGACACTTGTCCAACTCCTCTTGGTTACCTGCATCCCTTCCTTAGAATACAACCCAACAGGTAATAGACACTTGTCCAATTCTTCTTGGGTTAATGAAATCCTTTCATCACAATATAACCCAACAGGTATTGGACACCTGTCCAACTCCTCTTGGATACCTACTTTCCACCCAACAGGGTAATGGACACTTGTCCAATTCTTCTTGGGTTACTTGAATCCTTTCATCACAATATAACCCAACAGGTATTGGACACCTGTCAAACTCCTCTTGGATACCTACTTTCCACCCAACAGGGTAATAGACACTTGTCCAATTCTTCTTGGGTTACTTGAATCCCTTCATAAGAATATAACCCAACAGGTATTGGACAATTGTCCAACTCCTCTTGGTTACCTGCATCCCTTCCTTAGAATACAACCCAACAGGTAATAGACACTTGTCCAATTCTTCTTGGGTTAATGAAATCCTTTCATCACAATATAACCCAACAGGTATTGGACACCTGTCCAAATCCTCTTGGATACCTACTTTCCACCCAACAGGGTAATGGACACTTGTCCAATTCTTCTTGGGTTACTTGAATCCTTTCATCACAATATAACCCAACAGGTATTGGACACCTGTCCAACTCCTCTTGGATACCTACTTTCCACCCAACAGGGTAATAGACACTTGTCCAATTCTTCTTGGGTTACTTGAATCCCTTCATAAGAATATAACCCAACAGGTATTGGACACCTGTCCAACTCCTCTTGGATACCTACTTTCCACCCAACAGGGTAATGGACACTTGTCCAATTCTTCTTGGGTTACTTGAATCCTTTCATCACAATATAACCCAACAGGTATTGGACACCTGTCCAACTCCTCTTGGATACCTACTTTCCACCCAACAGGGTAATAGACACTTGTCCAATTCTTCTTGGATTACTTGAATCCCTTCATAAGAATATAACCCAACAGGTATTGGACAATTGTCCAACTCCTCTTGGTTATCTGCATCCCTTCTCTTAGAATACAACCCAACAGGTAATGGACACTTGTCCAATTCTTCTTAGGTTACTTGAATCCCTTCATCAGAATACAACCAACAGTTCATATTGCAGTTTTGTTTCTTATTTTAAATTTCTGATTTAATTTAAAAAAAAATCAGTTTAATGGTTTGAACTTGCAGGAATTCTTAAAATTCAGCGACAACAATATTCTTCATAACATTACATCAAACACCTGCATTTGTAAACATGGCACAAGGTCTGTTATTGTTTTTGTTTACTTTTTACTGGACTTGTTAGATTTGCTAACTTTGCACACATCACTGCACACTTACCGACAACACTGGTGAATCCGTTTTTGCTTTCTACATTTTTATTATCACTTTTCTTGATTACAGTTTTAATATGTTCTATTGATATGCCACAGAATTTCCACTTTTTTTTAAATACTAAGGATGAATTTCAGTTTGAGAAAATGCAAGAATGTACAGCAATCATACACACCCAAAATTCATTCTTTTATAATTTTATGATAAATGAAGTTTCATAACACGCTTTAACAATGTCAGTCTGAAATGCTATTAAAGTTATGATATTATACTGACAATTTTGAAAAATATTAGCTTCAAATCTGTGCCAATGCCTCTTTAATGACAAAAGGCCCAAGTAGCCCTAAATAAATCAGATCCCTTAATTGTAAATATTTGCTATCAGTTGCTATGATTAAATGAATTCTCATCAACAGAAGAAAATCCATGAAATTGCTATATATTCTCTAGTGCCACATTGCTAAATAGATTGCACCCTTGAGTGCATATTTTCTATCAGTTGCTCTGATAAAACAAAAAAATTCTCATCAAATGTACAGAAAATCCATAAAAAAGTTTATATACATGCATCTTCCTAAACCAAACATTCTTCAGGTTAATGAAAATTCTCTTCTGTCATATAAAAAAAAAATCTCAAACTGATTACATGCTACTGTAAAATAAATCATACAGCTTCCTGTACAATACAGATACAATGCATATATTCCCTGTAATAAAAGAAATGACTTGTGATATTCACCATTAACTCAAATTCAGCAAGTACAATTAATAAACTACTTTGTTTAAAAACTAAAAACTTATGCACTATGTCAAATCTTTTCTGCAAATCTGCATCAAAATATTCAATCAAATATTCACTGAAATTAGAGCAGGGGAAGAGTCAAACATCATTCCGTGACAAAATTTCACAGGTAGGGCTTTAATCCTATATAATAAAAAATGTCAAAATGGTTTAATTTTTGTTTCTGGATTATGCTCCATACTTTCTTCTTCAGGGACTCCCATGGCCTATACTGTATGGCACCTTCATTGGCCCTGTTCTTCTCTATTGCCATATTGCAATCTTTCCTTCCTGGAGTGGTGTTTGTGTTCAGACATTCTCTGAAATATTCATGCACCTCCTTCAGTTTTGCCTCCATCCACTTTATTCATGCTGCAATTAGATCATCAGTACACATTTGTATTTGACTCTTGATTCAATTTCAAAGTGTTATCAGACACTGGACGGGAACCAAATAGCTATAGGTCACCTAAGTGAGTCAAGTGACCTAAAAAACAGTAAACTTATGCAAAAATGAAGGGGACCAATTAGACTTAATTACATATTCTATTCAAGAGGAATACAATGGAAATTTTCACTCAATAAATGTAATCAATCAAGATTTATATAATACAAAGTTTTAAATAAATGACATTTTCATCCCCATCCAAAGACAGATATAATTAAATAGGAGTATTCATAACATTTCAGATTTACAGACAATTCAATTTATAATAAGCTCTTAAAAAATTCAACATCACTACCTTCCAGTGTGATATCTGTCAATTTTCTGCAAGCATTTTTCACAGTCAAGCCATACACTGTTAACAGCACAAGTTTGGAAATGTCCACAGGCTCAATGACCCCCGAGATCTGCCTATAATGTATTTTATGGACGTCTACTGTATGACCCAAGTGATTTGTCAGCCATTGTTGTTGTTGGGGTGATATGTCAAATACCTGAAAACACAAAAGCAGTCTCGTCAAGATTCTAGAAACTATTGTACATCCTATATTTTCAAGTAAAGAAATTTATCAAAGTCAAACAACTATTTGAATTCCTGAGCTATATGTTTATTATGTAGACTGAAGTGTATCAAGCTATAAATAAATATACTAGTCTGTACTGGTCAGCCAAGTTGACTTTTAAATCAACAAAAAAAAAAAAAAAAAACAATTACTGTGTAGAATCCACAAAGAAACATTCTTGTCAAGTTCCTGTCCAGTTTGGTTCAATTTGCCCAATGGCTCACAATAGGATTGAAAAGTTAAAGTTTACAGACAAGGTGGACCATGGTGTACATTAAATTTTATTCATTAGGTTAAGTTTCTCAGTAATACAACTTAATAAATAGTGTATTTGATATTGTTATTTTATTTTGTTGCTTTACTATTGTTTGTCCTGTTTACGAAAATAAACACAGCAATAGGTCGCCAAACCATAATGCACATAACGCAACTAAATTTCTGAAAGTCTAGGAAAACAGCTGATAAAAATAAATGGCTTTTTGGTGATAAAAAATTTCGGTTCTGCAGAAATTCATTTGGACCTGTGAAATGCATCAGACTGTCAGTCCGAATGTCCAGTGTTAATTTTTTTTTTCAAAAACACTGAGCAATTTAGTTGATTTTCAATGATTTCTACGGAAGTTGGCAGTTTTTTTTTTTTTACCACAGTCAGATAAAGCAAAATGATGAACCAGATGGAAAAAGCTACATGCACAGTATTCTTCATACACAAGTCTAATAAAGTACATGTTATTAAATACATTACATGCAAGCACTCTGAAATATGTCTTGTGTTTTGTTCTGTTTTAACTTCCATTTCTGGTAAATTTCATTTTTATAAATAGTCTATGTACTCAAATTTTGCTATGAAGATGGCTACTGCTTTACATAAAAACTTGACAGAACATTAATAATTACCATAGAAAACATTAGTTTATTTAAAAAAAAATTGTATGCAACCTCATGATTGTTTATTACCGTTTTAAATTTTTACCATTTCTATTTTCAGACTTTTTTAAATCCCCTCAGTCACAATTCTATGTCAAGTTCAGAAAAAAAGCCAAGGCTTCCAAGTAGACTAGGATACACTCATCCACATTTGTGCAATTACATGAATGAATATCCTGAATATCTTTTCATAACCTAAAATTGGAAAATGTTCATTCCTTTCTTATCCCAAATAGATTTCTTGAATTGATAAGAACTGATCATTCAATACTGTAAAAATCTAACAGAAAGAATTTTTTGAGACTGAAAAAAAATGGTAAGAGAATGTAATTGATAGGGGTATTCTGTCATGTCATTGTTCATTTTAAAATTAATGTTGTGAATTTTATGTGCAACACATTAAGTTCTCTTACCTTGGCACATCTCTACATCATTTGGTAATTGATCCACCTGTGCAATGGTAAAATAAGAAATTTATCTCTATATTTTTAGATAAACCTTACTACATAACATGCAGAAGCCCTGTCATTATTTTTCTTTTAAGAAAAATATACCCCTACCTTAATAGGTAGGGGTATATTTTTTCTTCATTAAAAGAAAAGTAATAACTTCAGCCAGTCAGGTGCCTGTGATTGCATGTTGGGAATATGTTAGGTATGTCAGGGGTGTGCAATTAAAAAAAATAAATACTAGCACACGGGCTAGTGGCAGCAATAAAGTTACTAGCCCCAAGTAAAAAGTTACTAGCCCAAATGTAAGGGGGGGGGGGGGGGGGGGGGGTAACAGAAAATAGTTTATTGTTGAAAAAGTCAGGGTTTTAATGTCATTCTTTTTAAAATTAAAGTTTAATTCTAACTAGTAAAATTAAATCATGTATTAATTAATAATTATGACAGAAAATAAAAATAAATTCAAATAAATTATCTACAATGAAATGAAAATCATTTTTTTTTCATCTTAAATCATTAAATACGCTGGAAATATATTTTATGTAAACCACATAACACTTATCTTTCAGTTGATTGAGTGATCGTAAATAATTTAATGAGATATCTGCATGTGTATTTACCATAAACAGAGGAATAGAGGAAATTCGGATAAGATAAAAACGATCGTTTTTGGAAGTAAATAAGTCAGGTAGCACTGCAAAATGGATAAGATTATGGAGATTAACGAACAGTAGGAACATGCTGCCGAATATATTTTTTCATATTTTGAGAATTTAATAGCAAATAACGAGTGAAAATACCAATAGTAATTTTCATGTGTCACATTGGTAGTTTTAATTTTTACTAGCCCAAGGGGCTACCTCTGTGCAGAAAACTACTAGCCCGACCCCAAAAAATGGTAGCCCCAGGCGTCGGGCGATGCTAATTGCACACCCCTGTATGTAGTGAAATGTAGAGAGGCTGTGTGCCAGATCTTCACTAATTATACAGCAATTTTGATTTCCTTACATATCAGATGTGATTAACTTATATACAGTTATTTAGTTATTGTCAATTACCCCCATCTATCATCATCTCTGTTATCTTTACACTACATGAAATGATGCCCAACAATTTATGGACAAACGATTGTCAAAATTTTTATTATCTTCTCCTATATACCTCGTCAAAACATACAAAAGTTTATTATTATATAAAATTTAATAATTAACACTTCTGATTTATCAAAGATTATGTATACGATAGTTTTCTAAATGCAGCTCGGGCCATATCAGGTCGATGAAGACAGAGGAAATTCCAAATACATACAAGTACCATTTAAATTAATTGTTCTGATACTTATCCTACTGTTGTACACATTTACGTAAAAAAATAGTACATTTTAATCAATTTTACATTTAAATTAAATTTACCTAAGCAAAACATCTATCAATGGGTAAATAAATCGAAGATACTTACTTTTGCTCTTGTTGAGTTGACCTCGAGCGCTTCTAAGTCGCCATATTTTTTGGTCAAAACAAAACGCCGCAAAGATCAAGACTAACGGAAGTTGATTTTCGGAACTCTCGGGGGTTACTTATGTTAAATTTAGCGTTCCGAGTATAAAACTGAGATCGAAATACGGTGAGTCCGTAGAAACAACTTTTTCAGACATTTTTTTGGACAAGTCATCGTGTCCAAGTCGTGTTGGGTACTAACCGGCAAATACCCAATTAAGTCATTTTAAGTAAATTTAGCGACACTCCTTATTGGGTATACCCAATTAGCAAAAAGTACCCAATAAGTACCAACTGTGTATAAAAAGAACCCAATAAATGCACTCTCGTAAACACGGACAGACGGACAGACGGACTACGGACAAAATGTGATCAGAAAAGCTCACTTGAGCTTTCAGCTCAGGTGAGCTAATAAAACTTCATAATCTATGAAAAATTATTGACACGTCTCTTAAATTATTTTCTAAAAATTATCGTCTCACTGTCAAGTCAAAATAAGTTGTGAAGCAATTCGTTTATAGTTTACCAATTGTAACCAATTAATTATATCAAAACTCGGATGCTCACAGGTATAGTGTCATCTATGTAAACACCCAATTAACACCTCCATGCCAGCTGTTATCCAGGTAAGTCTAAGCTGCATTAATTTTACGCTTGATCGGCGTGTGCACACGCGCAATCAAAACTTTGAGAGATAGAGAGTAAAAAACAATGAAATGTGTGTAACGGGACCCAGGTCTTGGTTCGAGAGATAGAGAACTTCGAGAGATCGGAAGTTCAAGAGATAGGAAGTAAATTTGCTTAGTTATATAGAAGAAAAAAACGGGACCGGAGGTTCACTTCGAGAGATCTAGAACTTCGAGAGATCGGAGTTCGAGCCATCGAGAGTCACCTGTATAGCGTAGCATTATTTCACACAGAATCGCGTTTTCACATATATTTTTTTCTCTTTGAGTATTTCACAAGAATCCAAGAATCGCCTTTTCACATCTTTTATAACTCCTTGGGTATATAGAGTATAGATCATGTCATAAATAATTTATCTTTTTATCAAATATACATGTAATAACCAAATCTAATAAATAGATTGATTTTCTTTCTTTTAAGTGCCAAATATCAATTTATTTCCAAAGGCTTTAAAACAGTACTGTATTACAATTTTCTATCGCTTAGTTCCTTTTTGAGTGTCTGTAATATTTTATAATACCGAAAATAAAACTCGGAAATTTGAGTGTATGTAATATTTTTTAATATCGAAAATAAAACTCGGAAATCAGGATAATTTCGCATTCAAATCATAGAGAATAATAAATCTTCTGCATTATAGAAGGCTTAGTAACTATCTTATTCTGAACTTACTATACGAGATAGATAAAATCGCATGCCTGTCCATCACTATAAATGCATATTCAGTGCTTATATTATATTTACTTGAATTAGCTACTTAGCATACATTGGAATTTTTTTTTTAGATATATTCATGTGTAAATCAATTAACTGTCAATACAGACTTACACTACTCTGGCATCGTTTAACTATACATGCACTGGAAGCGGTAACAAACGCACTCTTACATTTAGAAGAGTGAATATGGAATGTCTAAATATTTTGATATGGAGAGTGTATATGTCTCTGACGTCATCGATACTATTTCCGCCTTTATCTCGAAAGTTGTATTCTCACTTACAAGCCAGAGTTATCTTTCTTTCCCCTCTGTATTTACAATAGGTAAATAGGGAAAATGACGGTACCGAAAATCTACAAAATGTGGAATCCAATTTGAAAACAATTTATATATTTAGTATTTGTAGAATAACCTCTGTTATACATAATAATATCTTGAAAAAATATTAAAAAACAAAAAAGTAAAAAATTGACCAAACACAAGTTCACTTCCGGTTCGGACAGGGAGTACCGGAAACACACGAAAACAACTTCGAAACAAAGAGAATGTCATGATCTAATACTCCTGTAAATTTCACATCTTTACCTCAAACTGTTTCCAAGAAAATTTCCGGACAAAAGTCCATTTAAAAATTGGAAATTCGGCCAAAACTTCGGACCGGAAGTGAATTTTTCAAAAACTGGAATTTTATATACTTCATATATCAGCCTACTATCATGTGAAAAATTATGAAAATCTATCCAACCATCTCTGAGTAATCACGCTCACAAAATTTGGGAGGAATAAAAATAATAATAACTAGATACTCATTGCGAGCAACAAGAGGTCTTCCGTCCGAAAAACTATCCTTATGTGTGATATTCTTGGCATGTAAAATTACATTTATATATGCTCTTAGTAAAAACACCTAAAATATAACATACATATAGGTCTTTCAAAGATTAAATGCCAGGATTTTAAAGACTTCTATTGAATGAAAATAGGGTAGAATTTACAAAGAAAAGAAACATAATATAAAAAGGGGGGAAACGGATTAGGACGGATTAAACACAGATCATCTGATGAAAATTTAATATGGAAACTAGTACACCAATGTACACGTTTTCATCGATGTTAACTTTGCATTCATTGCCTGACGTAACGTGCGTCAAGAAGGTTAATTTTTTTTTCATAGTGCAGAATTATAGGATGAAAGCTAGCCAACTAAATTTTAGGAAAGTAGATTCACATCGGAATTTGTTACATGAGTTTAACAAAAACTTTTAGTAAAAGACATAATCTGTTACTAATGAAAACTACTGATGTCTTTACGTTCTTTATTCTTTATGCATTCAACTTTTTATTCCATGCAATTCCAAATGGAGATGTATCCGTGTAATCTTTCTCTGTACTTCAGTCAATTTGTCTACTATTAAAGGCGGGAACGATAAATTATTTCACGCCAAACGTCACAAGCAAATCATTGCGCCTTTTCTTTTGAAAGTGTTTTCTTTTGAATGGGTGTGATAGCTTCAATAAAATATAAAAATATGCTGTTATAGCCTGATGTTTTACCTTTAGAATGTACATTTATGGAATTATACGCATCGTTTATGGGCAAGTAACACTAAAGCATTTCATTTGCAATGTTTTCCTAAATGATTTATTTTCCTATTTACCTAATAAGTGGACTATTCCGTTTAGTTTACACATTTAATAAAAAGACTGGAACGTTTTGCAACAAGATCTACTGTAAAGTTCTCTAAATACTACGTGCACAAAATTTGTCTTAAAATAAGAGTAATTATTAATAGCGCATTATCCCTGAAAGTTTGATGAAAAACCACTGAACAGTTCTCAAGATATCGCGTGCACAAAATTTGTCTAAAAAAATAAGAATAATAATAATAACTAGATTCGATCTCGTTGCAAGCAACGAGTGGGTCTTCCGTCCGATTATTTATAAGATGAGATAAGAATTTGACTGAGATTTTCGTTCAAAAACCATGATATAAATAAATTGTTAAGACAAGCAGTTTTGCTTTAAGAAAATTTTTGTTTAACAAAATATTGATCATTAAAGGGTTACAAATTAAAGACTTTCAGCCCTTATTGGCGCCAGGCCCTAATGTGAGAGGTCAGCCCTCTTTTCTTGATATCATCTTAAACATGTTAAAGCTCTCATGATTTTGAACATTTTTTGTTCAACAACAATTCAGAAATTCTTTTTTTTTGTTTTCCGGATATCTGCAAAAGAAATATTAAGGGCCGGCCCTTCAAGTCCTAAATGGGAGCGTCTAGCAAAAAATGAAAGGTTCCATATTGTTCAGAATATTATTTTGAACGTCTTTTGTTCAATACTGTTTATCAAAACATTCTTCCTTTTCGAGATATATTGCGCAAAAAATTGTTATCTGGCCCCTAAAGACTCCTTATTACGTAACATATGATATCAACATCATGTTATTTAGATCAAGGGTGTGAAGATGAACTATTTCGCTTCAGTAATATATTACAAAATATTGATCATTAAAGAGTTATTGATTGTATACTTTCGGCCCCTCTCAGCCCCTAATTTAAGGGGTCAGACCCTTTTCCATGATATCACCTTAAAGCTCTCATGGTTTTGAACACTTTTTGTACAACAACTATTCAGAAATTCTTTTTCGTTTCTGAGATATATGCGAAGAATATATTTAGGGGCCGGCCCTTCAACTCCTTAATGGGGACGTTTAGCAAAAATCAAAAGGTTGCATATTGTTTAGAACATTATTTTGAACATCTTTTGTTCAATATTGCTTATCAAAATATTTCCCACTTGTGAGATATAAAGCGTCAAAGATTTAGCATGGCACGCCCCTTATGGCCCCTAATTATGTAACATATGATGTGAATATCATAATACATAGTTGTAAATTGTTGAGGTAAACATTTTTGCTTCAGTAATGCATTACAAAATATTGATCGTTAAAGAGTTATTGATCAAAGACTTTCGGCCCCTCTCGGCCCCTATTTTGAGGGGCCAGCCCCTTTTTCTTCATATCACTTTAAAGCTCTCATGATTTTAAACACTTTTTGTTCAACAACTATTCAGAAATTCTTTTTCGTTTCCGAGCTATATGCAAAAGATATATTTAGGGGCCAGCCCTTCAACTCCTTAATGGGGAAGTTTAGCAAAAATTGAAAGGTTAAATATTGTTTAGAACATTATTTTGAACATCTTTTGTTCAATATTGCTTATCAAAATATTTCCCACTTTCGAAATATAGAGTGCCAAAGATTTGGCATTCTGGCCCTTTATGGCCCTTAATTATGTAACATATGATGTATATATCATAATATATGGTTGTAAATTGTTAAGATAAACATTTTTGCTTCAGTAATGTATACCAAAATATTGATCGTTAAAGAGTTATTGATTTAATACTTTTGGCCACTCTCGGCCCCTAACATGACAAGTCAGCCCTTTATTCTTGATATCATATTAAAGATCTCGTCATTCTGCACAAATATCGTTTAGTATGTTTTTACAAAATAATTATACTTTAAAAGATATGATACAAAATGTCTCAAAAATTCACTCATGATTCGTGTCCTAAATTTCGACCCCTACTGAGCTTCCATACTAGGCACTTCCGGAAAATATCCAAACCCAGGTGCAAAATGGCAACATGTCCTCTATCATCACTGAAAATTTCAGCGCTCTAGCTTAAGCCGTTTTTGAGTTCCATCGCAGACAAGGAGGTCCTCTGAATTTTAATAAAAGGGCGATAACTCTCGACTGGAAGTAAATATCCCTTAACAGACTTGTCGGAATTAACTTCAGATGTCAACGCATCTACCTTGAAAATTTGAATAAAATCGAACGAGCCATCTCCGAGAAATCCTCTGCACAAATTTTGTAAGGAGAAAAAAGAATAATAATAATAACTAGATGCGATCTCGTTGCGAGCAACGAGTGGGTCTTCCGTCCGATTTTTGATAAGTGACTGAGATTTTTGTTCAAATATAATGATAAAAATAAATTAAGACGAAAATTTTGCTTCAGTAGAATGTATTAAAATATTGATCATTAAAAAATTATAGATTAAAGACTTTCGACCCGTCCTGGCCCCTATTTTGAGGGGCCAGTCCTTTTTTCTTGGTATTTTCTTATAGCTCTCATGATTTTGAACATTTTTGTTCACAACTATTCTGAAATTCTTTTTGGCTTCCGAGATATATGCAAAAGAAATATTTAGGGGCTGGCCCTTCAACTCCTTAATGGGGGCGTTTAGCAAAAATGAAAAGGTTACATATTGTTTAAAACCTTATTTTGAACATCTTTTATTCAACACTGCTTATCAAAATATTTCCCAATTTCGGGATATAGAGTGCCAAAGATTTGTCATTCTGGCCCCTTGTAGCCCCTTAATTATGTAACATATGATGTAAATATTATAATATATAGTGGTAAATTGTTGAGATAAACATGTTTGCTTCAGTAATGAATTACAAAATGTTGAGCCTTAAAGAGTTATTCATCAAAGACTATCGGCCCCACTCAGCCCCTATTTTGAGGAGCCAGTCCCTTTTTCTTCATATCACTTTAAAGCTCTTATGATTTTGAACATTTTTTGTTTAACAACTATTCAGAAATTCTTTTTCCCTTCCGAGATATTAGCAAAAGAAGTATTTAGGGGCCGGCCCTTTAACTCCTTATTGGGGACGTTAAGCAAAAAATAAAGGTTGCATATTGTTTAGAACATTATTTTGAACATCTTTTGTTCATTATTGCATATCAAAATATTTCACACTTTTGAGATATATAGCCTTAAAGATTTGGCATTTTGGCCCCTTATGATCCCTTATTATGTAACATATAATGTGAATATCATGATATGTAGCTGGAAATCGTTCATATTAACATTTTTGCTTCAGTAATGTTTTACAAAATATTGATCGTTAACGAGTTATTGATTAAAGACTTTCGGTCCCCCTCGCCCTTATTTTGAGGGGCCAGCCCCTTTTTCTTCATACCACTTTAAAGCTCTTATGATTTTGAACACTTTTTGTTCAACAACTATTCAGAAATTCTTTTTCGTTTCCGAGATATTAGCAAAAGAAATATTTAGGGGCCGGCCCTTTAACTCCTTAATTGGGACCTTTAGAGAAAAATGAAACGTTGCATATTGTTTAGAACATTATTTTGAACATCTTTTGTTCAATATATCTTATCAAAATATTTCCCACTTTTGAAATATAAAGCGTCAAAGATTTTGCATTCTGGCCCCTAATGGCCCCTAATTATGTAACATATGATGTGAATATTATAATATATAGTTGTAAATTGATGAGATAAACATTTTTGCTTCAGTAATGCATTACAAAATTTTGATCGTTAAAGAGCTATTGACTAAAGACTTTCGGCCCCTTTCGGCCCCTAATGTGATGAGTCAGTCCTTTTTCTTTGATATCAAATAAAAGATCTTGTAATTCTACACAATTTCTATTCAATATGTTTTTAGAAAATCTCTATAGTTTTAGAGATCTGATAAAAAATATCTCGAAAATTCACTCCTAATTTATGTTCTAAATTTCGACCCCTACCGAGCTTCCATACTAGGTACTTCCGGAAAATTTGAAAACCCAGGTGCAAAACTTCAACATGTCGTCTATAATCGCTGAAAATTTCAGCGCTCTAGCTTTTGCCGTTTTTTAGTTTTTGTGTCGACAAAATGGTTATCTGAAAATCGATTAAAGGGCGATAACTTCCGACCGGAAGTGAATTTTAAGGATTTGAACAAAAAAGGATCATCTTCAGA
This sequence comes from Saccostrea echinata, assembly GCF_033153115.1. Classification (NCBI taxonomy): domain Eukaryota; kingdom Metazoa; phylum Mollusca; class Bivalvia; order Ostreida; family Ostreidae; genus Saccostrea; species Saccostrea echinata. The sequence continues at coordinate 16,628,260 of NW_026889774.1, forward strand.
TCAAAAGGCATTACCCCTGAAAATTTCATGAAAATCGATCGAACCGTTTGCGAGATATCTTCTGCACAAACATTGTAAAGAAAAAGTGGAATAATAATAATAACTAGATGCGATCTCGTTGCGAGCAACGAGTGGGTCTTCCGTCCGATTTTTGATAAGATGAGATACGAACTTGACTGAGATTTTCGTTCATAAATATATAAATAATGAAAACATACAATTTGCTTCAGGTATGTTTAAGAAAATTTTGATCATTATGGCACCAAAAACGCAATATTTGATAAAGATTTTAAAATATTTATAGTAACAGATCGTGAAGATGAACATTATTGTAAAAGGGTTATAGATGGAAGACTTTTAGCCCCTTTGAGCCGCTAATTCGAGGGGTCTTGATATCACATGAAAGGTTTTGTAATTCTGAAGACTTTTCATTCAACAACTATTCAGTTTTCGAGATATGCAGACTTGAAATATTTAGGGGCCGTCCCTTTAAGTCCTTATAGGGGCTGTTTAGGAAAAGTTCAAAGGATGCACATTGTTCAGATCATCATTCTAAACAACTTTTGTTCAATATTGCTTTTCAAAATGTTTCCCCTTTTCGAGATATAAAACGTCAAAGATTAAGCATTCTGGCCCCTTATGGCCCCTAATGACGTAATATTTGAAGAAAATTTTAAGATATATAGTTGCAGATTGTGAAGATGAACATTTTTGCTTCAATAATTAATATCAAAATATTTAACGTTAAGGAGTTATAGATGAAAGAATTTTGGCCCCTCTGAGCCCCAAATTTGAGAGGTCAGCCCCTTTTTCTTGATATCACATGAAAGGTCTTGTAATTTTGAAGACTTTTTGTTCAACAACTATTCAGAAGTTTCGTTTCGTTTTCGAGATATGTAGACTTGAAATATTTAGGGGCCGTCCCTTTAAGTCCTTATAGGGGCTGTTTAGGAAAAATTCAAAGGATGCACATTATTCAGATCATCATTCTAAACAACTTTTGTTCAATATTGCTTTTCAAAATGTTTCCCCTTTTCGAGATATAAAGCTTCAAAGATTAGGCATTCTGGCCCCTTATGGCCCCTAATGACGTAATATTTGAAGAAAATTTTAAGATATATAGTTGCAGATTGTGAAGATGAACATTTTTGCTTCAATAGTTAATATCAAAATATTTAACGTTAAGGAGTTATAGATGAAAGACTTTTGGCCCCTCTGAGCCCCAAATTTGAGAGGTCAGCCCCTTTTTCTTGATATCACATGAAAGGTCTTGTAATTTTGAAGACTTTTTGTTCAACAACTATTCAGAAGTTTCGTTTCGTTTTCGAGATATGTAGACTTGAAATATTTAGGGGCCGTCCCTTTAAGTCCTTAGAGGGGCTGTTTAGGAAAAATTCAAAGGATGCACATTGTTCAGATCATCATTCTAAACAACTTTTGTTCAATATTGCTTTTCAAAATGTTTCCCCTTTTCGAGATATAAAGCTTCAAAGATTAGGCATTCTGGCCCCTTATGGCCCCTAATGACGTAATATTTGAAAAAAAATTTAAGATATATAGTTGAAGATTGTGAAGATGAACATTTTTATTTCAATATTTAATATCAAAATATTTAACGTTAAGGAGTTATAGATGAAAGACTTTTGGCCCCTCTGAGCCCCTAATTTGAGAGGTCAGCCCCTTTTTCTTGATATCACTTGAAAGGTCTTGTAATTCTGAAGACTTTTTGTTCAACAACTATTCAGAAGTTTCGTTTCGTTTTCGAGATATGTAGACTTGAAATATTTAGGGGCCGTCCCTTTAAGTCCTTAGAGGGGCTGTTTAGGAAAAATTCAAAGGATGCACATTGTTCAGATCATCATTCTAAACAACTTTTGTTCAATATTGCTTTTCAAAATGTTTCCCCTTTTCGAGATATAAAGCTTCAAAGATTAGGCATTCTGGCCCCTTAGGGCCCCTAATGACGCAATATTTGAAGAAAATTTTAAGATATATAGTTGCAAATTGTAAAGATGAACATTTTTGCTTCAATAATTAATATCAAAATATTTAACGTTAAGGAGTTATAGATGAAAGACTTTTGTCCCTTCTGAGCCCCTAACTTGAGGGGTCAGCCCCTTTTTCTTGATATCACATGAAAGGTCTTGTAATTTTGAAGACTTTTTGTTCAACAACTATTCAGAAGTTTCGTTTCGTTTTCGAGATATGTAGACTTGAAATATTTAGGGGCCGTCCCTTTAAGTCCTTAGAGGGGCTGTTTAGGAAAAATTCAAAGGATGCACATTGTTCAGATCATCATTCTAAGCAACTTTTGTTCAATATTACTTTTTAAAATGTTTCCCCTTTTCGAGATATAAAGCTTCAAAAATTAAGCATTCCGGCCCCTTGTAGCCCTTATTTATGTAACATATGACGTAAAAATCATAATATATAGTTGTAATTTGTTAAGATAAATAATTTTGCTTCAATAATGTATACAAAAATATTGCTTGTTTAAGAGTTATCGATTAAAGACTTTTGGCCCCTATTGGCCCCTAATGTGATCAGTCAGCCCTTTTTTCTTGATATCATCTTACAGATCTTTTTATTCTGCACAAATATTGTTCAACATGTTTTAACAAAATAATTATACTTTAAAAGATATGATACAAAATGTCTCAAAAATTCACTCATGATTCGTGTCCTAAATTTCGACCCCTACCGAGCTTCCATACTAGGCACTTCCGGAAAATATCTAAACCCAGGTGCAATATGGCAACATGTCCTCTATCATCACTGAAAATTTCAGCGCTCTAGCTTAAGCCGTTTTTGAGTTCCATCGCAGACAAGGAGGTGCTCTGAATTTTAATAAAAGGGCGATAACTCTCGACCGGAAGTAAATATCCCTTCACGGACTTGCCGGAATTAACTTCAGATGTCAACGCATCTACCTTGAAAATTTGAATGAAATCGAACGAGCCATCTCCGAGAAATCCTCTGCACAAATTTTGTAAGGAGAAAAAAGAATAATAATAATAATAATAATAATAATAAAGGTAAAAAAGAAACCTAAGAATAATAGAAGGGTCTTCCGCTGAAGACGGAAGACCCTAATAATAATAAAAGTGAAAAAGAAACAATACAATAATAGAAGGGTCTTCCGTTGGAGACGGAAGACCCTAATAACTAGATGAGATCTCGTTGCGAGCAACGAGTGGGTCTTCCGTCCGATTTTTGATAAGATGAGATAAGAATTTGACTGAGATTTTCAAGTCCTAAATGGAGACGTCTAGCAAAAATTGAAAGAGTGCATATTGTTAAAAATATTATTTTGATTGTCTTTTGTTCAATAATGTTTATCAAAATATTCTTCCTTTTCGAAATATATTGCGACATAGATTATGCAATCCAGCCCCCTAAAGAACCCTTACTGCGTAATATATGATATCAACATCATGTTATTTAGATAAAGTGTCTGAAGATGTACTATTTCGCATCAGTAACATATTACAAAATATTGATCATTAAAGAGTTATTGATTGTATACTTTCAGCCCCTCTCCGCCCCTTATTTAATGGGTCAGACCTTTTCCTTGATATCACCTTAAAGCTCTCATCATTTTGAACACTTTCTGTTCAAGAATTATTCAAAAATTCTTTTTCGTTTCCGAGATATATCCGAAGGATATATTTAGGGGCCGGCCCTTCAACTCCTTAATGGGGACTTTTAGCAAAAATCAAAAGGTTGCATATTGTTTAGAACATTATTTTGAATAACTTTTATTCAATATTGCTTATCAAATTATTTCCCACTTTTGAGATATAAAGCGTCAAAGATTTAGCATTCTGGCCCCTTATGGCCCCTAATTATGTAACATATGATGTGAATATCATAATATATAGTTGTGAATTGTTGAGATAAACATTTTTGCTTCAGTAATGCATTACAAAATATTGAACATTAAAGAGTTATTGTTCAAAGACTTTCGGCCCCTCTCAGCCCCTATTTTGAGGGGCCAGCCCCTTTTTCTTCATATCACTTTAAAGCTCTCATGATTTTGAACACTTTTTGTTCAACAACTACTCAGAAATTTTTCTTCGTTTCTGAGATATTTGCAAAGGAAGTATTTAGGGGCCGCCCCTTCAACTCCTTAATGGGGACGTTTAGCAGAATATGAAAGGTTGCATCTTGTTTAAAACATTATTTTGAACATCTTTAATTTGTTCAATATTGCTTATCAAAATATTTCCCACTTTTGAGATATAAAGCGTCAAAGATTTTGCATTCTGGCCCCTCATGGCCCCTAATTATGTAACATATGATGTGAATATCATAATATATAGTTGTAAATTGTTAAGATAAACATATTTGCTTCAGTAATGTATACAAAAATATTGATCATTAAAGAGTTATAGATTTAATACGTTTGGCCCCTCTCGGCCCCTAATATGACAAGTCAGCCCTTTATTCTTGATATCATATTAAAGATCTTGTCATTCTGCACAAATATTGTTCAGTATGTTTTAACAAAATAATTATACTTTAAAAGATATGATACAAAATGTCTCAAATATTCACTCATGATTCGTGTCCTAAATTTCGACCCCTACCGAGCTTCCATACTAGGCACTTCCGGAAAATATCCAAACCCAGGTGCAAAATGGCAACATGTCCTCTATCATCACTGAAAATTTCAGCGCTCTAGCTTAAGCCATTTTTGAGTTCCATCGCAGACAAGGAGGTCCTCTGAATTTTGATAAAAGAGTGATAACTCTCGACCGGAAGTAAATATCCCTTAACAGACTTGTAGGAATTAACTTCAGATGTCAATGCATCTACCTTGAAAATTTGAATAAAATCGAACGAGCCATCTCCGAGAAATCCTCTGCACAAATTTTGTAAGGAGAAAAAAGAATAATAATAATAACTAGATGGTTCTCGTTGCGAGCAACGAGTGGGTCTTCCGTCTGATTTTGGATAAGATTAGTCAAGACCTTGACTGAGATATTCGTCTATAAAAAGTGAAAGGATGCATATTGTTCAAAAAACATTATTCTGAGTATCTTTTGTCCAATATTGCTTATCAATATATTTCCCCTTGTTCGACATGTCAAAGATTTGGCATTCTGGCCCCTTTTGGCCCATTACTTTGAAGATATGATCAAAGTTTTAAAATATATATAGTTACAGAATGTTAAGATGAACATTTTTGCTTCAGTAATTTATAACAAAATATTGAACATTAAAAAGTTAAGGATGAAAGACTTTTGGCCCTTCTGAGCCCCTAATTTGAGGGGTCAGCCCCTTTTTCTTGATATCAAATGAAAGGTCTTATGATTTTGAAGACTTTTTGTTCAACAACTATTCAGAAATTTCACTTAGTTTTAGAGATATATATAGATTAACAATATTTAGGGGCCAGCCCTCCAAGTTTTAAATGGGGATGTCTTGCAAAAATTAAAAGGGTGTATATTGTTTAGAACATTATTCTTAACATCTTTTGTTAATATTGCTTTTCAAAATATTTTCCCTTTTCGAGATATAAAGTGTCAAAGATTTAGCATTCTGGCCCCTTATGGCCCCTTATTACGTAACATATGATCAAAATTTTATAATATATAGTTGCGGAATGTTAAGACAAACATTTTTGCTTCAGTAAATTATTACAAAATATTGATCATTAAAAAGTTATAGATGAAAGGCTTTTGGCCCTTCTGAGCCCCTAATTTGAGGGGTCAGCCCCTATTTCTTTATATCACATGAAAGGTCTTGTAATTCTGAACACTTTTTGTACAACTATTCAGAGGTTTCGTATCGTTTTCGAGACATGTAGACTTGAACTATTTAGGGGCCGTCCCTTTAAATCCTTATAGGGGTTGTTTAGGAAAAATTCAAAGGATGCACATTGTTGAGAACATCATTCTAAACAAATTTTGTTCAATATTGCTTTCAAAATATTCCCTTCTATCAAGATATAAAGCGTGAAAGATTAAGCTTTCTGGCCCCTTGTGGCCCCTAATTACGTAATATTTGAGAAAAATTTTAAGATATATAGTTGCAGATTGTCAAGATAAACATTTTTGCTTCAATAATTAATATCAAAATATTTAACGTTAAGGAGTTATAGATGAAAGACTTTTGGCCCCTCTGAGCCCCTAATTTGAGGGGTCAGCCCCTTTTTCTTGATATCAGATGAAAGGTCTTGTAATTCTGAAGACTTTTTGTTCAACAACTATTCAGAAGTTTCGTTTCGTTTTCGAGATATGTAGACTTGAAATATTTAGGGGCCGTCCCTTTAAGTCCTTATAGGGGCTGTTTAGGAAAAATTCAAAGGATGCACATTGTTCAGATCATCATTCTAAACAACTTTTGTTCAATATTGCTTTTCAAAATGTTTCCCCTTTTCGAGATATAAAGCTTCAAAGATTAAGCATTCTGGCCCCTTGTGGCCCTTATTTATGTAACATATGACGTAAAAATCATAATATATAGTTGTAGTTTGTTAAGATAAATAATTTTGCTTCAGTAATATATACCAAAATATTGATCGTTAAAGAGTTATTGATTTTATACTTTTGGCCCCTCTCAGCCCCTAATATGATAAGTCAGCCCTTTTTTCTTGATATCATATTAAAGATCTTGTCATTCTGCACAAATATTGTTCAATATGTTTTTACAAAATAATTATACTTTAAAAGATATGATACAAAATGTCTCAAAAATTCACTCATAATTCCTGTCCTAAATTTCGACCCCTACCGAGCTTCCATACTAGGCACTTCCGGAAAATATCCAAACCCAGGTGCATTATGGCAACATGTCCTCTATCATCACTGAAAATTTCAGCGCTCTAGCTTAAGCCGTTTTTGAGTTCCATCGCAGACAAGGAGGTCCTCTAAATTTTTATAAAAGGGCGATAATTTCTGACCGGAAGTAGATATCCCTTAAGGGAATTGCCGGAATTAACTTCAGATATCAACGCATCTTTCACGAAAATTTGAATAAAATCGAACCAGCCATCTCCGAGAAATCGTCTGCACAAATTTTGTAAGAAGAAAAAAGAATAAAAATAATAATAAAGGTAAAAAAGAAACCGAAGAATAATAGAAGGGTCTTCCGCTGAAGACGGAAGACCCTAATAATAATAAAGGTAAAAAAGAAACCGAAGAATAATAGAAGGGTCTTCCGCTGAAGACGGAAGACCCTAATAATAATAATAATAATAATAAAGGTAAAAAAGAAACCGAAGAATAATAGAAGGGTCTTCCGCTGAAGACGGAAGACCCTAATAAAAGTGAAAAAGAAACAATAGAATAATAGAAGGGTCTTCCGCTGAAGACGGAAGACCCTAATAATAGTGAAAAAGAAACAATAGAATAATAGAAGGGTCTTCCGTTGGAGACAGAAGACCCTAATAATAAAGGTAAAAAAGAAACCTAAGAATAATAGAAGGGTTTTCCGCTGAAGACGGAAGACCCTAATAATAAGAAACAGTAGAATCACTATAAGGTCTTCCGTGAAGACGGAAGACCTTAATAATAACTAGAAACTCATTGCGAGCAATGAGGGGTCTTCCGTCCGATTCTGAAAATAAAATCAAAAATTCACTCTGAAAAAGGGATAAAAGAAATTCAGCGTGAAAATCCAAGAAAGCTAACCATTAACCATTCACTTTTTTGCATCACTTCCTGTCACGACCGGAAGTAACGGCGATACAAGATTTTCTCACGATTCAAATAAACTGATGACTGACTATCAGACCTGAAAGTTTTAGACATCAGTCGTTTACTGTTGCTGAGCAATATTGTGAGAACAAATTCTAATTTTGAGGACAGGTAATCACTCGACCGGAAGTGAATTTTATAAAAATCTCTGCAAACATTTTCAATCAAAAAGATGAAAACATACATAAAACTCCTAGAAGACTCTCTATTAACCCTGTAAATCCCAAAGAAAAATATTGAAAAACAAAAAAGTTGCAAATTTAACATTGTTGAATTCACTTCCGTTTGCGACCAGAAGTAAGAACGACGAAAATTAATTGTCGATCAATATATCTACATTTGATGCTCTATCACCACAGCAAGTTTCATATTCATATCTTTAGCCATTCTCTGATGATACTGTTTACCTTCTTTTATTCTTTATGTATTCAACTTTTTATTTCATGTAATTCCATATACAGGCATGTCCATGTAATCTTTTTCTGCACTTCTATATACTTCTGCATCAGACCATTTGTCTACTACGAAAGGTTGATCATGATACATTATTTCACACGAAACGTCACGGGTAAATATTCGCGCATATCCTTTGGAATGTATTCTATTGAATGGTGATAGCTTCAATGAAATTTCAAAATGTACAGTGGCTGCAACGTTATTGTTGACAAACCAATCGTGTAGAATTGTTCGTGTAACGTGCGTGATCGTTCGTGTAACGTGCGAGATCGTGCGTGTATCAGACTCAATCGTTTGCGGTTTTAATCGTGCGTGATCGTGCCTTAAGAAACGTGTAAATTTCGTTTTGTAAGTTTTTATCGGAATGTTATTTGTTATACGAGCATTTCGCTTGTCTGTTGTTTTTTTTTTTCAATCCAAATAAAATAAATGAAGCGCGATTTACATAATTGAAAGAGAACGAACTAATTATCGCTTGGAAATAAGCAATATAGTAACTCGTACAATATTGTTTTCTCGTCAAATAGCGTGATTTTTTGTGATAAACCGTACTTGAATGTTAAAGAATTTTTTCTCTGATGTTATATGTAATTATGTTTACTGCTAATTATGGCCAAGATGTTTTTCAAATCAATAGATCAAAAATAGATATTTTTACAAATAAATAAATAAACAATTCTCAATTCTAACCTATATTTAGTCGGCGAATGTACATGTATACGACATGATTGTCGGGGTTTCGTTTATCAGCGTTTATCTCTGGAGCTTACTTTTAATTATTTTCATAATTTCTGCAAAGAAATGATTTGTAAAATAATTGTCGATTTTGGAGATTCACAAATGGAAACATGGATATAACTTATAATTTAATTATTTTTTATGCCATTTTTTTTTTCAAACTTATCGCTTTCTGCATATTATGAAATCAAAACTCAATGTCCATCTACATGTACATCTTCTGATATAACGGAATAAAAAATTCTTAAGTTGGAGAATTACGTAAATAATTATTTGTAATCTAAAATAATTAACAAGTCTTACATGTATTAAGTTCCAGAAATATCCATTTCTTTTTTTCATTTTTCAAAGTCGATGAAATAATATCTATAATTATATGAAATCTAAAATAAGTATTAAGCCTTATTTCGTTTTGAAAATATCCATTCCTAAAGAATTTGAACTATTTTGCGTGAAGAATCGTGCGTTTGCGTTCTCAATCGTGTAAGATCGTGTAACGTGTAGAATCGTGTGCGTGAAGGATCGTTCGTGTAACAGATTTTATCGTGCGTTAATCGTGCGAAATCGTTCGTGTAACGTGATCGTTCGTGTAAGTTGTCAACAATAACGTTGCAGCCACTGTATGTTCTTATAACCTGAATATCAAGTTTGAGAAAGTATATTTATCATATTGTACTTATTATATATCGTATGGATAAGTAACACTGAAGCAGTGATTTAAGTAAGATTTTCTACAAGTTTTATTTTCCTGTTTACCCCCAAAGTGGACTATCACGATTAGTTACGCATTCATGAAAAGACTGGAATGTTTCGCCCAAAAACGTCTCGTCCTGCGACGGTCAAGGAATCTGATACCATTTATGTTCAATAACAACATCTTTTAGAAAAAAATATTTATATCAACTTCATTAAACAATCTTTAAAAAAAAGTGGTTTTCTTATTTTTGTCTTTTCTGTTCATTTAATTTGACACAAGCCTGCTTTGAGGAAACCCCTGATTAAAACTCTAGTTCAAAACAGAATTGCAATGTAATTGTGATGTGACAATCCAACAATTCCTTCACATTTCTTTGATCCTTATGGTACTTTCATTCAAACAAACGCTTGGCTGACTCCTTAATTTCAGACCTACTTATCGGAGTTTACAGAGACAGCCGCCATTTTGGATCTGCTTCAAATTTAGAAATGCGAATATCTAGAGTTTGGATTGATCAATTCTAAAATAAATTATATATAAAGCATTTTCAGAAGAGCCTCTATTAACCTTATTAAAATAAAAGAAAAATATAGAAAAACAAAAAAGTTTAAAAATTCGACTTTTTTAAATTCGCATCCGGTAATGACCGGAAGTACTGACGACGCACAAAAAGGTGATTCCCCTCATCTAGAAGACATAACCTATCATCTCTAACAAGTCTCCAGTTCATATCTTAAACCATTTTTGAAGAAAAGGGGGGACAAAATTTCATTTTAAAATCAGAAAACTGTCAATAACTTGGCACCAGAAGCGAGTTTTCCAAATTTCCTTCTGATGAACAAAGTTCATTTGACTACGCATTATTCCTGAAAGTTTCATTTAAAACCACTGAATAGTTTTCGAGAAATCGCCTGCACAAAATTTTCGGGAAAAAAATAAGAAGAAGAAGAAGAAACAGCAGAATCACTATAAGGTCTTCCGTGAAGACAGAAGACCTTAACTAGAAACTCAATGTGAGCAATGAGAGGTCTTCCGTCTGATTTTGAAAATAAAAATGTAAATTCAAGCTGAAAAAGTGAAGAAAAATTTCAGACACTCTGGAGATTTAAGCCTGGTCGTCAGCATGAAAATCCAACGTACTAACCATGACGCCATTTCAACTCCGGCTTCAAAGTGAAAATGACGAATATCAAGAGTTTGGATTTATCAATTCGATGTTCTATTATCTCTAACAAAAAAAACCCCACTCAACATCATTTATGAAGTTGAAAACGTAAATTTAAGCAAACAAATTCAGGATTAAACCCAGATTGCCTTCATGAAAATTTGATATGGAAGCCACTACACCAGCGCAATTTTACCAGTCGTCATCAATGTTTTCTTTGTATCATTGCCTGAAGTAACGAGCGTCAGGGAGGTTAAAAGTTTTTTCTTATAGTGCGGAATTATAGAATGAGAGCTAGGTAGCCAAATTTTGTGCAAGCAGATTCACATTAGAATTCGTTACTTGAGTTTAAAGAATAACAAATAATTTACTAGTATTACTGATGAATTGATGATACTGTTTACTTCCTGTATTCTTTGTGTATTCAACTTTTTATTCCATGCAATTCCATGTACCTCTATTTCATACAAACGTGTCCACGCATCTTTTTCTGCACTTCTGCATCATTTTCTACTATGAAAGAAGAGTCACAATACATTACGTCACCAGTAAATCTTAGCGCTTTTTCTTTGAAATGTATGTTCTATTGAATGGTCTCCATTCTCATATATGTTATTGTATGTACCGTACAAATTACTCATTTTATTGCATTTGGAGGTCAGAGTATTTATGTTTTCAAAAACAGATTATCCATTTCATAATCTGAAAGATCAAGCAATTCCTTTATATTTCATTGATCCTTATGGTAGTTTCATTCAACAAGACGCTCGGCTGTCTCCGTAAACTCCAACCTGCCAATCGTCAATCCTCAACTGACTCTCCTATGCTCCATACAAACCTCGGAAGTGATTGTTGGAGAAATATGCATCAAATCGATTACATTTCTCCACCGGAAACTGCCTTGTAACTCATTTCATATTTTACTCTGCATAAAATTCTTCAAACATTTTTTTCTCTTGTCTAACTCTTCCTTGGATATTAGTTTTGATCACAACATCAAGTAAGTAGTCTTTGAAAGCAAAATATAGAGTTGGGGTGCTTAAAAGTATTCAGACTTTAAAGGTATAACATTTGGAGGAAATTCAAATAAGATCACATGACTGTATCAGCAAAATGGTAGAACACCATTGACGTCCGAGGTCAGTGTGCGAGGAACGAGCCACCCGAGGAGCTCCGAGTGCCGACCTGCTCGTCGGAGTTTACGAAGACAGCCGCCATTTTGGACCCGCTTCAAATTTAGAAATGTGAATATATAGAGATTGGACTAATCAATTCTAAAATAAATTATATATAAAGCACTTTCTGAAGAGCCTCTATTAACCCTACTAATATAAAAGAAAAATATAGAAAAACAAAAAAGTTTAAAAATTCGACTTTTTTAAATTCGCATCCGGTAATGACCTGAAGTACTGACGATGCACAAAAAGGTAATTCCCCTCATCTAGAAATAAAAATCTATCATCTCTAACAAGTCTCCAGTTCATATCTTAAACCATTTTTGAAAAAAAGGGGGGACAAAATTTCATTTTAAAATCAGAAAACTGTCAATAACTTGGCACCAGAAGCGAGTTTTCCAAATTTTCCTTCTGATGAACAAAGTTCATTTGACGACGTATAATTCCTGAAAGTTTCATTTAAAACCACTGAATAGTTTTCGAGAAATTGCCTGCACAAAATTTTGGGGAAAAAAATAATAATAATAATAACTAGAAACTCATTGCGAGCAATGAGAGGTCTTCCGTCCAATTCTGAAAATAAAAGCAAAAATTCACTCTGAAAAAGTGATAAAAGAAATTCAGCGTGAAAATCCAAGAAAGCTAACCATTAACCATTCACTTTTTTGCATCACTTCCTGTCACGACCGGAAGTAACGGCGATACAAGATTTTCTCACGATTCAAATAAACTGATGACTGACTATCAGACCTGAAAGTTTTAGACATCAGTCGTTTACTGTTGCTGAGCAATATTGTGAGAATAAATTCTAATTTTGAGGACAGGTAATCACTCGACCGGAAGTGAATTTTATAAAAAATTTCTGCAAACTTTTTCAATCAAAAAGATGAAAACATACATAAAACTCCTAGAAGACTCTCTATTAACCCTGTAAATCCCAAAGAAAAATATTGAAAAACAAAAAAGTTGCAAATTTAACATTTTTGAATTCACTTTCGTTTGCGACCGGAAGTAAGAACGACGAAAATTAATTGTCGATCAATATATCTACATTTGATGCTCTATCACCTCAGCAAGTTTCATATTCATATCTTTAGCCATTCTCTGTTGATACTGTTTACTTTCTTTTATTCTTTATGTATTCAACTTTTTATTTCATGTAATTCCATATACAGGCATGTCCATGTAATCTTTTTCTGCACTTCTATATACTTCTGCATCAGACCATTTGTCTACTACGAAAGGTTGATCACGATACATTATTTCACACGAAATGTCACGGGTAAATATTCGTGCATATCCTTCGGAATGTATTTTCTATTGAATGGTGATGGTTTCAATGAAATTTCAAAATGTATGTTCTTATATTTTCTCAATTAATATGTATTAATGCATTGAAAATATATTTTTCTATTTGAAATAATGCCTACAGTCCTTACCATTCACTCATAGATCAATTGAGTATGTAGAAATAACTTAATAAATCTAAATAATTACACAATATCACCATTTTCAGAAAAACAGAGGAAATTCGGATTAAAAGTTGGCGATGTTTTTACAGTGTTTTTATACGTTTTATGACTGTAGCTTTGCTAAATGACTTAAATAGATGAAAATAACAGACAATCTGACAATTTTCCTTGTGTTTTTACAAGATAATTAAATATAAAAGCATTGTTCACCAATTGGGAAAAAATACTGCCAAATTGGGAAAAACTGAACTCAATTTCAATTGGGAATGGGGCCGAATTTCGGCCCCTGAGAAGGTACTGATAAATCCCTGAACTCTGTGTACTGGGAATGGAATCGGAAGTGCCTATCCTTTGCCTGTACCTACGACCAGTGTATCTCCAGGAATTTCAGGTACTCCCAACATTCTTAACATGTATCACAATAACATAGGGGTTTCAAAAAGGAAGTTGGACATGTGGATTTGGTATCCCCAGAACTGCGTGAGAAAATCCTTAAAGGTGACGATGTGAATATGTGTGCATTATTGATTCCCCCCTTTGAGATTCAAACGGAGAAAAAGGATGACAAGCCTGATAAACATTTGTCTAGGAATTTGACCATAAGTGAATTAGTCACAGCATTGTGTGGTTATAAAAGGATCATGTGTGCCCCAGTACAGCTTACCCCTGGAGACAAAATGAACATGATGGATATTTGGCACATATTATTGAAATTAACAACATCTGGCCTACCAAGTTTTTCGAGTATCATAAGCTGTTTTCAGCAAAATGTGCCATCACATTAAAACAAAAGCAGATTCTAATTGACTGGTCTAAGGGGGATGAAGAATTGCTCAAACGAGTTGTTGCTGGAGCAGATGTGAATTCACGTGATGTTTGTAATTCTACAACACGTCACCTCCATGTATTTAGAGAATGTGAGCAAGAATACAGATGATGTAAATCAAGGAGGAAGGAAACCACATCAAAGAAAAGACAAATAACATCGACAAATTTTGTACCATGAGGGTGTGCCAATATGCAATAACTTTAATTACATTTAATATTTATTTTTCAATGATGAGATTTAATCTAAAAACAAATGACTGTCCAACATATACTTTAGTTATGCTACCTAAATTTTCAGATGCAGAGTAATACATAACGAAGAAACAACATTCTCAAATATTGTTGTGTCATTACCAGCTCTTTCTAACAATAATAGTTTTAACACAAAAAGCTTACCTGTTGTGTTATTTATTTTTGCTATATCCCAATGGGTATATTTTTCCTGATAAGCTGATATCTTTAGGTTCGTAAATGTTACATAATGGGAAGCTACTCAAACATAACCCTAACAACTCTTTCCAGGTCACAGAAATTTTAGATTTCATTTGCTCATCTCTTCATCTGAATTTCAAACCAAACATATGAATACATATCACAACCTGTCCAAGCATTACATAGCATGCTGTAAAATCTAGAAGAGTCCAATGCCGTTTAACATTGAAAGAATTCCGTCCTCACTCAGTGTCGTTTTTCTCATGCATTTGTTTCCTAAGAATTAACAGATGAACGGCATAAAAACATTTCTCCACAGTTCTATTGTTCATACCAGTTATCTCTGAGACAAACATTTAACACACGTATGACAATTTCTTTCCTTCTTTCCCGCAACTGCATTGTTGTCATTGCAGACGATCTGATTTGTTTAGCAAAGGTGAATAATTCAAAAAGAAACGAAAGTAGAAAATAACTCAGGAACAAGTTTTGAAATTCAGGAAAATAGAGTTAAAGTATTAAAATATTTCATTTTTCTTTCTGGAAGTGGGAAATATACATGAAAAAGCAGCCAAGTAGTTCCATATGCTAAGTGCAAAAGCAAAAGAAAATCACTGGATAAGAGGTAAAAAACTTCAAATTGTAATGTATTTTCAATATTTGTGGCCAGCTAAGCCTCACCCTAAGACATTAACCATGGATCCAAGTACATGATACATAATTTTGGTAAAAGGTTTAGTACTCAATATTATTATGCAAACAGTTTGCCTGCTAAATATCCATGAGTAAAGAAGATTTTATAAGACGTAATGCATAGTCAATTTTTGGACCATGAACTTCACAATTTCAGTAGATGGTTTTTAGCTTATCAAAATCATGCCAACAATTTAAATACTTAATGTCCAGGAGTAAAAAAGATTTTTAAAGATGGCATAAATTTTTATGACAGTTGATGCAATGTGCCACATAACACTGATTGAAAACAAATAACAATAGGTCACCTAGTCCGAAATATCTGACCTTTTCCAGGCTCTTTTCACGATTTTGATATTTTACGTGCCAGGAAAACGTCAGAACCGGCGCCATTACAAAAACTGGAAATTCGCCGCCTCCAACTGGAGGCGGCATTCTCGGGGTTGATTTTCGATACTTGCGAACCAAATTAAATGCTGAATTCACAACTTATAATAGTATTTCGGACTATAGGTCACCTAACCTAAAAATATTCAAACTGAAAAGAGATTTTAAAAAGTACTCTAAAAAAAATCTATTGTAATAATGATATTTGTGGACTTTCTTTTTTGCATCTTTTTAAGTAAAGGTGTTTTCCCTTCATAAAAAGTACTTGGCCAGTTACAGATATAGTAAGTTATTCTTACTTACCTGATATACTTGCTTTCAGTGCATCTGCTTGTCTGGAAGATAAATTTAAATTGATTAATATTAACAGTCAGGGCTCGACATTAACGCTTGTCTGCTTGTCTGGTACCAGTGAAAAAAAATTACGGACAAGTGAATATTGCTGGGCGCTTGTCTGATTGGACAAGTGCATTTAAATGTAAAGAAGTCTCAAAGTAATAAAAAGAACGACTGTCGATCGTTTACCGGTAAGTTCAAAGACGGAAGTAGTATGTTCCTAATACCAAACTTAGATTCCAATATGGATCACTATGTAGTTGAGTTCACACTTGATTGGGATTGAGGTTTTCTAATTGCATACTACTGCAAAGGCCTGGAATTTATGAAGTTTGGATTCTGTTTGATGTTGACAGTCCCATTTATGTTGTTGTTAGGACAGAAAGTCTAGATAAAATTTTGTGTTATGTGTTTGTTGTATTTATCAATAACATCATGAATCAATCAAGCACATGTAATGGAATTCATTTTAGTTTTCAAGTTGACAGTATTAGATCTTTATTGAAAATTTTTTCGGACAAGTGACGTTGAAGTTCGGACAAGTAAATGTCTTGGTCACTTGTCCGAATGGACAAGTAGGAAAAAAAGTTAATGTCGAGCCCTGACAGTGATTCATTTTGGTCTGCATCCTGCATAAATTATGAATCAATTTTGTTCAGGACCCATTATTTCAATGTGCATCCCAATGGATGCAATAAATTTATAGAAGGATGTTCAAATGGATTATCTATACTACTATATTAAAATTATAGACTCAAATTTTTGGCCTTCAATACCGATAAATCGGAAGAGTACTGTCTTTTGTTTTATATATTTTATACATCATTGGTACTTGAAGATTACCAGTTTGTTTTTATTTTTTCTCAGTTAAGCTTCGCTAATTAATAATCAACGAAAATTCCTCAAAAAATTCCGGAAATCATCTGGATTTTTTGGATTCTACAATCTTGCGCGTGCGTATTACATTCATGCTAAATCACGGTGTTCAAATCAGAGAAGAGAAAAGTAGCTACTAAGTAGATGTATATTTGTTATTTTATAATTTCTCTAATAAGAAATCATAAATATATATGAACAGAATATATAGCAAATTTCCAATGAAAATTTACACGTATTTGTATTATCGTTTCTGAGTTTATCTACGTGGGTAATCATTTGCCATCTCGGAGACACATTTATTATACATGTATGTTATTTATGTCTCTGGCCATCTCAACAGAGGCAAAAAGCTCATGATCGTAGGAGCAATATTAATGTAACTACCCAATTTTATTTTATCCTTCCTTTTTTTTATGCTTTTTTGAGGGGAAGGGGGGGTTACAACTCCAGCTAGAATCACATCTTAGTGAAGTACGCATTCTTTTTCCGCCAAAAATTACAATAACATTATTTTCAATTCTTAACTTTGAAATAAATCGAAATAATTGAATAACGTCAATATAACCCATATTTTCAATTTGAAATGTCTAAATGATTGCAACTTGAATTTGTTCACCATGTTTACTATTACCTTCACTGCTGAGATTTATAATGTGGTAAATATGAAACATAACCTAAGGGCAAAGAAATATTTGATTCCATGCAAAAAATTCACATTATATTTCTTAGGAGAGTGTAGTGAAATTAATAGCATTATTGTAGGCTTATAGCTTTGTTATGTAAATACATCTAATGACCTCTGACCCTGGTCTGTCAACAATACGGTGAACACCCCCTGAGTTACCTTGGGCCCAGGTATAACCAGTCAAATCCTATAGCCATGTAGTCAACAACACTACCCTCTGTCTTTTATGTATGCCTTTGTGTTTATTAATTTTTATCAAAACAGACAGTCTTGAGAGCATTTTCTTATATCATATATAAAGACTTAGTACATTTGATATTCTTAATTTTTATTATGATCTCTTGAACAACCAGTATGTTTTTTTTTTTTGGGGGGGGGGGGGGGGGCACTTGCAAGATAATCTGTTCTGCTTCACATCTGCTAAATTATGTAAAAATACCAGTACAGCACATTTGTCCATTTTCATCTCTGCTTTTACAGATTATATACATGTCTATTACCTGTGTATATATAAAGTATATGTATTAGCAGTGCTTAACTCTTTTATTGTTGAGGTCATATTTTGAACAAGTTGAGATCTGCAGTGTTAAAATTATTACAAAAATTTTTACACCTTTAGTTCAATAACTGATTGTGTTACAAGATGTGTTTGTGAAACACTGATGCCCCCGTATGGCAGCTTATGGCGAAGGTTAAAGTTTCTTCAAATGCAAGTCAAAATCCAGGCCAAAAGATAAAAAATATTGATACCCAAAGAAAGGTCTTGTCTCGAGGAATACACCTATGAAATTTGAAAGACCTAGATACAACTGTTCAAAAGTTATGGCGAAGGTTAAAGTTTTTTAAATAAAAGTCAAATGTCAAGGTCAAGGTCAAAGTGGTTGGTATCCAAAGGAAAATCTTGTCACGAAGATTACATATGTGAAGTATGAAAGCCCTAGCACCAACCATTCAAAAGTTATGGCCAAGGTTAAAGTTTTTTAAAAGTAGGTCAAACTCTTAGGTCAAGGTCAAAGGGTCAAAGTGGTTGGTATCCAAAGGAAGGTCTTGTCACAAGGATTACATATGTGAAGTATGAAAGCCCTAGCACCAACCATTCAAAAGTTATGGCCAAGGTTAAAGTTTTTCAAAAGTAGGTCAAACTCCTAGGTCAAGGTCAAAGGGTCAAAGTGGTTGGTATCCAAAGGAAGGTCTTGTCACAAGGATTACATATGTGAAGTATGAAAGCCCTAGCATCAACCATTCAAAAGTTATGGCCAAGGTTAAAGTTTTTCAAAAGTAGGTCAAACTCCTAGGTCAAGGTCAAAAGGTCAAAGTGGTGGTTGGTATCCAAAGGAACGTCTTGTCGCAAGGATTACATATGTGAAGTATGAAAGCCCTAGCTCCAACCATTCAAAAGTTATGGCCAAGGTTAAACTTTTTCAAAAGTAGGTCAAACTCCTAGGTCAAGGTCAAAGGGTCAAAGTGGTTGATATCGAGAGGAAGGTCTTGTCACAAGGAATACACATGTGAAGTTTGAAACCCTAAGCACCAACTGTTCAAAAGTTATGGCCAAGGTTAAAGTTTTTCAAAAGTAGGTCAAACTCCAAAGTCAAGGTCAAAAGGTCAAAGTTGTTGGTATCTAAAGGAAGGCCTTGTCACAAGGAATACACATGTGAAGTTTGAAACCCCAAGCACCAACTGTTCAGAAGTTATGGCCAAGGTTAAAGTCTCATAAAATTTTGCAAAAGTGGGTCAAACTCCAAGGTCAAGGTCAAAAGGTCAAATATGATGGTACCCAAAGAAAGGTCTTGTCACAAGGAATACACATGTGAAATATGAAAGTCATAGCTCCAACCAATCAAAAGTTATGGGCAAGGTTAAAGTTGACAACAGACAGACAGACAAACAGACAAACGGACAAACAGACAAATGGACAAACAGACAAACAGATAAATAGACAAACAGACAGACAGGACAAAAACAATATACCCCCAGGATCTTTCGATCCGGGGGCATAAAAATACCAGCTTGGCACATTTCTTCATTTTCATTACTTTGCTTGATATGTATCAGCAGTGCTCAACTCTTTGTTGTTGTCATATTTTCAAATAAATATCCATAATTTCTTTTATTAAATTTGTTTGGAAAGGTGAAATTTATGTAAGCTCCGGCATGATTCTAACTCATGACTTGATTTATAGCTAATTGGTGGTCAAAGCCATTCTGAGCTATGCCATTACGCAACAATTTTGCAAAAGAAAACAAAAAAACAAAAAAACAAAAACAAAAACAGAATTATATTCACATTCATTGTTTATTTCAAAAGTACTTACAATATGAATGTGTCGATGTATCTATTTTGTAAATTTCCAATATGCACATGGATGCATTCATAACAATGTCAACCCGTGCAAGCACGGGTCAAAGTCTAGTTTTATGTACTATTTTAAATCTGATTCAAAACTTCACTGATTGCATCATATCCACATGCTAAGTGATATGCATGAGTGATTTTAACAGGTATAAGGTCCCAAGCAACAGGTCACACTTCACTGTTAAAGAGAGATTCTTCACATAAAAATTAATGAAATTTTCAGATTCAAGGAGACAACATCACTAAGTGATGGTATCAATTAGATTAAATTTGACCGTTTTATTTTAGAAGCAAGGTCAGGCCAAGATCATTATCTTTTTCCTTGACATTAAAAATAAAAATTACAGTTGCCAATCATTGGATGCCTACTTCTTTTTCAAAAGATTAAATGTTTTCTTTTTGCTTAAAAAGATATTTTAACATATAGGGTCTATCTGACATCAATAATTTAACTAAAATAGATATTGGCTAATCCGAATTTCCTCTATTTTTCTTAAATTTTAGGATATATTAGTTATCTTTATTAGTGTCGTATATTGAAATTTTTCTTATTTTTACGTATGGTAAAGTAGTCATATAAAGATGCAAAATGATACAAAAACAAGAAGTTTTGACCGTTTACTAAGAGAGAAAAAAAAACTTCTGATTTTTTGCTCAAATCTACCCTTAGAATGGAAGCTTTTAAAAGCTAATAAAATTGTAGTTTGTTTGGCAAATCATATTTATTTGATATATTTTAAAACTTTAGTCCATTATTATTAATTTTACTAACATTTGAAAATTTCTTTAAGTCTCTGATTGTTTAAAAGTTTTAACTAAATTCATTGTCACAGTTCAGTTTACCATTTCTATTTAAAGTTGTACATGTACAAATATGATGAGGAAAGAAAAATATGATATTTTAAATTCCTTACATCTAAATATATAAGACATATAAGCAAATATACTTTGAATATTTCATCTAGTTAGAAACTAGACAAGAATCCCTCCTTAAGAGCCCTCTATACACTGCACACTAAAGAGATCTGATTTTGTGGTATTTTTATGCAGATAGAGTGATCTGCCCTTTGATCAAGAATAAAATAAATTGGAATGTACAGTTTATTCCTTAATTTGTGATCAAATCAAGCATTCATAACACTTTAATAGGCCAAGAGGAATAGATAGAATACTTCATTTGTAGGTATTTTGTCTACTTAAGGTCTGACGACACGTTGCTCATGTGTCTGTTTTTCTATCTCTTCATAATATATCACAAATAAATCATAATTACCGTTATCTTGTGATTTTTTAAACTGTTTGTAAATTTCTAAGTAAATAAAGACACCAAGAAATTGTGATACTGGCAATGCTAGTGATTTCCAATAGGATTACATAGTAAATACTATCCTCTGGTATCTTGCACAAATGCCTGGTAAGGTACCTCAATTTTTTGTGAGGAAACTTATTAAAGTAGCAATACTTTAATGACAAATTCTTCAAAAAAAAATTATATATATTTGAGGAACATGTCGTCTGACCTTAAGTAAACAACATTGATTTCCGTTCATCAGTACTTCATTGTCTTTGAACATTTTTCCTGGGGGTAAATGCAAGGCACCCTATGTTGAAAATGTGATAGATAAGCTCAATATTTACACCTTTACACACTACAAAGTTCTCAATGTCCAACAAATATTTTCCACTAGTGTATAGAGGGTCCTTAAATTGCAGTTAACAATCATGCAATTATCAGAAAATTAAATCTTTTGAAGTTAGATAGCTTAGTTAGATTATGGCTACTGTGGAAAATTTTTGAGGTGTAGGCCTATGAATTTGTATTTTTATAATTAGCTGTAACATGTAATTGCCTGATGCCACAGTGTCAGGCAGTGTAAGGATCAATTTTTCCATGGTCCAAAACTAAGAAATCATACTTAGAGAGGTGGGTGAATTAAAAAAAAATAACCACCAAACTGAAATTTTTTGGAAAAATTCAACTACTTCTAACATATTTTTATGCCCCCGGATCGAAAGATCCCGGGGGTATACTGTTTTTGTCCTGTCTGTCTGTTTGTCTGTTTGTCCGTTTGTCTGTCTGTCTGTTGTCAACTTTAACCTTGCCCATAACTTTTGATTGGTTGGAGCTATGACTTTCATATTTCACATGTGTATTCCTTGTGACAAGACTTTTCTTTGGGTACCATCATATTTGACCTTTTGACCTTGACCTTAGAGTTTGACCTACTTTTGCAAAATTTTATGAGACTTTAACCTTGGCCATAACTTCTGAACAGTTGGTGCTTGGGGTTTCAAACTTCACATGTGTATTCTTTGTGACAAGGCCTTCCTTTGGATACCAACAACTTTGACCTTTTGACCTTGACCTTGGAGTCTGACCTACTTTTAAAAAGCTTTAACCTTGGCCACTTAAGGTCTGACGACACGTTGCTCATGTGTCTGTTTTTCTATCTCTTCATAATATATCACAAATAAAAATTTTTATACCAATCACCTGAGTGACTCAGGTGACCTAAAAAAACAAATTTACTGGAAGCAAAAAACATTGTAGTTTTAAAAAAAAAAGTTTATTTCAAATACAGGTGACTCTCGATCTCTCGAAGTTCAAGGGACTGTAAGAAAGGTTCGAGAGATCGGGGGGTTCGAGAGATAGAAAGTGAATAAAATCCGGAATTTTCAGTTCCAATCATCATTGTTCTACTATTATACATACCGGAAGTATATGTTGATAATGTCATTATATACATGTTTTTTCGTATTTTACAGGTAACTCACTTGATTTCAACAACAATGATCGTGTTTTGAATAAATAAAATGATTAAGTTTCAATATTTATTTGTTCTCATTTCATGATTACATGAAACCTGAATAGCAATTGTCGATTTTGCTAACCCCCGGGCGTGGGCTTGATCGGTTCTTCACAAGATTGCTCGTAATCGGTATACAATTCTTGAGATAGGATTTCTTGTGCAATGTTTGCCAAACTGGGATTGTGTAGACTCTAATAATATTAAAGTTCATAATCTATGGAAAATTACTGACACGTCCCTAAATTATTTTCTCAAAATTATCGTCTTGTCCAGTCAAATAAGTTGTGAAGTGATTTGTTTATAATTTACCAATTAATTATATCAACACGCGGACGACTCACAGGTGTAGTATCATCTATGTAAACACCCAATTAACACGTCCATCCCAGCCCCAGGCATTCACTGTTATCCAAATAAGTCCAAGCTGAATTAATTTTACGCTTGATTGACGTGTATACATGTGCAATCAAAACTTCGAGAGATAGAGAGTAAAAAACAATGAAATATGTGTAACGGGACCCAGGTCTTGGTTCGAGAGATAGAAAGCGAGGGAGATCGGGAGTTCGAGATATCAGGAGTAAATTTGCTTAGTTATACAGAGGAAAGAAACGGGACCGGAGGTTCACTTCGAGAGATCGAGAACAAAATTTTACAAAGACTAACTGAAAGATAGTAGTTTAATTAAGCTTTAATAGCTTAATACCATTTCTCATGCAACTTTGATCAATATGTCTCAATGAATTTATAAAATGTAAACATGGCAGCTATCTAATAATTCTTAGTGATTGGTGATCATACCCAGTAAGCAATTTTTTGCGGTATAATGCAACCGCAGAAGTTGAAAACGCAGAAATTAATTTGCTGTCTTTTAGGGGTTTTAAAATTGCAAAAATTTCCAACCACAGAAAATACCCGTTATACGGTATTGCTGATGAACTGATGATACTGTTTACTTCTTTTATTCTTTATATAACTTTTTTTCCCATGCAATTCCATATACATGTATTTCATGTCCATGTTATCTTTTTCTGCTCTTCTGTATCAGACCATTTGTCTACTATGAAAAGGGGGGGGTGTTATAATACATTATTTCGCTCCAAACGTCACGAGCAAATCTTCACGCTTTTCTTTGAAATGTATGTTCTATTGAATGGTTTCCATCATCATATATATTATTGTATGTACTGTACAAATTAATTTTATTGCATTTGGAGGTCAGAGTATTTATGTTTTCAAAGACAGATTATCCATTTCCAAAATCTGCCAGATCCAATAATTCCTGTACATTTCATTGATCCTTATGCTAGTTTCGTTCAACAAGAACGTTCGGCTGTCTCCGTAAACTCCGACCAGCTCGTCGGAGTTTACCGAGACGGCCGCCATTTTGACCCCGCTTCAAATTTTAAAATGCAAATATCTAGACTAGAGTTTGAATTTATCAATTTTAAAACAAATTATATATTAAGCATTTTTAGAAGAGCTTCTATTAACCCTAATAATATCAAAGAAAAATATTGAAAAACAAAAAAGTTAAAAAAAATCCATTTTTGAAATTCGCTTCCGGTGGTGACCAGAAGCATCAACGACGCACAAATAATTGGTCAGAACATCTACAAGTCATGTTCTATCATCTTTGACATGTCTCCAGTTCATATCTTTAGCCGTTTTAGAGGAGATAGGCAGACAAAATCCAATTCAAAATCAGAAAATTGGCCATTACATGGAACCAAAAGAGAATTTTTGAATTTTCTCCTCAAATGCACAAAGATCATAATAATGTCCATTATCCCTGAAAAAAATCACTGAACACCACTGAATGGTTTTTGAGAAAACACGTGCACAAAATATGGGAGGAAAAATAAGAATAACAATAATAATAACAAGAAACAGTAGAATCACTATAAGGTCTTCCGTGAAGACAGAAGACCTTAATAATAGAAAACAGACGGAAAACAATAAGGTCTTCCGAAGGAAGTCGGAAGACCTTAATAATAATAAGAAACAGATTAAAAACAATATGTTCCCCAACTTCGTTTGGGGAACATAATGATGCTATAAAATTAGACAAATTTTTTTTTTTTTTAAGAAAAGCATTAAGGAAAATGTTCAACATTTGTAAAAACGTTCGGTGAAAATGTTTTAGAAACTTCTAAAATATTTTTGTTACATTTTATGGAAGAAGATCTTTTAACAATACTTTGTTAAAACATTTTGAAAAAAATTTAAAACGTTTAAAAAATATATATATTAATTCACAAGACTGATACATTTTCCAAAAAAAAAATTCAATTAAAACATTTTGAAAATGTTTTAATTTTGTTTATTTTTTTATGATATCTAGGTTAAATACCATTATAAATATCATATGAATTATTTCATTTACCAATAACCAAACAACAATCATGAGCAATAATTTTTTCCTCCATATTTTTACAACCTTTTTTTTTAAAGAATTTCAATGAGAAACCATGAGACACTCAATCTTATTGGCAGCAGGTTCATACATTTAACACATCCCTATGAACTATCTGTCGGGATGTGTGTGTGATCCCAGTTGTTGTTTTAACAATTTACTGACTTGTTGTGTTAACTATATTGGACGGTAGCTGGAGATCACTTAATGATTTAAAATTATTAATTATCATTTAACATGAATTAAATTACCTTTCACGAATGTGAGAAATCTTTCAATTTTGATTCAATTTCGGTGCAGAGAGAGAGAGAATATATTTAAAGTTTTACTTCTCTTCATCTGTTGTGAATAAAACATTGAAATTTATGACTTCATATTATTATATAAATAAAATATAATGTGGATTTAGCTTGATATATTATGTGCTATGTGTACTTTGAGAAACATACTGTATATATCACCATAATGAAATAATTTGTTGATCAAGGACCAACCTAGGGGGCGACTGAGGCGAAATAGTCGCTTTTGAGCCCCAAACTTCGCCGTAAATTATCACGAAAGAGAAGTTTAAGTCGCCTTAATATTTGCACCTCCTTTATTGAAAATCATAAAAATCTATTAAGAAACGTGGTAGTATCATCACTATTTTATAAATCTGGTGTTATTACTGCTGAAATAAGTGAAACAGCAGGGCACTTACACCTGTTTTGCTACTAATGACCAATGCATCGAATACTCTGTCGGAACTCCTCTAGACTTTACGCTTCCGTGTATGAAAAAGTCCATTGTTACAAGTTATACACAACAAGACGCAAAACAGCTGGACAGCTATCGATGTCATGCCAAAGATGTTGAAGATGATTTTAGATCTTTTTATTGTCAAATAATTAATACATGCTGTGAATACAGACACATTTTTACTGTTAAATTGTGGAGTTATCAACTGTCTAAGAAATTACACATGTCTGATAAACATAACTAGTTCAAACAGCATGCAGTAGTTGCACCAAAACGATTTTTTAGAGAAAGAATTTAATATTGAAAACAAATTTTGAAGAGAAAATAAAAAAATTATGACTATGCCAAGAGCCTGAAAATCTAACCCTGAGAGGAGAGAAAAATGTTTGAATCATTTAAAAGTTAACTGTGCATTCTATTATGCAAGAAATGAAAAAAAGTTTGATAAACAAGTTTATCAATTAGAAACTTTTACATTGTCATTGTTTTATATGTTTGCTAGATATTTATAAAAAGTTTGATAAACAAGTTTATCAATTAGAAACTTTTACATTGTTATTGTTTTATATATTTTGCTAGATATTTAGATACCTTTTAATAGGAAAAATATAATTTTTTTTTTAAAGAATATTTTTAATTATTTTTACTAGGATCTTTAAATAATACGGAAAAAAATTATTGAAATGTATTTAAGTAATAAACAATGAAATTTTTTTATTTTTAAAAACTTTAATAATGATCATAGTGTTTCCCACGCGCGCCAAGAAGTCTCCCTAGAATTCAAAACTTCTCCCTACATTTCTCTGAGGGAGAAGTGAAGTCTCCCTAAAGTTTGGGTCTAGGTTGGTCCCTGGTTGATATCCCGAAAATTTAACCAAAGTCCCAAACCGTCTTTACTCAAGTCCCGAACCGTCTTGTCGCTAGTCCCAAAACGTCGTCTTAGTCAGGTCCCGAAACATCGGGGTCCCAAAACATTGTGCACCCAAATTGTATGAAAAAATTCTACTATAAATTTAAGTCACAGAAATGCTTGAAAGCACCATTTCTTTTGTCATTAGTGTTACTTCTATAGATGTTTTGATTAAAGAAGTAAGTAAAAAAAAAATCAAAAAAAAAATTGCCTATCTACCTACCCTTATTTTTTTCAGCCTGAACAGGTCTAGGAAAATCACTATATTTAGCTATATAGCTAGATCTACCTATATAGCTTTATTTACCTATATAATATAGCTTTATTTAGCTATTTCAGAGTAAATTTCTGTTTTATGAAAAGCAGACAAAAAGTCGCATAATGAGGCAGTGTTAGTTTTCAACTTTGAAATGGGCTGAAAACAATTCACCAAAAACCCACTTTTAAAAATGTTTCTCCTTTTGTGCAGTTGCAATCAAAGATCTGAAAGTTTTGGGGCTATATATAACAGTTAATCTGTGAATAAGCAGCTACTTTAACAAAGAAAAGCAGTTTTGGTCAACAAGATAATTGATTGGTAATAATTCAGCACAATGCAAGGCAATCACACTTAGTCATGCCTCATCGCACTTCCAGTAATGGACAGCTATCCAAACAATAGAGATGCATTTTTTGGTTAAAAAGTGTTTAAAAGACGCAATGTTTTTACTATCTATGCCCTAGGTTGTTTTTATCAAACCTTTTTAAAAAAATATCAGCCATATTTTCCATGCGACTTTTTGTTTGCTTTTCATAAAACAGAAACTTATTCTAAAATAGCTAAATAAAGCTTTATTATATAGGTAAATAAAGCTATATAGGTAAATTAAGCTATATAGCTAAATATACATGTAGTGATTTTCCTGGACCTGCTGAAAACGGAAACAAACATATTTTTTTCCAAGCCTATATAAAGCTGTAATTATAAATGATTTGTAAAAGGTAAAGTAATCAGCCTGTGTAAAAGTAATTGTGATTTCTTTTTCATGAAAAAAATCCTTTACCATGCCTAATGTCTGTCATGAACCATGATGCCATCTCGAAAGTCGTACTTCAGAAGTTAGCACTAACCAGAATAATTTTAACTGATTCATCTTTACATTTATATTCTTGCTTACCTCAAAACTTGAAGTACTGAACTCATTGTTTGATAATCATAACAATGTTTAGCTTTGAAACTGCTTTGGCGAAATATTATCTCGCCTTTCGACTTTTTACCGGAACAATAATTCGAAGCATATCGATCCCGATCCTAGCATGTAAGAGCGGAACGAACAATAACTCTGAAAGAATAAGTTTTGTGGGAACGAAATAAAATTCGCCAAGAAATAAAATTCGTGTGAACGAATGTCATAAACAATTTGCAACAATCAAGAGGTTTTCCTTGATGCAATATACAAACAATATGTGTACTTATCAAAATTTAGAACTCTTGAATGTTACTCAGAGAAAAAAAAACAGTTTTTGGCTGATATAAATATTTACAAATCTGATAAAAGTCTAATGCAGGGCTGAAACGATTCACCGAAATATCGATATTGTTCAATATTACTTCTCGGTTCAATGTTCGATTCACTATCTCGGTTCGGTACGTTTTTTAAGCGCTAAGCATGCTAAGCGCAGTGCAAAACGCTTACTGTCATCTTAATACTACTTCCGTTCGTGATCCAGCGCCACTTAGCAGTCTAGACGAACTCCAAAAACAGCGTTTCCGGAAGTAAGAAATTGAGACTGAAAAAGACTCCGAAAAAAGAGTCCGCGCATGCGCATACGCACAAAAAATGGCGATTTATCGGCAAAAATGATGGGTCTACAAAAACTGTCTGTGCAAAGTTTTGGAAAGTATGGCAATTATGCCAGTACTCAGAAATGCTAAATAAAAGACTTTGGAAGAGATCGTATTTGTCAGATTTTTTATTTTATTTGCAAAAAAGGAGATATTTACTTTCAAAGTTGACGTTCGAAGTCAGGTCAATTACAGAGAAAATGATACGTTTGAGAAGTAAATATGCATAATAAAAGGGATATATATGCAAAATGGAATAATATATATTGTAACTGTTAAAAACTTGACTGAATTTTACACATAAATTAGCATTCCGGTATTTTTATTTGTGTACGACATCTGAATTGAACGCGTAAGTTCTTACCATCGTTATTTACCGATTTTTTGTCACATACGAACAGATATTATTATGAAAACATTTTTAAAACTATTGGCTATCAATATGAAATCTTTAAAAACCACTCTTCTAGAAATTAAGGTCACAACATATCTTCTAAAAATGAACCTGTGAATATCTCTGCTCCGTGGTGAAAAATACGCATTTTCTAATTAAAAGAAATACAAGTTGGGTGTCTTCAAAAACAAATAAAAGCACCTATATTGTAGGAACAACATAAAATTTAAATCAAGGAGACAATAAATCAAATAAGAAAATAATTCTTACCGGTAGTATTGAATTCAATGTCGTATATCCAATTTACTACTATGCAAGAGTTTGAAGCAATAAATAAGTCAATATCCACAAAATAATTTAATAAATATAATTATCCATTCAACAAAAATTAAAATAAAGTCACAATGCACTAAATACAGCCATCATGCACCCGTATATTTGGAGAAAGCGAACGACAATCCATCGTTTGTTTACATCGGACGCCATTTTGCCGCAATGCATGATGGAGCCGAAGACTTCATTTTCGGAGTTCACGCCGTTTTTAGAGTTCGTCTAGACTGCTTAGCAAGTAAGATAACTCCACCGAGTCTTCTAAAAATATGCAACTGGAAATCCCCAACTCGCTTTCGGCTATTTTAGAGTAAAACTGTGTTACGCACATGTCTAATAATAGGTGTCAATAAGTGAGGTAGGTAGTATACATTGTACGAAAATCTGCTGTTAGTGGATAAAGGCGGTTCTTCTCTCTATACACTGTAGTTCATTAAAAAAATATGTCGGCACTGTGTAACATGTAGCTAACAATTGCTGCAGTGATAATACATGTATCGAAGAAGTATTAAAAAAAAACATCAATGGTGCAAATACTTTAAAAACGGTTTATTATATGTCATGTATATAGTGATTGTTTAAAACTCATATGGGATTTTAATAAGTATTTAAAACTTAAACTGGAAATAAGTTATTTAATGGAAAATTTCGCATAAAATTGATATACAATGTTCTTATGATCTATATAATTTATGTACCATAGACCGCCATATTTTCTATTGTTTTAACTATGGGTTATCTATACACCATAACCCATGGGCGGGTCCTTCATAACCTATAGGCGGTGCATGTCTTAAATTGCATACAAAATCAATTAAATTTTATTCAAAATCTTTAGTTTATTCTCGGTAGACTTTAGAAGGTTTTTCCATATCGTCGTCATCGTTAAACTTTCCAAATCGATCGTCAGAATGGTCCAACTGCTGTATAACATTTTCAGGTCTAACCGGCTCCTGGGTCAAATTAAAATCCGTTCGAGTAAGAGATAAATCCACAGTACCATCAAACACGTTTACTTCGTCCTCTATCAGCTGGCCTATCTGTGAGAGAGCTTGATCATCGATAGAAATGTCCCATTCAAAATTTTGCGGAAGTTCAAGAAAATACAGATCCATGCTCATTGCGCTGTGTTTGTCCATTTTCGCTCTTTGATTGCAAGTGCACAAAATGTGCAATAAAATGTAATATATATGCACAGTGTATAGCGCGTGAAATTATAATTATGTCAGGTGACAAACCATATTAGGAAATTTATTTGCAACTTATACATCATCTCTCTGCCATATTAGGAAATCTGAGAGTGCTATGGTACATGTGACTTACCGTATAAGTTTTTTTATTGGTTTTCTCTAGATACCCTTTAGAGAGGTTAAAAGGTCACTCGAAAGCTGAGCCTTCTCGTGACCTTTTAACCTCTCTATAGGGTATCTAGAGAAAACCAATAAAAACTTATACGGTAACTACTACATATCCATATTAACTAACTTTTTTTTCTTCTAGACCCTTATTTCAGACAATGTAACTAAAAACAAGACTAGTCTTTCTATTATCACCATTGCACCATGCAGAGAGCTATCAATGATGTTGATTTTCGCATCTCAGTATCAATTATTAACAGACGTAAATGCATTCATGAACTGTCTATATTCGTGTAATATAGCCTTGTTTCGCAAGGAAAGGCAGTTTACGACTGTACGTACATGTAGAACACGTAGTGGCTGAATCCACTTCGAGACGAAAACTAATTTCTCGGAAATATTGATGACAAATATGGCGCTTTGTGTGTGCTGTGCGCAAGATATGTCGAAAATGTAAAACCTTACTTAAACGTTCTCAGTAACGGGACAGGTATGTTTGAGTTGCCGATTTGTCTGCTTAGCAACTTTATGAGCACTAAATAAAAACAGAATGAAACAATGTTGTATATCTTCATGAAAATCAGAAAATAGGGTTTCATATTTGTTCATACTTGAGATTAATATACTATCTTTTCTTTTTTGGGTTGTTGAATTATTTATCATGGAACTAGCACAAAAATTACTGGTCAATTATTTTCAGGATTTCTTTTCAAGGAACACACCAGTGCTGTGGATATTTTATTTTATTCCTATCAGCATGTTTTGTGTTGAGTGGTAGTTGATATCATACCTAAACAAGTTAAGATTAAGCTAAAGCAACAAATGTCCGTAAAAAAAAAAATACCGATTCATTTTAAAGTATTTTAACAAGAAAGAGTTAAAAAAAAAATACTCGAGTTTTTAATGACATATTTTTATTCCGAAGAAAAAAGTATAAAATTTTTATTTAAAAATGTGATATTTACAAATCAGCTACACATATTGTGAGATCAACAGAAAAGACTAATTTTCGACGCAAATACATTATTAATCATGTATATGAAAGTCAAAGATTAAAGAATAGCACTGAATGTTTTTTCATCAAACGAAGAAGACAAATATAATATACTTATACTCAAATTGTATATATACCTATTATCTTTGACAAAACTACGAAAACTCTTCAGGTGCTAATTTCCTAGATTTTGTCACATGTTGATGCCGATATGTTGCACAGCGCGATGAATGTGAAGTGTTAAAAATGTGTAAGGCACAGCTGTAGCATATTCAAAACAAAATGTAATAGTCTAAGTCTTATTTATCATTAATTAATACCGGCGATTGTGTAAATAACTTACACACTCCATTGAATGTACTTCTTGTAAAATCCTTTCTATGAAATCGTAAATTTATAAATCGCTTATGAATATGAGAATAAATTGAGATATGAAAAAAAAAAACCAATTCAGACTGAATAATATTTTCGTTATTTTAAAGATCTTTTATTCATAACTTTGATAAATGTTATCAATAAGGATTTTTTTTTATCGATATGCAGTATTGTATGCAATAAGAAATAACATCTACATTTTCTAACAAATAAAATGACAGTTGCCAACCATAGGCGCTTGGTTTCAGTTCAAATCGGCACACGATTGAAGGGCGTTATTCAATCATTTTTGAAGCTAGATCTCATCCGACAACGGTAGGAAAAGTGTAGATATTGATTAAAATCAAGTGTGAACCGAGACACCCCCTGAAATCTTAGGTGGCAACTGTCGTACCTTGGTTCTTTTTTATATACAGTTATATGATATATTTAAAACGTGCTAATTTCAGCGGTCTTCGATTTTTATTTTAATGAGTGTATTCAGACACACCTAGAAAAACACATAATAAACAAAATACACCATCCATGCACCTGAAACCAAGCGCCTATGTCACCAACAGCAAATCTTCATTTTGAAACACTCGTGAACACGAAATGAATTTATTATTAAAAATTATCACAGTGCTGTAGTGTTTCAGTCTAATAAACTGAAACTGAAAGCAACGGATGTGACGATTTTTAATAACGTAAAATGTAGAGGCGCCTCGGAATTACACGAAAAGCCTAGAGAGGTCAGATTTGTTCTATCTGCATAGATTTAATGATGTTAAAGAAAAAGAAAACTAGAAGCGAGTGCTGCTCATAACGGCAAACTAGCTCTTAAAGGAACGCCGAGACGAAGAGTAAAATTTGGACTGTGCACATTGCTCCAAAATGAACTTTTTTCTATAATAATTCCGGAATTGCAATTTAACACAAATAGATAGTTTTTCCATAACTGTGGTATTGCTCTTTCTTGCCATAAATAAATTAAACTTCAAAAACAAAAAAAAGTAACTGAGTTGCTTTAATCGAATTTGCTGAAAGATAGTAAATTTTGACGCTCAGGCAAAAAACTGTGTGAATTTTATCTTGACTTTTTAAATATATATTCATTTTTTGGCAAATTCTGTTGAGTGAACATGTAAAATTTGTTCCAAAAATATTAATTGACACCTGCATTTCAAAGTCCTAGTGTATGATAACGGGAAAATGCTCCGAGTAAAAATATGTAGGGCTAACATTCCAAGATATTAGATTTTGTAGATTTGTAGAACTTTCTATTAAATATCTTTCCACCACAAGAAACAGTCCCCCATAAATCTTGTTCTTTATGATTTTATGGCCAGTTTTTAAATTGAATGTTTTATAATTTGTATAATTCAAATATGTTATAGAAAATGAAATTGTAATAAATAGTTTTGAAGTGAGAGGTTATTACTGAACTTTTCTTAAAAGCTAACGAGTGACATACCTTAAATAGCAACGTATATACGACGTCATGGGATGTCACAGTCTCGAATCTTCAAATATATCCTCGTGCGGTTTAAATAATTGTGTATCAAACAACTGTGCTCGCCCTAGCGTTTGCACTGTCAACATATTACTTATTCCAATACAATAGGCAATTTAAATTCAAAATAATTCTGATGAATGTCAAATTGTAAACATTGCTTAGCGCTTTCCAGTACTTTCAGTACTTTGATTTTATAATCGGGTTTGGTAACTCCTTGAAATAGATCAGGTTCGATCGACCTCATTTTTAATATATTCGATCAGCAAAATCTATATTTAATATTTACATTTCCAATGTCTTTGTCCGAGATAAAATTTACAAATTGTAAAAATACTTTATTTCTACATAAATCTACTAGTTCATTGATAGGCGCGGTAAAAAAAAAATCACGTGCGGGGCGGGACAAATAAAGACAGAAGCGGGGTTATTAGCACGGGAATTTGCAGAATCAGGAGCATGTAAAGATAAGGAATAACTGTCAGATTTTTTGGATTCATGACGATGATCAATCGATTGGCTTGCGTGATAATTTTATGCATAAACGCCTTCGGCGTTTATGCAAATTATCACGCAAGCCACTCGATTGATCACATCATGAATCCAAAAATTAGACAGTTATTCCTTAAGTGTTAAATGTCGGATTCTATTCTATGACGAAGGAATATTCAATGATGCTCCACAGCCGCAACCGATCTCAAGCTTTCCTTTGCGTTTAACAACGGCCGTCTCTGGACGAGTTCATTGATTACTCTAAAAGGTGACAGGTTGACCGGGCCCATCTTTAACATCTGCCTTTACTTTGAGTGATTGTACTTAAATAGCACAAAATTAAAAAATAAATTAAAATCTATCCTTGATAGATCTATAGTTTTGCTATTTAAAAAAAAGGACAAGTTTTGATAATCCATAACGGCTTGGACTTGTTTACAGAAGATTCTATAATTGGAATGTTAGATGGTACACATGTAGCACAGGCCCATAGTACGCGGGATTTTTTCGGAGCCCCCCCCCCCCTTCACTTTGAAAACGTTGCTACAGGCCTGTAACATGCTGTTTGGATTAAATATTCCTGAAAATGAGTGAAGTGTTAAATACATTTTTAAAATTATACTATTAATAATATTTAGTCTATGTTCTATGTGAAATTAAAACTATTTTTTTAGGCATGTGCAACTTTGTGATAAAGTCACTACATGCATGTAACGTTATATGTACATGCAGTTTGTTTCCTAGTACATGCATATTTTTATTCAACAAAAGATGTTGAAACTCAGTAGCCTAAATATTATGTTACTTTAGGATATTTATGGCACTTTCATAGTTGACTTTCTACAGCTTGAGTATCGATTTGTCAGTAAATACTTGTTTTTTTTTTATTAGAAATTATCTGAGCACAATGAAAATTCGAATAAATTAAAAGTCGAATATCTTGGATATGGGGGTAACCCATACCTATTGTTGTTATAGTTTGACACACACGAGGGCAAGCGGTAAATCTAGTCTTCCCGACTCCCGACTGTCCCGGATTTTTTTTTTTTTTTTTTTTTTTTTTTTTGGCGATTTCTTTTTTATCGATGCACAGAAATTCTTCAAACTTTTCAGGCACCTTTTCTAAGTTTAAATGAATTCATTAATACATAAAAACCTTAATAAATTTACGTATTTAATACTGGATTAGCAGTATCACCTTCCAAAAAGCGGTAAATCTGGTACTCTGTTATAAATGCGAAAACCAAAGACGTTCTCGTTGAATCACGATTAAATACAACAAATTGAAATATAAATTTTTAAAGAAATAAGAGGGAAACCTCATTTACATTCTAGTTAATTTGCATGCACATTTTTCCACTTTTTTTTTCTTATAGAACTTTGCCACAACATGTTTGTGTTCCCAGGATCTACGACGTGAACATGGTTCTACCTCAGAGCCCCCTTTTTTTATTTTGATTTTTTTCTCTTCTTTTTCTTTCAAACGAGGGAGAAAATTGCGATGGAGAAAGTTTCAGAGCAGGTTGCGACTGCTAGTATTCACACAAACAAAGTGCTCTTTTAATCTACAGAAGCACAAGTAGTGCTCTTTATTGTATCACCACCTTTTACATGCCTTTTGAAATCTGAATACATGATTTTTTTAACCTTATGATTTGTTTCATTTCTAAAATGTATCGTATCGAAAAAAAATTGAATTGTGACACAAGTATCGTGATACGTACCGTATCTTGGAGGGGGCGTAAATTCGTTAGTACTCGGCATTTTTAACAGCTTAATAACCACTCTGAACAAACCGATTTTTATTGAACAAATACTTATCATTATAAACATTGTTGGATTGCTTTTTAGTAAACATGGTAAAAACACCTTTCATTAACAGATTAAGGTAGTCCGATCCTCAGGTTCTGAAAATCAGCTTTTAAGTAATTGAAAATGCTCACAAAAATGTCTCTGATTTCACAGAGTAACGTGAATTTACCCATGGTATTTCTTCAAAGTTCAACATTATAGTTAACCATATTATATAGGGAAAATTATCAAATCTCAAATCAGAGACCTATATACTAGTATATAGGTCCCTGCTCAAATATATTCCAGGAAGCAACAAAATCTTTGGTATGAATTCGTCAAATAACAATTCATAAAACCCATAAAAAGTTTTGTTTTTTTTTAATTTCACGGGGGGGGGGGGGGGGGGTTATAAAAATTTTTTTGTTTTCCGTTGATTTCTATAGTGAAAATGCAATTTTTACCAAAATTAAAGACTTATCTCTTAGTTTTCCCAAATAAGTTATGTTTTATGAAAATTCACATAAATATCTATAAAAATATGAAGAAGCCCTGAGGCCACATCGCTCAAATGAGCACTTTGGCTAGGAAAAAGCAGAAATCAGTTCAGTATTGAAAAGTTTAAATACAAAAATGGTTCGGGGGGGGGGGGGGTGTTATGATTTGAACACTTGAATCTACACTTCTAAGGGTGCTTTTGATTTAATATGACACATAATGGCTTTGCTGTTCTTAAGTTGAGAATTTTTATTGATGTATTCTTTATATTCCTTTGTATTACTATGATCCCCTGTTTATGGCCCCTCTATTCTCCAGGGGGGTCAATATTTGAACAAATTTAAATCTACATTACCTGAGTATGCTTTTATATTATTATGACCAATCATGGCTTTGCTGTTCTTGAGAAGATTTATAAAGATTTTTTTTCCTATGTATTCCTATGTAAAACTTTGATCACCCATTGTGCCTCATCCTAGCCTCAGGGGTCATGATTTGAACAAACTCGAATCTAGACTACCCGAGGATGCTTCCATATTAATATATCTAATCATGGCTTTGCTGTTCTTGAGAAAAAGATTTTTAAAGATTTTTTCCCTATGTATTTCTATGTAAAACTTTGATCACCCATTGTGGCCCCGCCCTACCCCCGGGGGTCCTGATTTTAACAAAACTGAATCTACACTACCTGAGGATGCTTTCTTATAGATATGACCAATCATGGCTTTGCTGTTCTTGAGAAGAAGATTTTTAAAGATTTTTCTAATGTATTCCTACGTAAAACTTTGATCGCATATTGTGACCCCACCCTACCTCCAGGGATCATAATTTGAACAAATATGAATCTACACTACCTAACAATGATTCCACATAAGTTTCACGCTTTCAAGCACAGAGGTTCTTGAGAAAATTTTTAAATGATGCCATTAATTTTTTCACGAAATCATAATTATCTCTCCTTGGAAGAAGGCCCAGGGCCACATCGCTCACCTAAGCACTTCGGCTAGGAAAAAGCAGAAATCAGTTCAGTAGAACAAACTTGAATTCCCTTTACCCAAGGATACTATACGGCAAGTTTGGTTGAAATTTGCCCAGTGGTTCTTGAGAAGAAGATGACAAGAGGCCCAAGGGCCTTGAATCACTCTTCTGATAAACTGTACAACCTATCACTTCTATTTGAAGTCTCTAAGTATCCTGTATATTTAGATAAACCCTTGAAATTCCAAAGGTAGGTCATTATGACCTACATTTTAGATGAAACACTCAGAGAACCCAAGATGATTCTAAGTCAATTAGTATCTGAGAGTTGGACATGGTGACCTACTTATCACGTGTCATTGTCTGAGGACCCAAGATGAATCAACTAAGTTTGATGATTCTAAGCTAATTAATACTTAAAATATTTTTAAAATTATAATCATAAAATTTCAAAAGTAGGTCACAGTGACCTACTTTTCAGATGACATACTTTGAGGACCCAAGATGCATCAACTGACTAAGTTTGATGATTCTAAGCCAATTAGTACCCGGAATATTTTAAAATATAGTCATATGAATTGAAAGTAGGTCACGGCGACTACTTTTCAGTCGACCTATTCCGAGGACCCAAGATGCATCAACTGACAAATTTTGATGATTCTAAGCCAAATAGTACTCGAAAATATTAAATACAGCCATAAAATTTCAAAAGTAAGTCACGGTGACCTACTTTTCAGTTGTCGTACTCCAAGGACCCAAGATGCATCAACTGACACAGTTTGATGATGCTAAGACAATCAGTACCTAAAAGCCAATTAGTACCCAATATATATAATTAAAGCCATAAATTTTCAAAAGTAGGTCACGGTGACCTTTTTTTCAGTCGACCTACTCCGAAGACCCAAGATGCATCAACTGACAAAGTTTGATGATTCTAAGCCAAGTAGTACCTGAAATATTTCATTATAGTCATATAAATTGAAAAGTAGGTCATGGTGATCTACATTTTAGTTGACGTTTTTTGAGGACCCAAGATGCATCAACTCACGAAGTTTTATAATTACAGACCTTAAAATGTCCAAATTATGTCTCTAAAACGCTTTGAAATAGAATGCCTGCAAAGTTTAAAAAGTAGGTCACTGAGACCTTCTTTTCAATAAATATGTTTTATGGCCCAAAGATGCATCATCTTACAAGATTTAATGATTCTAAACCTCTCAGTTTTTGAAATAATGGCCTTAATTGTTTTGATTAGCCATAAAATTCAAAAAGTAGGTCAAGGTGAAAAAGAATGGCCGTAAAATTTGAAAAGTAAATCACCGTGACCTACTTTTGAGTCAACATGATATGATGTCCTTAGATACATCAACTGACAAGATTTGATGATCCTAGTCCTTAGAGTAAGTAAAATATCAAAATTTTAGTAAAATGTAATTTTTGGTCAACTTTGAAGTGACCTTGAGACCACGCCCTTTGTCCCAGGGTAAATCCCCGTGCAAATTTTAATCTAAAGCATATCCTCATCCCTTTGTGTAAGTTTGGTGATAATGTCCAGTGGTTCTAGAGAAGAAGATTTATTAGCAACCAGTACTTTTGTTTCTATTTTCCTACTTATCTGCCCTTGTTTAAGGGTCACAACCCTAGTTTTAGTACAAACGGGAGCCTTTGGGCCAAGGATACCCTGTGACAAATTTGACAATAATTGGCCAAGGGGTTCTTGAGTTATGACCCATATTCTAAAAAGTTTACGCACACCGCACAAATGGCCATAGCATTAGCTCTTTGAGCCTTTGGCTCAGAAGAGCTAAAAATGAGAAAAGTTTACGACGACAGGCAACGGACAAATTTCGATCAGAAAAGCTCACTTGAGCCTTTGGCTCAGGTGAGCTAAAATCATTCAAATATGTTAACTTTTGAAATTTGACTTGGAGGTAGGCGTCAGAACAATACTATCATTCGCAGTTCTTTATCCCTGTCGTCTTTCCAACCATTTGCGTAGATCAGACAAAGATCTTCTTCTGTCTGGACTCCTTCATCAAGTTTAGGAAAAAGTAACTGATTTTTATCCAGTTAAAAAAAAAACTTTCTTTTAAACATGCGCACATGCAACTGACAAAATCTTCGTCACTTGAGATTTGAGATTAAAAAGTAATTTTGCTGCTGTGGTGTCTTCTGGCAGGCTTTTCCATTTTTTAACGGTTCTGCAAAAGAATGACCACTTTCTACAATCTTTGGTTGCAGATAGTATAGGAAACGAGTGCTGTTTTGTGTGCTGCGATCTTCTTACAGGCTTAGTGAAGTGATCCTTCGGTATAATGGCTACTTGTAATTAATTATCTTATACATCATAATCAATCTTGTATTTGTCCTTCTACATTTTTAAGTTCTTCTATTCTAGAAGTTCAATCATTTCTCCTACGGTAGATCTATTTAAGTCTATAATTTCCCATTACGTATCGTGCCTTTCTTCTTTGTATCTTTTCCAGCATATCTATATGGATGGCATGGACCCCATAGGCACCGTCGAAGCGTATTCCAGCTGGGGTCTAACTAGAGACATGTATGCTCTCTCCTTTATTGAACTGGATGATATGTGGAGATTGAATTGCAGGAATCCTGAAGTTTTGTTTGCCTTCTTACAGATATTAGATATATGTAGTCCCCAGTTTAGTTCGGATGTTATAGTCAACCTAGATATTTTGTTGGTTCTTCGTGGGCAAATATATTATTATGAAGAGTGTAGATGTAAATAATAGGGTTTTCCATTTTTGAAATTGTTAGTACTTGTACACTTATTCGGGTAAAATTCCGTTTTCATTTTGTTTCCCAAAGAGAGAGTTTGTTAATTAAGGTATTCTTAAGGGAGTGACAATCTAAATTCAAAGAAATTGTAAGATATACTATGGTATCATCTGAACCAAACTGTATTGGTTTGGTGGTCTGGCAGATCATTATGTAGAAGAGAAATCGACCTGGGCCTAAGACTGATCCCTGGGGCACTCCAGACTCCACCCTCTCAACATCAGACTTTTCCCTGTCAACCACCACAACTTGGCTCCTATTTGAAAGGAAAGCTTCTATTCAACGATGTGTGTTTTTTCAGAAATTATATTGAGGGAGCTTATGAAGAAGTAGGCTACGAGACACTTTATCAAAGGCTTTAGAAAAAATAAACAGATCACTTCTGCTTTCCATTTTTTAGATTTTTAGTTAAGTCGTCCACACATTCTAGCAACTGCATGTGTTTCACATGATCTTTTACTTCTGAATCCATGCTGGAGTGGATACAAGATGTTACTCTTTTCTGCATTATTCATAATATGGCTTGTTACAATGTGCTCCATGATTTTATGTATTACATATTTGTTTATCTATTGCTTTTTTTCTAATTAATTTCTTTGAATCACAGAAACTGCACATTCTAGTATCTTTTTTGAAGAGAAATACATTAGAAATTAAAATATGATGATTAGTCCTATACATAACCATGCAGGTTTGTAATTTGGTACTCATGAAAGGCACCTGATAAAAAGATTACTACTGCAATTTAGACAAATTGAGATATCTCCCCCATTTTGACTTGTTAAAAGATGTGAAATTTTTTCTGTACTTAATGTGTCATACATAGTCTCTTTAGTTGAACAAAATAATCTTGTATGAATGGTACACTAGTATTGGTCTAATATTCATTTCTTCCTTAGCGATATCCTCACTTTTAAGACTATTTGTAATACATTTTTGTAAACCACAATATGTAAGAAAGTTAGTTTAGATGTTAAACTCTATCCTTTTGTCTTGCTTAGTTGGAATATATATGTTTATCTATTGCTTTCTCTAAACCTGATCGAAACATTCTCCATAGCTTCTCTATATCTCCCCCTTTTCATCTTCTCCTTTGATGTTTTCATAGAGAGTCTTCACTTCCTCTGCCATGCTTGTCCAATTTGCCTTTTTATAGAGTGGTATCTTTCTAGGCCTCGTCTTTTCCTTTTTATATCTTTGTCATTTTCCATGTACACTATCTCATGATCAGAAATGCTTGGTGTGTTTCTATCTGTTCAGCCCTGTTAGGAATTTTTGCTATAAATAGGTTCAAAACTGCCTCATTTCTGGTTGGTATCTTCACCATTTTGAGAGTCCATTATCATCCAATGTATCTGCTAGATGGTAGCAATTTTTCATATGCTGAGTTCCAGATTTTAAAAATCTTCCTTTCCAATCCCGTCCTGGCAAATTGAAATCACTCCAATCGGGATCTGTGAGTTTGGGTTACACGCATGTTGAACTGAGGTTTCAAAAGCTGTTAAGTTTTCTGATGCTTTAGGATTGGGATTGTAAAATGCACAAATTCTGAGATTTTTCTGTCCACTTTGCTGTATATGGGCCCTTATAATCTCCCTATCAATGTCCAATTTCGGCATCTCTGGGTTCAGGTATTTGTTATAAATAGCATTGAGCAGACCTCCACCTACATGGTTTGTTCTAACTTTTCTATATTTGTTATATTTTGTAGGGAAAAACTGACTGTTCTCGATGCTCGGATCTAACCAAGTCTCCGTTGCTATTTCTATATCAGGTTTTAAGCTATCTATAACATTCTCAATCTGGTTTTATATGTTTGTGATGGTTTAGTACTCTAAGTGGGATAAAGGGTTTTCCTTCACTTTGTTTTGGTTTCCGTTCTGGTGTAGATGCATGAATACGGACAGGTATGGGTTGCAGTGAGAGATCTTTTTCGTGCCAGCATCTACTGCGACACGGGACCTCGGTTTATACGGTCTCATCCGAAGGACCGGTCTCCAGAGGACCGGTCTCCGCGACTCTAGAGCGGACGCTCTACCACTGCGCCACGCGGGCGACGAAATAGCGAAGTAGAAACGCAGATATAAAAATTACAACTGACAGGGAAGATCTTAAGAATTTCATGAATAAAATTCAGTTCCGCTGATGTGATCCGATATTTTCCCAGCATTCAATTTCCTCTTGTTTTGTCTATAGAATTTATAATTATTTTATTTAGAATTTTTATCTTTGAAAAGTAGTGATTGTCAGCCGTATTTTAGCATTTCTTGTGAATGGATTACTTGCATATGAATACTTTCATTCATTGATAGAATTATTTCAATTTAATTTTCATCTTTTTATTAATTTGAAAATCTTGGGACCCGCTCCTGCAGGTGTGTGAAAGCCTCACCACTCATACAGCACGCCGGAAATGTTCATGATTCTGCTAAACTAAAAAAAAAAAGTTTACACATATTTTATCATCTCATAAAAAGCCGAAGCCGAATTCGGACAGGAAGTTCCTGAAGTTACCCCCCTTTGGCTGATCACGAGTACAAAAAAATTTCAACCAACTTATTATAAAATCCCTTATTTTAAAATATTTAAGGTTAACCTAGCTGTCAAAATTTGCCGAATCGTTCGTTTAACTATTAAACACGCAAACAAAGTGAATTTGTAGAGATACACTTCGAGAAAAACGATTTTGAAGAATTTAAACTGAAAAACTATGGTTCATTTTTGCATTGAAAAATGCGTGATTTTCAAATGAAATATTTTTTTATGAAAAAATCTGTCGTTTAATTTTGAAAAAAATAATTACTTCTTGTAACTGATGATCAAAATGTTCTTGATAATTTTTTGAAATTTTTTTAAACGACGCGTTTTGAATTTATAGCGGAAAATCTCTCCTCCCCCTCTCTCCGTAAGTTACGTTTCTCACAGCGTCTTTCAGACTTGGGACGAAAGTAATGCTATGAATCTACAAATACAGATAAAAATTCCTAGCTGGAAAATAT
Organism: Saccostrea echinata; assembly: GCF_033153115.1. Taxonomy (NCBI): domain Eukaryota; kingdom Metazoa; phylum Mollusca; class Bivalvia; order Ostreida; family Ostreidae; genus Saccostrea; species Saccostrea echinata. The sequence goes on from NW_026889774.1 coordinate 16,671,461, forward strand.
CTTTTACTTAAAAAATGTAATGTACATTATTTATCACAAATATAAAACTTTACATCTGCATTTAAATGAAGATGAATAAGCAATATCTGAAATTTTAAGACCCCCCCCCCCCCCATTATTCTCTGCAATGCAGGACATTCGAGTAGATTCGAGCTTGAAAAAAAAAAACAACATCGGTTACGTCTGCATAATATATATAATTGGCATATTAATTGAACTCCTAAAGTAATGTTATTCATTCGTGTATACAGATTAAATGTTGACTACTAATATTTTTTGTTATTCTATAAATATTATTTTTTTTTAGATTTATATTTAGTAAAACTATTTTTCTAAGGATTTTATGACCACGTGTCCGGTTTGGAGTTCATGCACTCGGGTGCAGTTTCAAACCTTATTTGACTTCTACTTGCATTGATTATTATTTTTTAAGTGAACCAACAGTGGTGTATTACAGCTTTCTTGTGATGAACATGGAATATATATATACGTATAGGTTTTAAATTATTTCTGTTTTCAAACGAGAGCCCCCCCCCCCCCCCCCCCCGATATCGTATCCTTCTGTTGTTTCAATAAATGGAAATGATGTATTCGTCCATATTAACTTTAATTGTTCCAAATTGTAAATTATTTATCAATGTTAAAATTATTCCTGTGTCTGAATCATCTACAATGGTATCATCTACATTGTTATCAATCGTTTTGGTTTTATTCGAGGAAATGCGAACTGAAACTGTTTACAGTAAAAGATTTTCTCAATGGGGTGCAACCGTTGTATTAATTTTTCACTGTTGATACTTACTTTAATTTGTATAAACTTTGGCTTTCCTTTTTTGTGTTCCTTGCAACACACTGTAAATGTATCTGTGTATATTGTGATGGAAATTAAAAAAAACATAATTCTTCGGAAAACAGGAGGAATAACTCAGCTAAGGGGAGGAAAGACATACACCTCTACATTTTAGAGTTGTTTCTCTTTGATCAGTGACCTTCTGAAAACGGTTACTCATTTTCATTTTTTTTTTCAAAGAAAAGAAAAACTAGAAAATGTTTATTTTCGTAATATGGTAATACCGGTAATATTTATTCTCAATGTTATGCGGCCGATTGTAACGGGAAAAAGCAATGTAGAGTAGCATTAACATTTTTAGATTAAAACATTGCCTTTGTGTATATCATAAATACAATATCAAAGAATTAATTAACTAAATTTGAATTAAAGAAGGAACCTGTCTTTTTTTTCTTTTTTATGAAGGGGGGAGATTTATTGCAGTTGCGCAAATGATCAAGGATAGGATTTGGTATTCCTAAAGAAACCACAGTAAAAACCTGTATTCTATTTTTTTTTTTTTTTACATTAATTACATCGGGATCGTATCGTTCGTCATTTTGACGCTTCGTAATTAACGTCAAATTTAACGTTATGTTAAACGTTTTATTGAAATCCCAAGAGTTATTTCCCCCAGTGTGTTGTACGTCTTTAAATGGCTATATCTTCCTTAGTTTTCAACAAAAGAGGATAGGGTTCAGAACATTTAATAAGTACATAATGGCACTATCAAAATTGAATGCGAGGACATGCATGCACATGTGCTGAAATCTGATTAGCTAATAGTTTATAGGCTGTATCTCTCTTACTATTTAATAATTCTTTGAAATTTTAAACATTAACATACAATAGGAGGTTCTACAATATGATATATATAAAATGTCGTGAAAACACGCGCATGCAGGTGTGCTGCAATATGATTGGCTGAAACTTTAAATGGCCGTAACATGCTTAGTTATCAACAATGCAAGATGAAATTTAGAAAATTGATAGGGATAATGGGTTCCAACATTATGTTTTGATCAAAATTGAATGCAAGAACATGCATGCATAAGTGCTGGATTCTGATTGGCTAATACTTATATAACTGTATCTCTCATCTGAGCATTAACTGATTAAGCCGATGTATTAGGTGCATGGTTATGATGATCAAGGGTGCCTTCCAAAATTGTGAAATTTGTGGCCCCAGGGTGAGAGATTCTGTTGGAGGGGAGGGCTCTATTGATTATATAGTGAAATTGCATTATTTCTTTAATAATCTTCTCTGCTCCTAGTTATGATGAACATGGGCACCTCTTCCGAAATTATGAATATCTTTGCCCTGGGTCAAGGTTCTGGTGTTAGGGTGGGGCTCTATTGTTTATATACTGAAAATGCATTAAGTCTTTAAAAATCTTCTTCCCTCCCCCATTATATAAAGCAGATAAACTAATTGCATGGTTATGATGATCAATGGTGCCTCTTACAAGATTGTGAAATTTGTGGCCCCATGCTGAGGGGTTCTTCGAGAAAGGGGGGGGGGCTCTATTGATTACATAGTGAAAGTGCATTGAGATTGATATCTGATTTTAATTATAATACATGCACATGTTGTATTAATATGTAATTGTCTCACTCTCGAGTTTGAATATCCAAAATACCTGCAGTTGCCGTGGAACAAAAAATGGTTTATTTATTTCTAAAAATTGGGGTCGAGGGGACATACTTATGTTTCGGCTTGCAAAAGAAGTGTTTCTTGTATTATTTGTTTCTATTTTTGGCTTTTTTTCTCTCTTTGAAGAACTACTCAATTTAAATAATCATAAAATAGGATGTGGTAGCGAGGTAGAAATTTACTTACAATAACATAAATTTTAAAATTTTTCACACATCCTTCTTAAACGGGTCGATCTAGATAAAATACTGGGCTTTTAAAGGGCAAATTTTCAAATCACTAAAGCTAGGTAGCCTGATTTACATTTAAATTTGAAATTTAGTATTTTACTTTTATTTTAATTTTACATATATCTAATCAGTTTCTTTATTATAATGTGTTGTTGTTAATTGATTAGTATAAGACCCAAAGAACGCTGGGGGGGGGGGGGACTTTTTCTTAGTATAGTTTTTTGCTATAGTTTTTAAAATTTGCTTATTAATAATTCTAAATGGTTTTAGTTACGTTTCAATTAGTTTTTCATTTCTCATACTTATTAATTTATGATTTATAGAAAGTTGTCACATGAACTTCTCCCCAGCGTGGGAGCGTGTACAAGAAAAAACACAGAGCGTAATGTTTCTGGATATCAATTAGAGTGATAAAATGATTAATAAATATTGGGGAAAAAATATATAAGCAAATGCAACAGTTGCAAATAACACACTGATATTTTTTCTGCACTTGGCATTTATTGTGATACATGTCTATCGCAACGAAAACACCATCACGTGACAAAGATCCATAGACACAGCACGTCTTTTTTTGTCATTGAGATATTCGTCTGTAATAAATAATTTGACGATGATATTATCCTATTCCTTATGGTTGATTTCGATATCCATGAATTAATTTGATTTTTATTAATAGTTAACAATTAACCGAAAATTAAAGTATTTTTAAAAAATGCACAGAAAAGTAAAGGAGGATGGTAGGATGGGCCACAATATGGGTTCAGCTTTTTTAATGAGAGTATCTTCAAAACAGCATGGCTATGTTTACCTAGGTGAGCGCAGTTACGTTACGCGCAAAGTGGGTATCAAAACAATACTCGCAATATGAATGATTTTGGTATGAATCAATAGGTTTTGAATAGAACTACCCATTTTTAGTCAGAAAATAACATTTAAACAGATTCATGCAAAATATAGAATTTTACAGCACAAAATAAAGATAATTTAATTATGTTACCCGTTACACTTTTAAGCAGAGATCGCACATTTTTCTTGGATAGAGTGTTCAAAAATGAATCTACAGTTCTTATTTTTCTCACAAAACAAGAACATTCCATGCCTTTTGTGTGACGTTGTTAACGATTTTGCATTCAATGATGGCAAGAAAAAGAAAGCAATCGTTTTGAAAAGAATTCATAGACTATGTGTCTCTATTTGCAAAATAATCATATTCATGATATTAGGTCAAGTGGAAGCAGTTTACATGAAAAACTTTCGCGTAAACTGACGTCATTAATGGACTGTGACGTTAATAACGTCTCTCTCAAATCATAATGATATTTTGGAGATACATTGTATATAGACATTTTGTATCAACAATACTTGGAGAAAGCATGGAAGCGGTCAAGAGTTTTGGAACCCTCTGGCATCTGTGTTTGTTTGTCTGGTCCTCGATTTTGATTGTAGTTGTGAGAGGACATGTTTCCTCCTGGGTAAGACAGCTGAACAATGGACTCTTCTTATTTTCCATGTCGGTGCTACTTCTATATTATTATTTCCTTAAGAACCTAAAGATTTCTCGACGAGTGTGGTTCCGAAAATTTAGAAACTTTGCCAAGATCATTTTGTTTGCCACGACACCAGTATTTTTCGTCCTAAACATGTGGATCCCTATTCAGAGGAAAGTTTCCTGTACTTTTAAATTCTTCTATCCCTCAGACTACGACCCAAGTAAAGAAATTTGTCCTTACATGTCCGTATTACTTGCTTCCGTATTTACGGTACTTGTAATGGTTCATGAGAAAAAAGAACCCGAGGAAAATAAGGAAAGCGAACTGATGAAAGCTTTAACAGGAAAAAACTAAAAGGAAAATGATTGAGAACATAAGGAGCCAAATACCATGTAAATATTAATCTTATACTGAAATAGTAAATAGACCTCTGTAATGTACAATGATGAGAGGTACTAATCTACATTGTACGGGAAAAAAAGCTTCAATGCACATAAAGTTCTCTATGAAGATTGACGACCACGCTGCCTACACTTACATCTGAACTTTAAAATACGTTTACGTATATAATTATTTCTATGTCTATTTTATTAATGAAGAGTATAAATGCAACAAAACGCTTGAATTGGTCTGGTTGATTTACTTATGATAAATGATTAATTTTCCAGCATTATTATTAAAATATCCTTGAATATGACTTACAAAAAATGTGGTTAAAATTGAAAAGCCCTTATTTCATGTAACAAGGCAAAACTGGTCTTGTAGTGTAGAGTGCGGTGACAAACCTAGAAAAAGACGCTTATATTTCGAGTTTCATGCACCGACATACCCTACGGCTGAAAGTTATATTTTATAAAAGAGATGCATTTTCGCCCGATAGTAGAGTTTTCTCGAGTTAATTTTGGAAATAAAATTGCGAATAAAAGTGAAAGGGGGTATATTTTGTCAGCTGATATCATTCTTCACAAGTTATCATTTGAATTACATAAAAAAGTAACTCTTTGTACGTGATAGGATACTTATAGCTATCTTAGTTAATATTGTCAAATTAATTATGAATATTATTGTTTGTTTTGGGATTTTTTTTAAAAGAGATTACGTGATTGCGTAAATTACGAACATTTACTAAATATTTTAAAGGTATTTATGCAAACGATGTTTTATGATCAAATTAGATCTATGGAGATTTTCATACTAAGTTTTTTATTCTCCTTGATCTGAAATTGTAGACGTTTTATGTAACCGGAAACGAATATTATAGAATCCCAGCACCACCTGTGATAATGGCACCGATTGATTACCGATCAAAATTTTGTTAAACATATTAAATTGTCTTCTTCTCTTAATCAAAAAAAGCTAAAAGGTTTCATTGTATTTAACTTAGTTTTAAAAAGACAAAATTCTGTAGTAAAATATAGGGGATTTTACTAATAATGTCGCCTAGTATAAGGTAACGACGAAGGCACACGGGTTTACATGTTGGGTAAACACGGGTACATGCAACATACAACAAAACAGGAAACAACGTGGTGAATAATAGGTAGACTGGCAGGACTCGACTGACTTGGGAAGCGTGCCGGCACGGGTGGGTGGCTATGAGGTCAGGGTGAACGGTCATAGGGAATATATTTACATATGCAATTTCACTACATTCCTCCCCGTTTTATTTAATAAAACAAGGGGCAAATGCTGTAATTTACTTAGAGGAATGCAAACCAAAAATATATGATTATTATTTAATATGGCATGGAAAACGTATGAACTATGTATTTGTGTCCTATTTGAACTATGTATCAATGTATCCACATGAACTTGGCCGGAATTACTTCTAGCGCCTTAGTTCTGCGGGATAAACATGTACGCACATATGTATGTGGCAAGATTGAATATGGTTTGACTTGCGAATCATAATTATTCACATGCATCTTCCACATTGGATCAAAATTAATAATCGTGTTTTAGCCATACGCATTCCATATTGTCTGTTATAAATTTAGTGGGTTTATTTGTAATAATTTAGGAATGACTCTAATTCTTGGCTAAATTATTCGAGTATAACCTGGTTTGGGTCAGTTTACGCTTTATAATCCGCGAAGCGGATTATAAAAGAGTTAACTGACCCAAACCAGGTTATACTCGAATAATTTGGCTAAGAATTAGAGTCATTTCTTATAATTTAATTTTAAAATCATTAAATAACTAAGGGTGTAAAATTTCGTTGCTTTTTATTAGTTCAAATTTGCCGTAGTAACGGAAGTGATGGGAAGCGAGGGGAGGTAAAAACTGATGCATAGGCCTAGCGGCAGCCTTGTTGTTTGTTTACATGTGGTAAGATCGAATTATTGTTAAGTTAAAGGTACATTTATTAAATCTGGAATTTTCCATGAATCCCGAGGACTGGAAATGAGAGGATTGTATGGATACAGATGATTCAGCTGGTTGTCGGGGGGGGGGGTGTCCCCATACCAAACCAGGTTATACAGAAATAATTTGTGTTTCTTTTTGGATATTAACCAATCAGAGACTAGAATACAAACAAAATTAAATTATATTCATATAATCAAAAAGAATCCTGTTTAACTATGACCTAACATTGACCTACTTCCACGAGAGTCCTGAAACCGAATGATGTTATGACATATGGTTTAGTCTAGTGAGATTCAGTTGTACCAAGGTTAATATATATGATCACTTAATCATGTATACAACTGATTTGCCTAATTAAATTGTGCAGGAGTGCAATCTATGTTAGAACCTTACAACAGATATATAAATAATATGTAATTTACTGCACTGTTGTGATGTATACTGATAATAACATTATATTTTGATTATTATACTTTGATGTGTTTCGTCACTTTAACTACGATGCATAATACTGTATAACTATACTAACTTTAAGCCTTAACTTAAACTAACTTACAACATGATGTGTTTGTGAAACACTGATGCCCCCGTATGGCAACTTATAGCGAAAATTAAACTTTCTCAAACGCAAATCAAATATGTTGGTACCCAAAGTAAGGTCTTGTCCTGAGGAATATACCTGTGAAATATGAAAGCCCTAGCAGCAACCATTGAAAAGATATGGAAAATGTTAAAGTTTTTCCAAAGTAAGTCAAACATCAAGGTCAAGGTCAAAATTAATAGTGCCCGAGGAAAGGCTTTCTCACAAGAAATACACATGTGAATTATGAAAGCCCTAACACAAACCGTTCAAAAGATATGGCCAAGGTTAAAGTTTTTCAAAAGTAGGTCAAACTCCAAGGTCAAGGGCAAAGGGCTTTAATTGTTGGTATCTAAAGGAAGGCCTTGTCACAAAGATTACACATGTGAAGAATGAAAGCCTTAGCACCAACTGTTCAAAAGTATTGTCCAAGGTTGAAGTTTTCCAAAAGTAGGTCAAACGTCAAGGTCAATGGGCTATAGTTGTTGGTATCCAAAGAAAGGTCTTGTCATAAGGATTACTCATGTCAAAAATAAAAGCTTTAGCACCAACTGTTCAAAAGTTATGGCCAAGCTAAAAGTTTTTCAAAAGTAGGTCAAAATTTAAGGTCGAGGTCAAAGGGTCAAAGTTGTTGGTATCCAAAGGAAGATCTTGTTACAAGAATTACATATGTGAAGTATGAAAGCCCTAGCACCAACCATTCAAAAGTTATGGCCAAGGTTAAAGTTTTTCAAAAGTAGGGCAAACTCGTAGGTCAAGGTCAAAGTTGTTGATATCCAAAGAAAGGCCTTGAATTACATATGTAAAGTATGAAAGCTCTAGCCCTAACCGTTTAAAAGTTATGGCTAAGGTTAAAGTTTTTCAAGAGTAGGTCAAACTCCTAGGTCAATGTCAAAGGGTCAAAGTTGTTGGTCTCCAGAGGAAGGTCTTGTCACAAGAATTACACATGTGAAATATGAAAGCCCTAGCACCAACTGTTCAAAAGTTATAGCCAAGGTTAATGTTGGGTAAAATTTTGCAAAACTGGGCCAAACTCCAAGGTCAAGGTCAAAAGGTCAAATATGATGATACCCAAAGAAAGGTCTTATCACAAGGAATACACATGTGAAATATGAAAGCAATAACTCTAACCAATCAAAAGTTATGAGCAATGTTAAAGTTTTTGCGGACAAACAGACAAACAGATAAACAGACAGACAGACAGACAGACAGACGGACGGACAAGGCAAAAACTATATATCCCCGAATCTTCGATACGGGGGCATAAAAATGTATTATCTTATTTCCTAGCCTAAGTACTAAATTAACTGAAGAATGTATATATCCTTTATTCCTTACTAGAAATAACCTAACTTTGAAATATAACAAGCGGAAACATATTTACAAAACACATTCTGCATCAATACCGTCACTTTCTAAGATTAGTAAGCCAGGTATGACACAGAAAATATTGTCTTGTCTAAGTAATAACTAGGAAATATAACTATATACAAAAAGTGTAAAGCAATCCGCCCCAATACTGTCACTGAAATAGGTCTTAGCCAAGTATCTTAACGGAAAGCAGAAGACTATTTACATAGAGCAATCCGCACCAATACCGTCACCGAGAATGGTCAGCCGGGTATCTAACGGAAAGCGTGGACTATTTACATTAGGCGATCCACCATGATATACCATCACTGAAAAATATCAGCCAGGTATATCCAACGAAAAGCATATGTTGCATGCTCACACCAGTCCTGGTTGAAGTATTCATGGACATCCTTAGGAGCTGGGTCAAAGACATGCAACAGAGTAGATCACTGCAAAATTATGACTTTTACTGCCTGAATATGCTTCACTCAGATTTTGACCTAGATATACTAATTAAAGCCTAAGTATTACCTTATAAAGAGTTGTACTTTGTGACTACAATACAGTACTTTTAATCAACATTTAATTTGCTTTGCTTGAGCAATAATTATATATGTTCACTATTTAACTTCATTCCATGTGCGTTGCACAACTAAGAAATTCTTAATAATTACTATTCTTCTACTGCGTAAATATCAAACACTATTAAATGTAAAAGTACCACCAAAAGCTTACTTATAAGTACATGAGCTATTAGCGATATATTTCACTACTGTGTATGTTGTATGACATAAGTGTATAGAGAATTGCTGAGTAGCTTACTAATAGTTATGTACTAGTTTAACTGTGGTTTTTTGCAAAGTATTTAAGTATATATATGGGTCTTAAAATATAACTAATAACATTTACACTGGTAATGATAAATAACTGAATACCCTTAGATGTAATAGATATTACTTATAATGCGAGTAACTGTTAACACGCATTCTCTGTAAGCACCAAAAAATCGGAAACGACATGTCTCGGATTTTGATGAAATTTGCACCACAGGTGTGTCTTGGTACAAAACTAGCAAATATGGTGTCGGAAGTTCCACACGTGCACGCGGTTGCCATGGAGACGGATCCATTGAATTTGGCCATTTTTGGCCCTTTTTGACCAAGTGAAAACATGAAAATTGAGGAAATGTAAATGAATATTTATCGCTATCTAATACACTCTACCAAAAATCATTGGATCATATGATAACATGAACTTTTAAGGTACACAGGGCATATAATCATTTATTCTAAAAATATCCCCACTCTAAGAAAAAAGTCATGCAAACTGACATGGTTTCTGAAAATTTGAAAAATGAGGAATTTAGTATTTTTTGGAATCTTTAAGTCTAAAAAAGAAAAATTGTCTGTGGAAAATTTACAAAACTTATGTGTGTTTTTATACTTGAGAATACGAAGTGTCATCTCATGAAAAAATATCGGTGGGCTTTTAATCCTATTTTTAGTAACATGTATCTATAAATAGATAGATTTTAGAAAAATGTAAAAAATCAATTTTTGGCAAAGTTTTAGATGTCATTGCTGGATAAATAGGACGTATATAGTAAAATTTAAGATATTAATGACAGCAGCTGGACACCCCTATCTGAAGTGGACAATGGTTGAGGGGTATTCCCATTTCTATTTATAGTATCAAGCACCTAAATATAGATATGTCTCTGAATATTAGGAAAAATGACAGTTTTATGCAAATTGGAAGCTTCATAGAAAAGTATTAACAAATATAAAGCTCTCTACAATATGCCTTCATAAAGAACAAGTGTTTGTACAATAATTGATACAATATTGAGGGTTGACTCTTGTTTCCTATTATAGCAACAATGGTCTAAAAATAGATTCCTCGAATAATCGAGAAAATGTAGATTCTTGCATTTTCTCAGGTAATGTCGGATGGAAAAAATGCAGACTAATTGTTAAAAACATAGTGTGACTGACAAGTATTGGAAACCATTTACTGAAATACACACTATCTGAAGGGGGTTCCCTTTTTTAATTATAGCACCAGACACCCATAAATAGAAACATCTCAGCATATGAGGAAAATGACAATTTTCCACCAGTTGTAAGCTTCATTGAAAAAAGTATTTACAGAATATACTACTGTCTACAATATGTCATGAACAAGAACATTTGAGCAATTAATAATTACAAAAATATAGAAGATGGACTATCTTTTCTTTATATGGTAACAGTTGTCTAAAAATAGATGCAGTGAGTTAATTAGAAAATATACATTATTGCACTATTTTAGACATTATGGATTGAAAATTTGAATACTCTCTATCATAAACATAATGTGACTAACAAGTACTAGAAATCAATGACTGAAATGCAAAATGTTTCAAGGGGATTCCCATTTCTATTTATAGCACAAAAAATAAAAACTATGATACGTCTTAGTATCTGAGGTTAAATAAAAAATGTCCACATAAATACATGTATTATTGAAGGTTAGGCTTTAGCAAGAATTGTCTAAAAATAGATGCTGTACTATTTGCTCTATTTGAGATATCATGGATGGAAAATTTGCAGACTAACTGAATGTTGAAAACATAATGTGACTGACAAGTACATGTACCAGTTACCATTTACTGACAAGCACAAAAACAATGAGGATTTTCAGTTCTATTTATAATTGAAATACACAAAATCAGTGAGGATTTCCATTTCTATTTATAGCAACAAAATTATACAAGAGACCAGAGGGCTTTAACAGTCATCTGAGAATAACCCAGTAACGGATCAATGAAACAGCAATTTAACAAGAGACCCAAGGGCCAGAATCGCTCTCCTGATAAATTTTACAACCATATCACTTCTATTCTAAGCTTCTGAGCATCTTATATATTTAGGTAAAGCCTTGAAATCCCAAAAGTAGCTCTGTGACCTACTTTTGGATAACAACTCTGTGAAGTTAATGATTGTAAGCCTTTTATAATTTGAAATATTTAGATATTGCCTTAAAAATTCAAATCTGGGTCACTGTGACCCATTTTTTTCACACATTTTGAGGGCCCAAGATGCTTTAACTGACAAAGTTTGATGAGTCTAAGCCTCTTATTATCAGAAATATTTAGATTTAGCTGTGAAATTCCAAAATTAATTCTCTGTGACCTACTTTTAGGTTAACATAGTCCGTGATCCCAAATGCACAAAATGAGAAAATTGATGATTATTAGCCTTTTACTATTTCAAATATTTAGATATTCCCTTAAAACTACAAGTGACCTACTTTTGTTTGACTCATCCGGAGGACTAAAAATGCATAACCTGACAAAGTTTGATGAATCTAAGCCAATTGGTCTCTGAAATATTTAAATTCTAAAAGTAGGTCACGGTGATCTTCCTTTTAGTTGATACATTCCGAGGACTCGGGATGCAACAACTGACAATGTTTGATGATTTTAAGTTTCACGGTGTCCAAAATATGCCATTAAAATGATTTGAAAATAAATACCAGCAAAATTCAAATGCATCAACTTACAAGGTTTAATGAGTCTAAACCTCTCAGTATCTAAAATAGGATGCATGAATTGATAAAAAAATCGTAATTCCAGTCATTATATTGGGCAATATAATAATGCCCCAGGGTGATGTTAAAGTTTGCTGATTATCTGCCCAGTGGTTTTTCTCTTGTCTGTCGTCCGTCCGTTTGTCCGTCTGTCTGTTTAGCTGTTTGCCCGTCCGTCTGTAACCTTTTCACATTTTCAACTTCTACACTGTACATGTAGTTCTACCGGTATTTACTTATAACAAAGGAAGAGGCAAGAAGCACCTTGACATGAAACATTGGAACAGCATTCTGTAGAATAATGATCCTTGGTTTAGTCTCTTTTTGTGGCAAGAATTATTGCAATCAGACTATAAATCTGTAGGAGGAGTAGCCTTTAGAAAAATATACAGATTTTTTTTATGTTTAGTAAACATAGCAACATCAAAATAAAAAAAAGGATAAAGACAATTTGTATTTATGTGTAGTCTACTTGCATGTTATATGAAAATCAGACCAAAACTGTAGGAGAGGTAGCATTTTGAAAGTATTTAACAGAAATTGTTATTTTTATTAAACATGGCAGCACTGTTCATCGAAATCAAAAACCAATTAATAGAATTGTATATATCTTAGTGTAATTTACTTGTGTGCTAGGTTATATTGAAATCAAACCAAAACAGTAGGAGGAGCAGCGTTTTGAAAGTGTTTTAAAGAAATTTCTATTTTTAGTAACCATGGCAACACCGTTCATCGAAATCAAAATCCGATAAATAAAATTATGTACCTTAAAGTAGTCTACTTGTGTGCCAAGTTATATTGAAATCAGACCAAAACTGTAAGAGTAGTAGCATTTTGAAAAATTGTTGACTGATAGACGGACAGACATATGGACTGACATTTTTTACTGTAATTCACAGCATCTCTTTTCAGACAAATATAGCTATAAAAAGAATTGAGAACATACCTTCAATAATATACAAAGTGTTGTCTAACTACATGTTCTTGATGTTAACAGATTCTAGAGATCAATTTATTTGTAAACACGTTTTCTATGAAGTTTCTGATTGGTGTAAAATTATCTTTAATGTCTGAAATAGTGCAAGAATCTACATCTTCTTGATAATTCAGGGTTTCTAATTTCAGAAAATTGTTGCCATAAAAACAAATGAAAGTAAAAATGTTCTTGTTCATGACAGATTGTATACAGTTGTATTATTTTGTAAATATTTTTTAAGATGAAGGTTATTATTGGTGGAACTTTGTCATTTTTTCTCATATGCTAAGACAGAATTTTTTTAGGTGTTTGGTGCTATAAATAGAAAAAGAAACCTCATTCAAATAGTGTACATTTCAGTAAATTGTCACTAGTGCTTGTCAACCACATAATGGTTATAACGGTAACTGTTAGGATGCAAAGTTTTCATCTGTTATGTGTGAAATAATGCAATAATTTACATATTCTGAATAAGTCACAACATTTTGCTATTTTTTGACAATTTTTGCTATTATAAAAAAGAGAGTTCACCCCTAAAATAGTGTCAAAATAAATAGTTTTAAAATATTAATTGACTATCTGTTCTTGTTAATGACATATTGTAAAGAGCAGTTTATTTTGTTAATATATTTTTTCTGTGAAGGTTCTTACTGGGAAATTATTATTTATTCTCATATATTGAGATATGTAAATTTTAAGGTGTTTGATTCTATAAATAGAAATAGGAAACCCCTTTAAATACAGGTCATTACAGTGAATGGTCACTAGTACTTGTCAGTTCCTGTTGTTAAAATATTGTAGATAGGAATATGTTTGTAAATACTTTTTATGAATCTTCTAGTATGTGGAAAATTTTTATTTTACCTCATATACTAAGAGGTATCTAAGTTTTTTTTAAATTTTTGTGCTAAAAATAGAAATGGGAATCCCCTTGACACATTTTGCATTTCAGTCATTGGTTTCTAGTACTTGTCAGTCACATTATGTTTATAATAGAGAGTATTCAAATTTTCAATCCATAATGTCTAAAATAGTGCAATAATGTATATTTTCTAATTAACTCACTGCATCTATTTTTAGACAACTGTTACCATATAAAGAAAAGATAGTCCATCTTCTATATTTTTGTAATTATTAATTGCTCAAATGTTCTTGTTCATGACATATTGTAGACAGTAGTATATTCTGTAAATACTTTTTTCAATGAAGCTTACAACTGGTGGAAAATTGTCATTTTCCTCATATGCTGAGATGTTTCTATTTATGGGTGTCTGGTGCTATAAATAAAAAAGGGAACCCCCTTCAGATAGTGTGTATTTCAGTAAATGGTTTCCAGTACATGTCAGTTACAATATGTTTATAACAATTAGTCTGCATTTTTTTCCATCCGACATTACCTGAGAAAATGCAAGAATCTACATTTTCTCGATTATTCGAGGAATCTATTTTTAGACCATTGTTGCTATAATAGGAAACAAGAGTCAACCCTCAATATTGTATCAATTATTGTACAAACACTTGTTCTTTATGAAGGCATATTGTAGAGAGATTTATATTTAGGGTCTTCCGTCTCCAACGGAAGACCCTTCTATTGGACTTTTGCGAGAAGCACTGACTTTTACAGTTGACGGTTTACTTTGACATTTAAACTTGTATTATGTACGGAGGTACAGAATTGATAATAGATAAGGAAACCTTTCTAGTGTTCATAGGTATGGTGTTAGGGGCACTAACATGTGAAGGCCGAAAGTTGAGGGAACGGTGGTTGTCGGTTCCTTCAAGGACGACTTATTTGTGCCTTGAAATAACTCGTTATTTTCGTTGAATTAAATGTTGAGCTAAATATTTATATCGGAAAAGAGCTTCCGTACATTGTCCTAGTGTAAAAGTAAGTCGTCAACTGTAAAAGTCAGCGCTCCTCGCAAAAGTACAATATTCTATTGTTTCTTTTTCACTTTTATTATTAAGGTCTTCCGTCTTCAGCGGAAGACCTTCTTGTTATTCTTAGGTTTCCTTTTCACTTTTATTAAGGTCTTTCGTCTTCAGCGGAAGACCTTCTTGTTATTCTTAGGTTTCTTTTTCACTTTTATTAAGTCTTCCGTTCACAACGGAAGACTTATAGTGATTGTATTGTTTCTTTTTATTAAGTCTTCCGTTCACAACGGAAGACTTATAGTGATTGTATTGTTTCTTTTTATTATTATTATTATTATTATTATTATTCCTCCCAAATTTTGTGAGCGCGATTACTCAGAGATGGTTGGATAGATTTTCACAATTTTTCACATGATAGTAGGCTGATATATGAAGTTTATATAAAATTCCGTTTTTTGAAAAATTCACTTCCGGTCCGAAGTTACGGCCGAATTTCCAATTTTTAAATGGACTTTTGTCCGGAATTTTTCTCGGAAACGGTTTGAGGTAAAGATGTGAAATTTACAGGAGTATTAGATCATGACATTCTCTTTGTTTCGAAGTTGTTTTCGTGTGTTTCCGGTACTTCCTGTCCGAACCGGAAGTGAACTTGTGTTTGGTCAATTTTCAACTTTTTTGTTTTTTAATATTTTTTCAAGATATTATTATGTATAACAGAGGTTATTCTACAAATACTAAATATATAATTTGTTTTGAAATCAGATTCCACATTTTGCAGATTTTCGGTACCCTCATTTTCCCTATTTACCTAGTGTGTAGACAATGGGCAAAGAAAGATAACTCTGACTTGTAAGTGAGAATAGAACTTTCGAGATAAAGGCGGAAATAGTATCGATGACGTTAGAGACATATACACTCTCCATATCAAAATATTTAGACGTTCTATATTCACTCTTCAAAATTTAAGAGGACGTTGGTTACCGCTTCCAGTGCATGTAAAGTTTGAAGTTGCCAGTGTAGTGTAAGTCTGTATTGACAGTTAGTTAATTTACACATGAATATATCTATAAAAAAAATTAATATATATATGCTAGGTAGCTAATTCAAGTAAATATATTATAAGCACTGAATATACATTTATAGTGATGGACAGGCATGCAGTTTTATCTATTTCGTATATTAAGTTCAGAATACGATAGTTATAAGCCTTCTATAATGCAGACGATTTATTATTCTCTATGATCTGAATGCGAAATTATCCCGATTTCCGAGTTTTACTTTCGATATTAAAAAATATTACATACACTCAAAAAAGGAATTAAGCGATAGAAAATTGTAATACAGTACTGTTTTAAAGCCTTTATAAATAAATTGATATCTGTCACTGAAAAGAAAGAAAATCAATCTATAGATTAGATTTGGTTATTACATATATATTTGATAAAAGGTTAAATTATTTATGACACATGATCTATACTCTATATACCCAAGGAATTATAAAAGATGTGAAAAGGCGACTCTTGGATTTTTGTGAAATACTCAAAGAGTTGAAGAGTGTGTGAAATAATGGTACGCTATATGTTTCTTTTGAAAAAAAAAAAAAACATGATAAAAAAATTGTACAAGTCTGTTGATATGTGGGATAAGTATATCTGAATGAACACAATTTTATGCAATGATATATAATCATGTACATGCAACTGACGTCCGTACTTTTCCTTGTAATTCATAAAATTATCTAATTCCTTTGAAGCCCCCCCCCCCCCCCCCCGTCTTGAATTTGAATTATATATTCGTTTTAGATTTAAATCTGGAACATGTGAATAACATTACCATTTACATGTATACAGAATTTCATATTTTATAATTATGAAATGTTCAATTTACATGTCTGAGAGAGAGAGAGAGAGAGAGAGAGGAGAGATTCCCTCTTAATCCCGATCCAGACCAAAAATTAGTTCTTTATCGGTCACACCCATTCTTTATTAGATGTTTTCTGATTTCATAGTCAGTCATGGTCACATCCTGTATATTTTTCAGCTTAAAAAGTATCACACGAAGTGCACCTGTGTTGACCTGTCAATCAAAATCACTTGACGCTGTATGCACTGCAATTAAGTAGCCTGAGTTCGAAATGATCTTGAAGTATGATCTTTAAGTAAATCTGCTGCAACAAACTTGTGAAAAAAATAGAATAAAATAAAAAATAAAATATCTCGGTATTATGAACTTCGACTGTGGGACGTGGAGACCGGTCCTTTGGATGAGATCGTATAAATCGAGGTCCCTTGTCGCAGAAGATGCTGGCAAAAAAAAAGATTCCCCACTGCTCAATTGCGATAAATGCCAAAGTATAGGACAAAAATTTACAGTCTCCACCGGCGAGTGGTGGCGTCTCCATGTGAGTGAAAAATTCTGGAGAGGGACGTTAAACAACATACGTATAATCAATCAATCGATTGCTGAAGAATTTCTGTAATTGAATAATCTGTCTTATAGGTCTGCTGTCAAATCTTGATATTATAACTTTACAAAACTCAGATACTTTAGGTTAATGTGATACTAACTTAATTCATTATATTTTTTTTATAACACCATACACAATTATGCCAAAACATACACACAGTGAAGTTTATGATAGTACGGTGTTCGTCTGTTTGTTTGTCTTAGAAATGATTGCAAACAATTTTTTTTTAATTGCTAATGATATATTACGTATATCTCTTATAGGTGCCAAATGCATTATACAAGATTGATAATGAAAATCAAAGTACCTTAAGTACTGAAAGGACTTTTTTTCCAGTTATTTTTAGGTCACCTGAGTCACTCAGGTGACCTATTGCTATCCGTTTTTGTCCGTCGGCGTGCGTCGTGCGACGTGCGTCGTGCGATGTGCGTTAACATTTGAACATTTTTAGCTTCTTCTCTGAAACCGCTCAACCAATTTCAACTAAATTTGGCATATAGCATCTATGGGTGAAGGGGAACAAAAATTGTGAATTTCATGGTCCCTGCCCCCCTGGGGCCTGAGGGGTGGGGCTAAAACCACCAAAATTAATGCAATCTTTAAAAATCTTCTTCTTTACTCCTGGACATCAAGCAGTCAAACTGTTGGCATCATTGTGATAAGCATTGAGTCCTCTACCAAAATTGTGAAATTCATGGCCCCAGGGTCAGGGGTTCTGGTGCTAGGGTGGGGCTATATAGATCATATAGTGAAAGTGCATTATTTCTTTGAAAATCTTCTTCTCTGCTCCTGGGTATTAAATAAACTAACTACGTATATAGTTATGATGAGTAAGAGTGACTCTTCCAAAATTGTGAAATTCATGTCCCCAGGGGCAGGGGTTCTGGTGTTAGGGCGGGGCTCTATTGATTATATAACTTGCAAATGCATTAGTTCTTTGAAAATCTTCTTCTCTGCTCCTGGGTATTAAATAAACTAACTAAGTATATAGTTATAATGAGTAAGAGTGCCTCTTTCAAAATTGTGAAATTCATGTCCCCAGGGGCAGGGGTTCTGGTGTTAGAGCGGGGCTCTATTGATTATATAGTGAAAATGCATTAATTCATTGAAAATCTTCTTCTCTGCTCCTGGGTATTAAATAAACTTACTAAGTACATAGTTAGGATGAGCAAGAGTGCCTCTTCCAAAATTGTGAAATTCATGGCCCCTGGGTCAGGGGTTCTGGTGTTAGGGCGGGGCTCTATTGATTATATAGTGAAAATGCATTAATCCTTTGAAAATCTTCTTCTCTGCTCCTGGGTATTAAATTCAGTAACTAAGTACATAGTTATGATGAGCAAGAGTGCCTCTTTCAAAATTGTGAATTTCATGGCCCCTGGGTTAGGGGTTCTGGTGTTAGGGCGGGGCTCTATTGATTATATAGTGAAAATGCATTAATCCTTTGAAAATCTTCTTCTCTACTCCTGGGTATTATTGAAACACATTAAATACATAGTTATGATAATCAAGGATGCCTCTTTCAAAATTGTGAAATTCGTGGCCCCAGGATCAGGGGTTCTATTGATTATAAAGTGAAAATGTTTTAATTCTTTAAAAATCTTTTTCTCTGCACCTGGGTATTATTTAAGCAAACTAAGTACATTGTTATGATAAGCAAGGATGCCTCTTCCAAAATTGTGAAATTCATGGCCCCGGAGACAGGAGTTCTGGTGCTAGGGTGGGGCTATATAGATCCTATAGTGAAGGTGAATTATTTCTTTGAAAATTGAAAATCTTCTTCTCTGCCCCTGGGTATTGCTTAAACAGGCTAAAGTACATTGTTATGATACACAAGGATGCCTCTTCCAAAATTGTGAATTTTATGACCCCAAATTTAAGGGTTCTGGTGAGGGGGGGGGGGGCTTCTATTGATTATAAAGTGAAAAAGCAAAATTTCTTTGAAAATATTCTTTTCTTCTTCTGGTTAAAAAAGCAAAGAAGCTAAGGGTATAGTTATGATGAGCAAGTGTGCTTCTTCCAGAGTAGTGAATTTCATGACCCCTGGGTCAGATGTGCTGGTGTGAGGGTGGGGCTCTTGATAATATAGTGAAAATGCATTAATTCTATTAAATAATCCTGTTTGCTCCTTAGTGTTAAGCAGATAAACAAAGTGATGATGAGCAAACATATGGTCCCAGGGTCAGAAGCTCTGGTGTTTTCGGGTTGGGGGGGGGGTGGGGGGGGGGGCTCTATTGATAATATAGTGAATCTGTAGTAAAAATGCATTATTTATTTAAAAATCTTCTCCACACCTGGGCATATCTGAGGCAAACAGAGTAAAAGTTTTTATAAGGAAGGGAATTTTTACCAGATTTTTGAACATCTGGACCATTTGGTCAAGTGTTCTGGTCCTGGCCAGGGCTCTATTAGTTTGTATTCTACTGAGAGGAGTTATTCCCCTTTGCCATTTACTTTTGATAATTTATCACTGTAAATAATGTACTTGAAAGGTAAATAGAGAATTATGCAAAAACTTTTATTGTATAATACAAAAGTACTTTCATAGTTTTAATGATCAGATAGACTTGTAAGTACATGTAGTAGATAAATAAAAATGAGATAAAAATAACTTGTCTTATTAAATATTCATCAAAGACCAAGAGATGCCAATGTAAGAGATTTCAACAAAGGATTAAAATAGTACAGAAGCATTGATAATTTGTTAATATACTGTATAGTGATAGTGATAAATGGGGAACAGATTAGAACCTAATTTATGAACTGTTAATGAATATTAAGACCAATTATTTTGTTGATCATGATCACCCTATTTTTCTTGCTTTTGGGCAACAAAGCTTCACCTTTCAGTTCATTTTATACTCTATGCATCCTTGAAATTGTTTTATCATACTCAGGTGACCGTTAAGGCCCTTGGGCCTCTTGTTTTCTTTCACAGTAAATATGATATGTATGTTTTTTACACAGAAAAAAGCAAATTCTTACAGATTTAGAAGAACGGAAGACTTTTTTGTTGCCATGGCAACAAGAGTCTAGTTATTATTATTATTATTATTATTCCTCCCAAATTTTGTGAGCGCGATTACTCAGAGATGGTTGGATAGATTTTCACAATTTTTCACATGATAGTAGGCTGATATATGAAATTTATATAAAATTCCGTTTTTTGAAAAATTCACTTCCGGTCCGAAGTTACGGCCGAATTTCCAATTTTTAAATGGACTTTTGTCCGGAATTTTTCTCGGAAACGGTTTGAGATAAAGATGTGAAATTTACAGGGGTATTAGATCATGACATTCTCTTTGTTTCGAAGTTGTTTTCGTGTGTTTCCGGTACTTCCTGTCCGAACCGGAAGTGAACTTGTGTTTGGTCAATTTTCAACTTTTTTGTTTTTTAATATTTTTTCAAGATATTATTATGTATAACAGAGGTTATTCTACAAATACTAAATATATAATTTGTTTTGAAATCAGATTCCACATTTTGTAGATTTTCGGTACCCTCATTTTCCCTATTTACCTAGTGTGTAGACAATGGGCAAAGAAAGATAACTCTGACTTGTAAGTGAGAATAGAACTTTCGAGATAAAGGCGGAAATAGTATCGATGACGTCAGAGACATATACACTCTCCATATCAAAATATTTAGACGTTCTATATTCACTCTTCAAAATTTAAGAGTACGTTGGTTACCGCTTCCAGTGCATGTAAAGTTTGAAGTTGCCAGTGTAGTGTAAGTCTGTATTGACAGTTAATTGATTTACACATGAATATATCTAAAAAAATTAATATATGTGCTAGGTAGCTAATTCAAGTAAATATATTATATAAGCACTGAATATACATTTATAGTGATGGACAGGCATGCAGTTTTATCTATTTCGTATATTAAGTTCAGAATACGATAGTTATAAGCCTTCTGTAATGCAGACGATTTATTATTCTCTATGGTTTGAATGCGAAATTATCCCGATTTCCGAGTTTTACTTTCGATATCAAAAAATATTACATACACTCAAAAAAAGGAATTAAGCGATAGAAAATTGTAATACAGTACTGTTTTAAAGCCTTTATAAATAAATTGATATCTGCCACTGAAAAGAAAGAAAATCAATCTATAGATTAGATTTGGTTATTACATGTATAATTGATAAAATGTTAAATTATTTATGACACATGATCTATACTCTATATACCCAAGGAATTATAAAAGATGTGAAAAGGCGATATAAAACATAAAACATAAAACTATCTAATTCCTTTGAAGCCCCCCCCCCCCCCGGTCTTGATTAATATTTGGAGATGTTCGTGCAGCTAGGTATTTGAATTATATATTCGTTTAAATCTGGAATATGTGGTTATAATTACATTTACATGTATACAGAATTTCCTATTCTATAATGATAGATTTGTCTTTATGATACTGAAATGTTCAATTTACAAAACATAAAACTATCTAATTCCTTTGAAGCCCCCCCCCCCCCCCCGGTCTTGATTAATATTTGGAGATGTTCGTGCAGCTAGGTATTTGAATTATATATTCGTTTAAATCTGGAATATGTGGTTATAATTACATTTACATGTATACAGAATTTCCTATTCTATAATGATAGATTTGTCATTATGATACTGAAATGTTCAATTTACATGTCTGAGAGAGAGAGAGGGAGAGAGAGAGCTTCCCTCTTAATCCCGATCCTCCTATCCATTTACATAGACCAAAAATTAGTTCTATATCAGTGACACCCATTCTTTATTAAATGTTTTCTGATTTCATAGTCAGTCATGGTCACATCCTGTATATTTTTCTGCTTAAAAAGTATTAAACGAAGTGCACGTGTGTTGACCTGTCAATCAAAATAACCTGACGCTGTATGCACTGCAAAAAGGTAGCCTGAGTTCGAAATGATCTTGAAGTATGATCTTAAAGTACATGTGATGCAACAAACATGTGAAAAAAAAAATAGAAATAAAATATCTCGGTATTATGAACTTCGATTGTGGGACGTGGAGACCAGTCCTTGGGATGAGATCGTATAAATCGAGGTCCCGTGTCGCCGAAGGTGCTGGCACAAAAAAGATTATTCACTGCTCAATGGTGATAACTGCCAAACTATAAAAAAAAATTTGCAGTCTCCTCCGGCGAGTGGTGGCGTCTCCATGTGAGTGAAAAATTGTCGAGAGGGACGTAAACAACATATAATAAATCAATCAATTAATCGATTGCTGAATAATTGCTGTTATTGAATAATCTTTCTTATAGGTATGCTGTCAAATCTTGATAGCTTTACAAAACTCAGTGACTTTACGTTTAATGTGATACTAACTTAATTCATTATATTTTTTTATAACACCATCACAATTATGCCAGAACATATACACAGTGAAGTTTATGATAGTACGGTGTTCGTTCGTCTGTTTGTTTGTCTTAGTAATGATTGCAAACATTTTTTTTTTAAATTGCTAATCATCCTTGCTCTATGATATACGTATATCTCTCATAGGTGCCAAATGCATTATACAAGATTGATCATGAAAATCAAAGTACCATAAGTACTGAAAGGACTTTTTTCCAGTTATTTTTTCTTTCACAGTTAATATATGTATGTTTTTGACACAGAAAAAAGCAAATTCTTACAGATTTAGAAGAACGGAAGACTTTTTTGTTGCCATGGCAACAAGAGTCTAGTTATTATTATTATTGTTTTTTTTCTTACCGATTTTGTGCACGCGATTTCTCAAAAACGGCTCGATGGATTTCCTTGAAACTTTCAGGACTTATGTATCATCACTTGAACCTTATGCGTTTTTTTCTGTTTTTATGACGTCACTTCCGGTCCAGAGATATTGCCGATTTAATGGTTTTCGAAGGGTCGGGTTGTCTCCAGATTTTCTCATATACGGCTTTAGTTAGAAACATGAAACTTTCAGGTATGGTAGACCTATGTCTGTAGATATGCATAACGCATTTCATTTTTACCGGAAGTGCCGCACGTCGGCGCTCGCTATGGTCCGAAAAAAGGCAAATCGAAAATTTCAAAATTTTCACCGCTTTTTCTACAATAGCTTTTAACCTGTAAATATTTTGTGAAAACATATAGAACAAGAGTTGTGTAGAATGTTACGATCTTTCAAAGGATATCAACAATAAGGGGCTGGCCCCTAAAATTAGGGAGCTAGAGGGGCCAAAATTGTTTTCCTGATATCTCAAAAGGTATTGAGAATTTGTATAGCATCATAGAAGCAAAGTTGTTGAAAATGACAAGTAGCAGCTAAGGAGATCATCAAAAGTCGTCAAAATGACGTCACTTCCGGTCACATCGGAAGTAATGGTAAATGGCTCATTCTTGCTCATATGACCGTAGATGTCTCTCGATCTCGATCTCATCTCCTTGAAATTAAGATGGAAGACTTATTTGTTGCTTTGCAACAACCTCGTCTAGTTATTAGGGTCTTCCGTCTCCAACGGAAGACACTTCTATTATTCTATTGTTTCTTTTTCACTTTTATTATTAAGGTCTTCCGTCTCCAACGGAAGACCTTATTGTTTTCGTTCGGTTTCTTTTTCCCTATTATTATTAAGGTCTTCCGTTACCTTATTGTTTTCGCTCGGTTTCTTTTTCCCTGTTATTATTATTAGGGTCTTCCGAGCTTCCTTCGGAAGACCCTACTGTTATTCTAATGTTTCTTTTTATTATTTTATTTTTTTTTCCCGCCGATTTTCAGCAGGCGATTTCTCGGAGACCTTTTGTCCGATTGCTATGAAACTTTCAGGGTAGATACAATGTATTATTGCCTAAAAACGGTTTTTTCAAATTTTTGATATATACCTCCGTTCATGAGTTATTGCCCTTTAATCGATATTTGGAGGGTCTCTTGTCCAGTAGAATTCTCAATAACGACACATGATATTTGCATGAACACTGGAGAACATGTAACTAATACATTGCAGATGCGCAGAACATTAAAATTGTAGGCTAATTTTTTTTAGGTTTGGAAGCTATGTGACGGCAAGTTTTAGGAATTATTTTTCCATGAAATTTTGCTGCTTTTTGTTTAATAACTTTTAAACTGATAAAAATTTGGTAAGACATATAGAATGAAAGTTGTGTGTAATTACGAGAGCTTTCAGATAACATCAAGAAAAAGGGGCTGGCCCCTATATTCAGGGGACAGCAGGTCATAAAAGTATTTTTTGGATAGCTAAAAATATTAAAACATTATGAAAAAGTTTGAATGACATAATTTCTAACATATTAAATCTTGTCATGTGGTATAAAGATAAACAAGCTCCGTGCTATATTTTATTCTATTTTATATAATAATTATTCGAGAATCGTACAGGAACAAGTTGTCTACAAACCAGCCACGCCTTTTAGGGCATCGTAACACATGCTTGTACGGTTTTAGATAGTTGTTGTGTTTTAAATAAATTGTTTTGATTCGATTTCTCTGTTTTCTGTTATCTAAATCGTTTATAAATGCAAGTTATTTACACAAGTAAAGGTAAATCAACATTTACAAATGCATCCGTATAGAAAGTCCTAATCGGGGCCTCTTGTTTGTAACCTAGATGTAAACAATCACGAGCGGCATTGTGGGAAGAAGACACTAAAGACCCGATATACGGAAAACGTGATTTGATCTGATGCTTTGTTGGCAAATATTTAAAAAAAAGTGTAGTTTAGTATAGCATAATGCTTCATAATCAATAATTTTTAAAAAATAAATCATGTATAACACTCAATCTGATTATTTTATTTTTTGAAAAATCATCAGGTCGAATATCAGGTTCTTTAGTATATCAAGTCTTTAGTACGTCCCCGGAAGTAGCCATGCAAGTCGGAATTACAGAAAATATGTGAAGTTGACAGTTGTACATTTTCTTAACGTACGAGCCGTATGTAGAAATGCACGTTTAATCCACATCTACGAAGCACATAAAATCCTTGGTTGCGTACAGGGAGCATTAGTTTTAAAGGGATATATATATTCTTGCGCAAATTGTTTACGAGGAAATTCTGACGATCACATTAACAGCGATGAACAGTCTTGTGTCGGAGTTTTCTGTGATAAATGTAGCGAGTGATGAAAGAGTTTACGGTGACATTTTAATATATGATTGGCGTGGACCATGGAAATGAAGGTTAGAATTTTTCTTATCTAAAATTTAACAGCTGCTTACAGCACTGATGTTTACATGTATATGCCAGCAAATGTATAAATGTACGCACAAACACTGAAGTATGTTATCTATTTTATGGTTCAGTCTCTGTCTGTTAGTCCTGACATGACATTGTCAAATCCTCATTGCTTTTCCTTATATTTAAATGCATGAGAGCATGTAATTTCACCAATTTATTTTGAATACTGAATTTCATTTCATTTGAATAAAAACTTTATCATATTTTTCTTAAAACTAGACAACAACTTAATAAAATAAAATTTGTAAAGTAATAAACTGGGAGAAGGTATTTTTTCCTGAATTTAGGGGGTTGGATGGTCTTTAGCGATTTGAAAAAAATGTCGATAAAAAATCTCCAGCTTTGAGACCCAAACTTTTTTTTAAAATCCGCTTTGTAATATGTCAGTCTCGTATTACGTTTTTATTAAAATTGTAAATGATATATTATATACCTTAACAAAAAAAAAAAATTAATGAGGATGTTGATCATAAGGATAATATGAATATTAGAATATTAGCTAAGAAAAAACCCCCCATATAATTAAGTATTTAACATGTTTAAACTAATAATATTAATAGAAAAATTTATAACATAAGTTTCTTATTAAAAATTTTTGACTTAATATAAGAAAAAAATTGTACTTTTAGATTATCAAATACTTTTAGATTATCAAATATTGGGACAGTTAGCCGTTTTAAATAGACTTTAAAAAGAAAAGTCTGATTACGTTGCCCAGCTCTTGCCACGTGGAGGCCACCCCAAATACATGTAATTTTGAATTTGAAAAATAAATATTTAAAAAAAAAAAGAAAAGAAAATGGAAAATTAACCACTAAAGAAAAGCCAAACAAACATATTTTGGATATCATATGGGGAAAAATAAAAATATTGTTATTTTCCACTTAAACATTTAATCTTTTTAGAAATGAATGAGAAAAATAAAGAAAATTTGTAAAAATGAGTTGGAAAAGTTGGAATTAGAGCTTTAAAAAATATGGAAACTATAAAGAAATACATACACAAGGAACACCAAAACTTTGTAAAATGCATAAAGCTAGGTTATTTGGTCAATTTGGTCAATAGCATTTTATAAAAGATTGAACTAAACAATAGCACAGAATATGTACATTAAAACTTAATTAAAACCAAAGAAAACCATAGGAATTACTAATAATACTAAGGATGAGATTGTATTTGGAGAATTGTTCTTATTGTGTCAAACACAACGCCCTACCAGGGCCCAAACACAGTTCCCCAATACACAATCTTTTTCAAAGATACATAAAACTTAGTATACGAGGGGTTATCAAAAAGTTCGTGGACTAGCGCCATAGAATTAAAACCGCTTGAAGTACATCAATGAATTTTAAAATAATTAGTAAGCATAATCTTTTCTATCTATAGAATAAACCACAAATCATAAGTTTTAATTTTTAATAAATTAGTATTGGTTTTGTAAGCAATGGTATGTCCAGGCGGCGCAACCTCGAACAGGACGTTTTTTCAACCAGAGTGTAACTGAGAAAAACTCTTTTGATATGAGTACTTGACATCCAAAAATCTCATTAATTCAAACATGTGACGGGACACAATTGTTCCACAAAATGTGCAATTTTAATCTCATTCTGTAAGTTCTATGAAATTTTATGGTATATTTTAAAAGGAGTGCCCAAACAATTAAGGGCTTAAAATGACGTCAAAAAGGGGGAGGGGTTTCTTTTTCCAACATTCTGTAAAGTTTTTGCCCTGAAAAAACTGGTATGAGCCTAGGGAATGTTTAAACTGTCTATAGAGAAATAAAATCCATCCAGAGTACTTGTTTTTAAATACCAAAAGAGATTCAGTAAGATGAGAGATGCATAGTTAATGTCGATTTGTAGTCAAGGTGTGAAAAGTCAATCACGTCAAAGAGTAACGTTGATCATGTGTGGTAGATATTGAAGTCCATCAAGCAAAACATGCTGGCATAATCAAGCGAGAATCTTTCCCTATGTATAGATTCACTTACAATTCTATATGCATTGAAATCAGCTGTTCATGACATTGTCATGTCAAATAAACCAAACAGATTTCAGTTTTACTTAACTCCAGGGAATCTCATCAAGATAAGTGTACTGAGACAGAGGGAGTGCGCATTGAGAAATAATGACGTTGTCGGACATCATGAAACTAAAACACGACAGCGCCGGGTGATCATATAATATCTTCTTTATTTTAAAATAATTTCACTAATTATCAACGTATCAAGCTAAAATTTTCAATACTACTTAAACTTTTGTTGTTTAATGTTCCTTATAAATTTTGTAAACACACACTACATAGTATTAATTTTATCGCATCAGTCCACGAACTTTTTGATAACCCCTCGTACATGTCTTATAAGGAAGTGAAAATAATTAATGGGAATTTAGGAATTAATTTATGTACTTCTTATTATACAATATTTGATATATTACTTTAATAAAGTATTTGGTTAACATTTGCCCAAACATTAATTCCAAAAATATTTTTTTTTTTTATATTTGATTCAATAAGCGTTTGATACGAGAGTTTGCAATATTAAAGGAGATAACTCTTACTTGACAATAGTAAACCACGTACCTCGTGTTTTTCTTTCATTTTAATAAAAACTTAAGGTATTTGATTTCATATTCGTTTACAGAATTACGAAGGCTCAGGAGCACATTTGCACATGTCAGTAAAAGCTATGCGTTTTACGGGTAGTCGTTTTGAATCAGAATCTGAAATATTCAATGTAGTCTTTTTTTAACATTAATGTATAATTATTATTTCAGGTTAAATGCAACAAAGTTATATTTAAATAAATACAAAATGTTACAGGTAAGAGAAAGGTCATAATTTAGGCTATTCCTATACAACGGTGAACCATCTATATGTCTAGCAGAGAAGGAAATAGACAAAATGTTACAGGTAAGAGAAAGGTCATAATTTAGGCTATTCCTATACAACGGTGAACCATCTATATGTCTAGCAGAGAAGGAAATAGACAAAATGAATAAGAAAAACAACATGTACATATATTTGGCATGTACATGTATATGAAATATCTTTGTCATTCTACGATAAGAGGACCAATTCAGGGTATAAAACATGAAAAAAAAATTGTTTCAAATAGCAAAATGAACATCATAATTCTCTAAAGAACATATCAGTTACCTTAAAAAAAAATTATTCACAAATCGGCTATCGTTAACTTTTTACAACAATTTCAATATAACATTGATTTCAAGGAATGTTACGGAAGTTAATGCTTGAACAAGTCTTATTATTTTTAAATAAAGCTGATTTTGAACAATTTTTGTTTTCTGATGTTCAGTATAGAACACTGAAGTTTGATTCATGAAGTCTCGCGTGAATTCGATAAGTTAAAATTTCGTGAAAAATATCGTTACGGAAGTTAATCGTTACGGAAGTTAATTTCCAGCAGTAAAAGTTAAAAATCTCGACATTATTTAAAAATAACTGTTGTTTTAAGATGTTAATCAAAATTAAGTATGAAGCATTTCGCTTCCAAAATTAAAAAATATATATATACCTAAAAAAAAAAATCCTGAAGTACGGTTACGGAAGTTAAATTTTTAAGAGAGACAACTGTTTTTGTCTGATTCATTTTATTATATCGATAATAGTCTAAAGTAGCTCGGAAGATGTTGAAAATAATCGATTTATTCATTTATTTTAATTAGAAAAAAAATTAATCCCTCCAAATATTCCCGCTATATATGATGAAAAATGGCAAAAGACCAAGTACACAAATGTTACAGTATCTTTGTTATATTATATGAAGATTGTTAAAATTTGTGTGAAATGATATGGATGTCTGAATTTATGTTTACTGTGTATACACAGACTACAATTCTCAATGAAACTAAATTATCGATCTTCATGTATACCCGACAAGTGCGTAATATTATGTGGTATTACATAATTAGGTACAGGACAAACATGAAGTTTTGCACGTGCGCTATACACACTCCATGATGGAATAATGAACCATAAAATCAGAATTAGTAAAAAAAAAATTTACATATTAAGTTAAATAAATGAATTTAAAGAAAAATAGAGGGATTTAATCATGTTAAATAAATACACTTGCATGTTTTGAAAACTATAGAAAAGATTGCCGATTTACATCCGAATGCTGCATTTTTGACCTGACTGAGAATGTATTTAATCCATTAATAAAATCAATATAGATCAATAAAAAAATTAGTAATAACTACTTGACGTACATATATTGAAGAACAAATATAATTAAAAAAAAAAAAATAAAATCATTCCAATTTTTTTCGACTAGGTCGTAAACAGTGGTATATATGTCCTTGTCTTTTTTAATCTATATCTAAAACTATTGTAGGTTTATTTTAGCGAAATTTATACCAAGCTAATTGAATTTTATTGCATGCTAATATAGCTAAAATGTGTAAATGAATCATATCTATAAAACGCATCCTTTACAGAAAAAAAAAACAACATTGTCATCAAACATGTATTTACACAATCCATTTCTTATGCTTCTTTTTACCCAATGAATATTGTTTTGACTAGTATGTTTAGTATGAAAATTTTCATTCAAGCCCCTCCCCCGGCAAATGTTTTTACCAAAAGAATGAGGAACCTCAGTCCCAGCCCCAAAACACACACACACACACAAAACACACACACGAACGAATATACGTCTCTTCTTCTTCAGATTAGTATTATAGAGATTGTTGTAATGGTTACACAATCTGTATCGTGAATCAATTTACATATACATGAATCTTCATAAATGGTTTCCGAAACTTTCCATGATTATGATTCGTTTCTTTTTTTTGGGGGGGGGGGGAGACAGAAATGAGAATCAGAAACGTTTATTTGTTATGACAATCATACAATCATATTTTATGCACTGTTTGTATATTGAGGAAAGGATCTTTTAAGTTGAAATAACTTGCATCCTATACTTTTCGAAATTTATTTCATTAATACAAAAATAAATAAATAAATAAAAACAAACAAAAAACAAAATCCCCAGTTTCCAAACATCGTTTGCGATATAAATTTATCAATTATACGAGGGGTTATCAAAAAGTTCGTGGACTGATTCGATAAAATTAATACTATGTAGTCTGTGCTTACAAAATTTATAGGGAACATAAATCAACAAAAGTTTAAGAAATGTTGAAAATTTTAGCTCGATATATTGATAATTTGCCAAATTATTCTAAAATAAAAAAGACATTATATGATCACCCGGCGCTGTCGCCGTTTTGTTTCATGACGTCCGACAACGTCATTGTTTCTCAATGACCGCTCTATCTACTTCATACACTTATCTTGATGAAATTACCTGGAGTAATAAGTAAGACTTAATCCCGTCTTGTTTATATGACTTTACAATGTCATGAACAGCTACTTTCAATGCATATAATATTGTAAATGGATCTATACATAGGGAAATATCCGAACTTGATTATGCCAGAATACTTCGCTTGTTGGAGTTCATTTTCTACCACACATGATCAACGTCACTTTTCGACGTGACTGACTTTTGACACAATAACTACAAATCGACATTAACTGTGCATCTTTCATCTCTCTGAATCTTTTTGGGTATTTAAAACGAGTACTTTGGATGCATTTTATTTTTCTGTAGCCTGTTTAAACATTCCCTAGGTCTATACCAGTTTTTCCAGGTGCGAAACAATATAGAATGTAGGAAAAAGAAACCCCTCCCCCTTTTTGACGTCATTTTCAAGCCCTTGATTGTTTAGACACTCCATATAAAACTTACGATAAAATTTCATAGAACTTACAGAATGGGGTAAAAATTGCAAATTTTACGGAACAATTGCGTCGTACCAAATATCTGAATTAACGGGATTTTTTGAGGACAAATGCTCATATCAAAAGAGTTTTTTTTAGTAACACTCAAGTAGAAAAAACGTCATATTTGAGGTTGCGCCGCCTGGACATACCATTCCTTACAAAAACATTAACAATTCATTAAAAAATAAAACTTATGATTTATGGTTTATCCTATAGATAGAAAAGATGACGCTAACTAAATGTGTAAAAATTCATTGATGTACCTAAAGCGGTTTTAATTTTATGGCGCTAGTCCACGAACTTTTTGATAACCCCTCGTATATCAATAATAATCCATTGATATTCACAATAATTTATAATTGATAATTATATTTTTAAATAATTTATTCTTTTATTCTTGAAAAAATATTGTATTTCGAAGAGAAGATAATTAATGAGCATTTAGAAATGATTGTTTAATGATTAATTCTATATAATTTCAAATATTTTTAAATGTTTTTTCTCATAAATAATAATATTTGTATAATGAATGAAACATTTATAAACTTTATAAGACAAAAAAAAAAAAAAAAAAAAAAAAAAACAATCGGGCGTGGTATGCGGTATACTATGAAACCCCTCAATGGCGGCTGACTTCCTCCAATATTTACGATAAAATGGGCTCTAAAACCTTAGGGGTAAGGATTGACCTCAAAAAGTTTATGTTTGTGAGGTATTAGTATCCGTATCAATCGATATCCACAGTCATTGCAGTATTTCATCAGTCATTTCGGCGCATTCTACTTACATTTCCGCAGAAACCCGACATTTCGGCGTTTCGATGCACCGAAAAATGTCACTCAGTTATGAGTTAAATTGCAAAAGAAATTTGGAAATATATTTATACATAAAAGTTTGAATTATTTCTGTGATAAGACTGCAGGATTGATTTGTGTTTTGTTTATTGCCCCTTCAAATTTTTTTTAGTCATATTATTATGCCACCACTTGCTGGTGGAGGCCTGCAAATATAGACCTGTACTTGACACTTATGGCCTTTGGGAAGTGAGGGATCTTTTTCGTGCCAGCACCTTCTGTGACACAGAACCTCGGTTCATACGGTTTCGTCCGAGGAACCTATCTCCACATCCAGCTGTGGGATTCGAACCTGCGACGTAAGGATCAGCTTCTTACTGACACTTTGATTGATTGTGTGTTGTTTTACATCTTACTTGAGAATTTTTCTCTTGTATAGAGACATTACCACATACTGGTGAAGGGCTTCAAACATAAACCTTAATACTTGGCACTAAGGCCCATTGAGCAGTGAGGGTTCTTTATTTTCCCAACATCTACTGTGAGGTTTTTAAGGTCTCATCTGAAAAACCTTTGACTTTCATTCTAATGCTGGGCGCTTGGTGAAGGAACCTTCATTACCTGTATGTTTATGTCTTAGGTTTGACACAGCAAATGAGAATCAAGCCCAGGCCTCCTGATTACAAAATGAATGCCCAACAACTAGGCTACCATTACAGATAATGAACTAGATTAATTACCATGTAAAACATTGTTTAGTAAAAAATTAGTTCTTGAAATTAGAAAATAGAATTTTTTATGATTGGGGTATGTAAACTTAGAGTGGTATTTGGGTTATACAGTAAAACACGCTTACTGTGAACAGACTTAAATAAGGAATTGAAGCATATAGTGAAGTGATTTTCATTCCCTGTGGTTTTAAAACATACTGAAAACTAAACTGAAAAATGAATACATTTATAATGAATCAAAATTATTTGTCCCTGGCACTTATAAGCATGTTTTACTGTAATGACAAAATAATGGGGATTTGTTTTCACAGTGGCTGTATATTGTGAATAATTTAATAAGTCGATAGCAACTTTTCAGTTTTTAATTAATCTCGTTCAAGCAGATGCTTGTCTGTCTCCGTAAACTCCAATGAGCAGGAGTTTATGGAGACAGTTGAGCATCTGCTTGAATGAGACTAGTTTTACACATGCTATCTACATGATCTAAGTGGTAATTTTTTTTAAAAAAAATATGTATACTGGTATATTATTTAAAAAGTACATATTATACAAAAAATACCGACTAACCGGTTATGAAAATCATAACCCGTCATCCCATACTAAACCGGTTACTATATTTCTGACTGATTAGATGGTTAGTAAGTTGACCATTGCCATCCCTAATAAATTTTTTACATGTATAAGTTATGTGCATTTCCTTTGTGAAATCATAAAAAAAAAA
This sequence comes from Saccostrea echinata, assembly GCF_033153115.1. Lineage (NCBI taxonomy): Eukaryota > Metazoa > Mollusca > Bivalvia > Ostreida > Ostreidae > Saccostrea > Saccostrea echinata. The sequence continues at coordinate 16,705,115 of NW_026889774.1, forward strand.
CTAACTAATCCCTATTTATATTATATTTTGTAATTACATCCTCAAAATTGACTGCATGGAAACATCTATTTAATAGAGTACTTTTTACAAATAATACACGGAAAATATGACAGTATCTTTGAACTCTGTTTGATGGTTTCATTAGGGGTGTCAATGAATATTCGAGTCCTCGACTATCATTCAATCATATTGACTATCGACTAAAATTTGTTAAGTTGGTTGTTCGTTTAAAATTTGCTACTCTTAAATTCAATGTAAAAAAAAATTGGATCTGCTCAGTTCATTTATTAACGTATCAGTGTTCAAACTCAGGGAAAGGCTTAACCAGTCTTTGTTAATTGTTCAAAGGAATTTTGTTGTTCGACAAACATGCATTGGCATACTTTAAAAGATGTCGGATCCAAATTGTAAAGTTTCAACCTGCAATTTCGTAAGATCTCAGATCTCATATAATGCAACTACCAATTAATGAAGAATAATAAAACTTTATAAATACATGTAAATTGGGGAATGGTTATGAGCATAATTCAAAGGTGTTTCTTTCTGATATTAATATCAATCATTTTTAAATTGTATTGATTGAATGCAAAAAATCTCATAATTAAAATTTTTGTTTTTATGAGTTACACTTTAATTGTTTAACAATCACGGGTCACTGACAAGACACATTCAAATGGCTTCAGGTAAGAAATCAATAACGGGTACATGTACTAGCAGCAGGAAAAGAAAGGATAAATACGAGCATTTGATGTTCTGTATATAGATAAAATGTGCAGTCAGTGATTTTTTTAGAGCCGACTTGGGGCCGAAATTCGGCCCCAGTCCCAATTGAAAATATGCCTGTATTTTCCCAAAATGTAATGGAAGTTTTCCCAAAGAAAAACTTACAAAATATGTGATCAAATTTAGTTTGTTTATTGCATGTTTTTCAAGCAGGTTTTGTTGTTCAGGTGGCAGGGGATAGTTTCGTACTAAAGACCCGGTCAAATTTCTTGAAGAATTGAGATATCCCCTGTTTGATGTGATATTTTATGTAGAAAAATGATTAGAATAATTATGGGACACATTTGCAGTGTAGTAGAGTGCTTGCTGAAATAAATGATGTGCAACATGTAGGTGTCACTATGACGCTTATATACAGAGTTGTAAATGCGAACCTAAGACACATGGTCAGTTGCAGAGGAAATTCACTGAAAAGCTGTAGGCCATAGAAGAAGGTGTGTATCTCAGAGGGAAGATGAATGGCCCCATATCAATTGGTGAATTTTCATTAGGGCATGCATTGATTTACAGACTTATAGTCTACTGGGTGTTTTATCCTGCTCGCTCCGGGCCTGGGGTGGGTTGTATGGGTACGACTGAGGCCCAAATCTTGGAAAAACAAGCCAAAATTTGGGGAGACCCCAGGTGTATTTTTGGTACATGTGCACTCTACTAGGCAAATTACATGTAATTTGTTGACATAATTTGTGAGCCATGGGCATATGAAGTGTAATTAATTAGCCCCTGGAAAACTGTCCCCATGTACATGTTTTTATGGATCGCATGTATGTGTGTACCCCCTCGGCACATGTTTGGCATTTAAAAAAACTATCCTCTGCCACCTTCAAGAAAACACCAATTTTCAGAAATATGTAATCTAGTCTAATTCTTACGATGGCCGATATCAGCCTGTCTGAAATAAAATTACACGGCCTATAATTTTGTCTTTTGTACATGAACATTTCTTGAAATTTGTACATGTACAAAAATATAAAAAGTTACAATTTTGCTTAAAGACAAAATGTACATGTACAATTCTTTAAAATTGCACATGTACAGACAAAAAAATCTATAGCGGTATATAAAAGAACTTCTTGAGTTCAGATCACACCTTCAAACAGAGAATAGGAGGTAACTGAGACTGACCCAATTATTAATGAATCCTTGGCTTTAAACAGAGTCATAACGCTACATAAAACCAAGAAAACAAAGGAAATACCGAATGCTCCAATAACAAAGTATGACCCAAGAATCAAAGGTCTGAAATCCAAATTATCAAAATACTGGTCATTGGTTTTAAAAGATGAAACACGCAAATAAATCTTTCAAACATAATTAATGATTGCATATGCTATACATAAAAGTATTGGTAATTTGCTGACAATAGCTATTTTGCCATATAGAAATTACGGTTTGATCCCTGATGAAGGCGGAACCGTGATATATATTTTTAATACACCATTACGATATCAAACCGCCGAAACACATTGTTGTCACATAACAATTAATACAGTCAATATAAAAAAGGAAATAAAATAATCGCAGCACTGTGTCGGGTCCTCTAAATTTTGAATGGCGTGGCTGATGGATGTTGCCTAAATGCACCTGCTACAGATTTTTTTGTCTGTACATGTACAAATTTAAAGAAATGTATATGTACATTTTGTCTTTTCGCGAAATTGTAACTTTTTATATTTTTGTACATGTAAGAAATGTACATGTACAAAAGACAAAATTATAGGCCGTGTATTTTATTTTAGACAGTCTGATATCGGCCATCGTAAATTCTTCTCTAAATAAGTTTATTGATGTATGCCATTTTCAAAACTCACCATATTTCTTTTATTTGACTCTTATTCATTTAGGTAGAGAGACCTAAACACAAGGGGGGTAAACCTTTCCCAGTACACATTTTCAAAGAGTTTGAAGCATCAGCATAACAAATCTTAACAGAGTAAGGCAATTTTTGTCTGAGAAAAATTTATTTGTTTGATATTAATAGTTTGGGCACTGTCACATATATTTTATCAAATTTTGATGCAATCACTTAGTATTAATTAAAATTAAAGGGGCTCAGTTATTGCCATATCACTGAAATTACAAATTATAAACTTACTCTTTTTTACATGTATTTTCACTAAATATCATCATTTTGAGAAAATAATGAGTCAGTATGCAAAAAATATCAGTTCACAGAACCACATTTATTCAAAGAATTGCTGTGCTTTAATTTTTTTTTCAAATTAGACCCATCTTACTATTGATAATTACATAAAAAATAATACCCCCCTCCCCTTCATTTTCCCCCTCATTTGTCTTCTATAATGTGATAGAACTTAAACTTTTCATTATTTTCATATAGATTATATATTTTTCTTTAAATTATAACAAAACAGATGGTCTTTTTGCATATTTAATGAACAAAATATCAGAAATATGTACATTTTCATGTAATTATTGGATTCTACTAAACACCTGAAATTTACTCACAAATGCCAAGTAAGGACAGGATGATCACTTTAATTATTCAGGGGAATCAAATGCATGTATTTGATCACTCAGGTACATTGAAATTAAATGGAAATATACTCAGAAAAAGGACAGTTCAGTAAAATCAGATTTCCACAGTATATTTTCTATAGAATCAGGTAATGGTTGGAGGGGCAGGGTAGATAACTGCAATTTTCAGGACACTTCTTCTTGAACCTTTGATGCAAGAGGGGTTTTTGTATATTACAATAAATATCCTGAAAAATAGATTAGGTTTTCTTTTTGGAAACAAGCTATAGATGTATAAATTCAAGCAATTAAGAGGTAAAATGGGATTTCTCAAAACATCAAAAATAGGAGAGTATGTGTTTCATGTGAGTACATTTCATGAAGGCATGCAATTCTTATTGAATTTTTTATATGTAGCTGCATTTGAAATTGATCAAAGTTACCATTAAACACTGTTTGGATAAGAAATAGATTCTTTTGGATTGTAGGAGTTGGTCATTTTTGAAGTAACACAAAGAATATGGGGTTAAGGTGGTTGACCGACAATTGGTGGGGTCACTTATTTGCCTCTAACATTTTTATTTTTCATTGAAATAAGACATATTTAGTATATTTTTACTCAGAATTGATTGCACTTTCTAAATATGGAAAGTTATTTTAATTAAAAAGCAAACTTTGAAAGTTAAAGGTGGCAGGGGATAGTTTCGTACTAAAGACCCGGTCAAATTTCTTAAAAAATTGAGATATCCCCTGTTTGATGTGATATTTTATGTAGAAAAATGATTAGAATAATTATGGGACACATTTGCAGTGTAGCAAAGTGCTTGCTGAAAAAAATGATGTGCAACTTGTAGGTGTCACTATGAGGCTTATCATATACAGAGTTGTAAATGCGAACCTAAGACACGTGGTCAGTTGCAGAGGAAATTCAGCTGAAAAGCAGTAGGCCTTAGAAGAAGGTGTGTATCTCAGAGGGAAGATGAATGGCCCCATATCAATTGGTGAATTTTCATTAGGGCATGCATTGATTTACAGACTACTGGGTGTTTTATCCTGCTCGCTCGGGCCTGGGGGTGGGTTGTATGGGTGCGACTGAGGCCCAAATCTTGGAAAAACAAGCCAAAATTTGGGGAGACCCCAGGTGTATTTTTGGTACATGTGCACTCTACTAGCAAATTACATGTAATTTGTTGACATAATTTGTGAGCCATGGGCATATGAAGTGTAATTAATTAGCCCCTGGAAAACTGTCCCCATGTACATGTTTTTATGGATCGCATGTATATGTGTACCCTCTCGGCACATGTTTGGCATTAAAAAAAACTATCCTCTGCCACCTCAGCCAAGTTGGATTTCTTCATAATTAGATAATTCATACCACTTTTGTTCTTGATGCAAGTAGGTAATTAGATAATCCATACCAAGAATAGCTTGATTAGTTATAACAATTGTTTGTTAAAGTAATACAAAGACAAAAACAAAGCTTTTTGACAATGCTTTTTAAGTGATTGGGCTTTCTGGGAGATTCCCAATTTAGCCTAATTGATGCTGAAATTCCCAATTCTGAGGGCCCCAGCCCCCAATCCCAAAGTACTGTAAAAAAACACTGGCAGTAAAAATTATATTTGAAATCAAATACATTTGATACATATATTTATTACTACAAAAATGTTAATGATTCAATAATTTGTTGTATAATGGTTATAACGTAGCTTAAATATTGTACAGGCTAGCAGTCTCTTAAAGACAAAAAGGAAAATGACATGAAAAATTAATCTAAATTTCAATGAGTACTCGACTTTCATTTGACTAAAGCCTCTGACTGTGCGACTTAGCTGTCCGAGTAAAATTAACATCGCTATTTATCATTTATAAGTTGTACAGTTTTTTTTTTTTATTTTAAATGAGAAATTTCAATTTCTTTTGGATAGGTGTGACTGCCATCTGATAACTGAAATTTGATACCAAGCATGACCATATTTGCCAGAAGAGCATCTGTTTGGAGATGACGAAGAATAAGCAGCATAGTGAAATTTAAACAGTCACACAAGGATAGAAGTCCTTCCATCTAGGATTATGGACACATCAGGCCTTAATACATTAAGAACTTGTAATATATGTATTTTTACAAAAAAATTTAGAGAGAACTGCTATTTTGGCATATACAACAACAAATGTTGACATATGTGCATATTTCAAATGACTTCAGTGCTAAGGGCATGTACATGAACGAGGATTGTTAGAAAAGTTTGCGGACACATTGATTTAAGGAAAATTTACTGTGCACTTTGAAAAATGACCTGTCTGAAGAAATAATTTTTTAATAGCTCGGTGTTCTCCAAGACTTTCAATGACATTGCAGTTTTCAACTATGTGTTTTCGCATTGATCATCTATAATTAGCGAAGAAACAGTCATAACCCCTCTAATTTAATTCAAAATTTTGCAACATGCCCTCTTTGAATATTGTAGCGACATGTAAAATATCATTAATTTTTTTGCACTACAACAGTGCAATTTTTTATTTCAAGAAATTGGTCTGATTTTAATATAGCTTTGATTACAAATAGATAACTCTAAGATACATAATTCTTTTTTATCTTTTTAGCTCTTGTGAGCCAAAGGCTCAAAGATCTAATGCTATGGCCATTTGTGTGGTGTACGTAAACTTTTTAGCTCACCTGAGCTGAAAGCTTAAGTGAGCTTTTCTGATCACCAGTTGTCCGTTGTCTGTCCATCTGTGTAGCTGTCTGTCCATCCGTCTGTAATTTTTTCATATTTTCATCTTCTTCTCAAGAACCACTGAGCCAAATTTAAGCAAAGTTGGTACACAGCATCCTTGGGTGAAGGGGAGTTTGTTAAAATGAAGGACCAACCCCCTTTACAAGGGGAGATAATCAAGAGAAGACAAAAATAGGATGGGGTCATTAAAAAATCTTCTCAAGAACCACAGGGCCAGAAAAGCTGAAAGTTATGTGGAAGCATCCTGGGGTAGTGTAGATTCTAAATTCTTCAGACCATGGCCCCCAGGGGTGGGGCGGGGCCACAATAGGAATCAAAGTTTTACATTGAAATATATAGGCAAAATCTTTAAAAATCTTCTTCTTAAGAACCACTGGGCCAGAAAAGCTGAAACTTATGTGGAAGCATCCTGGCGTAGTGTAGATTCTAAATTCTTCAAATCATGGCCCCCGGGGGTAGGGCGGGGCCACAATAGGGAATCAAAGTTTAAAATATATAGGCAAAATCTCAAAAATCTTCTTCTCAAGAACCACTGGGCCAGAAAAACTGAAACATATGTGGAATCATCCTGGGATAGTGTAGATTCTAATTTTTCAAATCATGGCCCCCGGGGGTAGGGTGGGGCCGCAATAAATATTACAAGGGAGGGAGGGTCTGGTGAAGAACAGCAGGGCCAAAGTAACTCAGGTGAGCGTTGATAGAATATGGGCCATAACTCAAGAACCCCTTGGCCAATTATTGTCAAATTTGTCACAGTGTATCCATGGCCCAAGGGCTCCCGTTTATAGTAAACTTAGGGTTGTGACCCTTAAACAAGGGGAGATAATTAGGTAAATAAAACCAAAAGTACTGGTTGCTAAAAAATCGTCTTCTCAAGAACCACTGGGCAGATTATCACCAAACTTTCACAAAAGGATGAGGATATATTGTAGATTAAAATTTGCACAGGGAATCGCTCTGGGATAAAGGGCTTGGTCTCAAGGTCACTTCAAAGTTGACCAAAAATTACATTTATTAAAATGTTGATATTTTGCTTACTATAAGGACTAGGATCATCAAATCTTGTCAGTTGATGCATCTAAGGACCTCGTATCATGTTGACTCAAAAGTAGTTCATGGTTACCTACTTTTTAAATTTTGCAGCCATTCTTTTTCAAAATGATTTAGAGGCATATTTTGAACAGTTTCAGGCCTATTATCATCAAACTTTTTTAGTTGACAAATGACAGAATGAGACCACTATTCTTTAAATTTGCTTGTTGTATCTTAGGCTCATAATTCACATTATATCTATTGCAATCAACTTCAATGGATTCAAATATTTTTAATGAATTCTTATTAAAAAAATTTACTTGAATATATGTGTAATATACATGTACATGTAAAAGATTATTTTAACATGTTACAAAAATTAAATACATGTGTCTTTTTCCCCCCTTGTAAAACATTTGAATAAATGAACCCAAGAAGTACAGTAAAACCATTTTTTCTCAATTTCAACTGGACCAAGATTAAACATCAAGATATCCAATGACTCCAGATAACCATGCAGGGTAAAAAACTTAAAGAATAAGGGGTTGGGAGTAGCAACTCACTTCACCATATAAATGGTACATGTATTTAGATATCGGTTTTTGAGATAATGAAGTTTAACTTTTAAGTTAAAGGCTAAAAAACATATGTTAAAATTTTCCACAAGTGACACCGTGTCTTACTGAAATCATCCCTGTGCATTTCTTGTAAGAGTATTTTTCTACTTTCTTCTGATTGTCAAAGAATGGATATCCTCAATCAGTTACACATTTGGATTACTTACTATGTAGTTATGCTGTGTAAATGTTTTGTCAAGCAATTATTATGACAGTGATGTAGCAAAACACTGATGATTCTGTAGTATGACACATGTTACTAACATGATTGCATCAGAGATGTTAGATGAATAGAAAAGTCTAGAAATTAAAAATCAAAAGTCAAAGTTCAAGAAATGAGGGTCTGGGAGTATTAGTGTTTTGGATACAATTTCAGGAGTACTGTTGGAGAGAGTACAGTTGAATTGTATATCCTCATGCTCACTCCAGATTCAGAGTTCAGGAGATGAGGTCTCTTGATATTTTGGTCAAAGAAGAAAGAGAATGTTAGCAAAGTTGACAATCTAAACAGAAACATGTAACCTTTAGGTGGAAATTAAACAAATATTTATCCTTTTATTACGACATCAACTTACAAGCTAAGAAGGAAGACCCACTCGTTGCTTTGCAACGAGCTTTGCTCTAGTTAGGTATTTAGGTAGTTAGTTTGCTATAGTGATTCTACTGTTTCTTATTAAGGTCTTCCGTTTCAGACGGAAGACCTTATAGTGATTCTACTGTTTCTTTTTATTATTATTATTTTTTTCCCCCCTTTTCTTGTCGGAGCGATTTCTCAGAGATGGCTGGACGGATTTTCTTGAAATTTTCAGGGATGATGGAGAATGAAAATACTCCCAGACGTTTTTTTCATTTTTGCGAAAATCAATTCCGGTCGTCAGATATGTCCGATTTTCTTTTTTTTCAAAAATATTTTGTCCGAGTGAGATCTCAGAAACGGTAAGAGATTAAGTCACCAAACTTATATGAGTAATAGATCTTGAGGAGTAGGCAAATCCATTTGACAATGGGTTAAGAACGTCAGCCGTCACTTCCGGTCCCGCGGGAAACAAAAACGTCAACTTCCGGCTATAAGCGAAAAACTGCATAATTTGAGTATTTTACTTTCCCATAAATATTTTTTATAGATAAAGTATTTGAACTGATTTTTGAATATGTTATCAAGACTGCAAATGTCTAGAGTAACGTCAAATATCTTTGTAAAATTCACTTCCGGTCGCGCGTTTAAATGTCCGCAAAATAAATACTTGTCCGAGTGAGATCTCAGAAACGGTAAGAGATTTAGACACCAAACTTATATGAGTATTAAACATTGAGGAGTAGACAAAATCATTTGGGTTAAGAGCGGCAGCCGTCACTTCCGGTCGTCACAGGAAGTGATCAAAGAAATCAAAAATTTTAACTTTTCTCTTTTGGAATGAGACTTGCATCATATCATTGTATCTTTATCACAGTTACGATATGTGTTGGTTCCACCGGAAACAAAAAACGACAACTTCCGGTTATGAGAGAAAAACTACATAATAGGGTTTTTAATTTTCCCATATAGATCGCTTATAGATAGACTTCTTTAAATGATTTTTATATATGTTATTGAGACTGCAGATGTCTAGAGTGACGTCAAAAATCTTAGTAAAATTCACTTCCGGTCGCGTGTTTTCTTGTCCTCAACATGAGAAGTTATTTCAGCAAGATCTCAAAAACGGCATGAGATTAAGACACCAAACTTATAGGTCTGGAGTAATAAACCTTGGTGAGTAGGCAAAACACATAGGGGTAAACGCGTAAGCCGTCACTTTCGGTTGTCACAGGAAGTGATCAAAGAAATCAAAAATTTCAACTTTTCTTTTTAAAATTAAAACTTGCATCACTTTATTGCTTCTCTTTTGCTGTTTTGAAATATGTTAGATTCCACCGGAAACAAAAACTTTAACTTCCGGTTTTAAGAGATAAACTACGTTATTTCGTGGTTTAACTTTCTCATAAATATCACTTATATATAAGTATTTGAAATGTTTTTTACATATGTTGTAGATATTGCAAAAGTCAAGAGAAAATTCAAAGATTTTTATTCAGTTCACTTCTGGTCGTGTGTTTTCCTGTTCTCAAAATTAGAATTTGTTCTCACAATTGTTCGACAACAGTAATAGACTGAAGTCTAAAACTTTCAGGACTTATAGTCAGTCATCAGTTCATTTGCATCGTGTAAAACTCGTGTGTCGTCATTACTTCCGGTCGTGACAGGAAACCAAGCAAAAAAGAAATTTTTTAAGTTATTTTGTTTCTACATAAGTTTTAGGCTAATACCGACGTTGGAAAAGACTTCATGATGCAAACAGGAAGTAGTATAACGGAAGACCTTCTCATGACTAGTAATGAGTTTCTAGTATTCTTAATATTATTGTATAGACGAAATTTTGTAAAGGACTTTGTCCGCTCCATTTCTTTAGAACAGCTTAACATATGGAAGTTAACTCTGTCAAATATCATAGATAATGACTTGTAGATGTCACCATGAAGATTTTTTCCGTCGTCAATACTTCCGATCGTCACAGAAAGTGGATTTAAAAGTCGATTTTTTCAATTTCTTCGTCTTTCTAACTTCTTTTTTCTGTAATATTCACAGGGTATGTAAAGGCCCCTCTTTGAAGATTTTACGTATTGCCAGTTTCTTGATTTGATTAAGAAGGAATTAAATATCTTGAAGTATCTTAGAATTTCTGAAAACGTAGGACCAACGTTTCTTAAACACTACAAAATATTGATTTTTTTTGTTGTATATATAGTTTACGGGGACTGCTCAGGGCTCATTCGCTTAGGATGAAGTGTGGAGGTAACACTTCTCTGGTGATTGAGATAGGCCGGAAAAATCTTCCTGTTGCCATGGAAACAAGTTTATGTTAAATTAAAATGGTTGAATATGATATATATCATGTGTGCGCATTTTATTCACCCCTCTCTTATTTTGTCAACTGTAGAAGACATTGTCATCTTTACAGACCCCCCCCCCCCCTTCTCTTTTATTGTAATGAATGCAAATGTCGCTTTTATGTTTTGGATTATAAATAAAATGACCTTGACCTTCATATCACAAGCAACTCTTCTTGAAGTTTTCAAAATGATAAGGCTTAATTCTTTCTACATAATAATTGTAATTTACATGTTTATGTTCTAGACCCCCCCTCTCCCCCACTCGAAGCAGCCAGGTGGAATAGGCTTATATAAAATATACAACTTATAAGGAACTTCTTAAGAGTGTCATTAATAAAATTCAGTTCCCCTGATGTGATTTGATATTTTGCTACCATTCATTCTTCTTCTGTTTCGTCTAAAGAATTTATAATTATTTTATTTAGAATTAATTTATCTTTTGAAAGTAGCGATTGTCAACTGCATTCCTTAGCATTTTCTTGTATATCTATTACTTGCATATTAATAATTTCATTAAATAACATATATAAGTATTAGAACTTCATTTCCATCGTTTTTATTAAATTCGTAAATCCTTGGATCCGCTCCTGCAGGTGCGCGAAAGCCTCATCACTACTGTAAACAAATTATTCATCACGCCGAAAATGTTCATGATTCCGCTAAACTAAGAAAGTTTACACATAGTTTATCATCTCATAAACAAACATCACCCTATCCAATACAGAAATGCTCGAATTGAAGGGGATAATTCAGGAATTGTTTTGCGTCAGCCATGTTTTGACGTGAACCTTATACGGCATTCTGTTATTAAGGTCTTCCGTTTCAGTCGGAAGACCTTATAGTGATTGTACGGTTTATTAAGGTCTTCCGTTTCAGACGGAAGACCTTATAGTGATTCTACTGTTTCTTCTTTTTCTTTTTATTATTAGGGTCTTCCGTCTCCAACGGAAGACCCTTCTATTATTCTATTGTTTCTTTTTCACTTTTATTATTAGGGTCTTCCGTCTTCAGCGGAAGACCCTTCTATTATTCTTCGGTTTCTTTTTCACTTTTATTATTATTATTATTATTCTTTTTTTTCCTTACCGATTTTGTGCAGAAGATTTCTCGGAGATGGCTTGATCGATTTGCTTCAAATTTTCAGAGTTTATGTGTTACCATCTGAAGTTTGTACCCGCATTTCAATATAGAGAAATTCACTTCCGGTCGGAAGTTATCGCCCTTTTATCGAAATTTAGAGGACTTCCATGTCTGCAATGGAACTCAAAAACGGCTTAAGCTAGAGTGCTGAAATTTTCAGCGATGAAAGAGGACATCTTGCCATTTTGCACCTGGGTTTGAATATTTTCCGGAAGTGCCTAGTATGGAAGCTCGGTAGGGGTCGAAATTTAGGACACGAAACAAGAGTGAATTTTCAAGACATTTTTTATCGTATCTTCAAAACTATGAATATTTTCTTATAACATATATAACAAAAATTGTGTAGAATCACAAGGTCTCTTATATGATAACAAGAAAAAAGGGCTGTCTTATCACATTAAGGGTCAACAGGGGCCAAAAGTCTTAAATCCTTAACTCTTTAGCGATCAATATTTTGTTATACATTACTGAAGCAAAAATGTTTATCTTAACAATCCACAACTATAGATTATGATATTTACGTCATATGTTACATAATTAAGGGCCAAGAGGGGCCAGAATGCTAAATCTTTGACGCTTTATATCTTGAAAATGGGAAATATTTTGATAAGCAATACTGAACAAAAGATGTTCAAAATAATGTTCTGAACAATATGCAGCCTTTCACTTTTTGCTAAGCGTCCCCATTAAGGAGTTGAAGGGCCGGCCCCTAAATACTTCTTTTGAAAATATCTCGGAAACGAAAAAGAATTTCTGAATAGTTGTTGAACAAAAAGTGTTCAAAATCATGAGAGCTTTAAAGTAGTATGAAGAAAAAGGGGCTGGCCCCTCAAAATAGGGGCTGAGAGGGGCCGAAACTTTTTATTCAATAACTCTTTAACGATCAATATTTTGTAATGCATTACTGAAGCAAAAATGATTATCTCAACAATTTACAACTATATATTATGATATTCACATCATATGTTACATAATTAGGGGCCATAAGGGGCCAGAATGCTAAATCTTTGACGCTCTATATCTTAAAAATTGGAAATATTTTAATAAGCAATATTGAACAAAAGATCTTCAAAATAATGTTCTAAACAATATGCAGCCTTTCATTTTTTGCTAAACGTCCCCATTAAGGAGTTGAAGGGCCGGCCCCTAAATACTTCTTTTGCAAATATCTCAGAAACGAAAAAGAATTTCTGAGTAGTTGTTGAACAAAAAGTGTTCAAAATCATGAGAGCTTTAAAGTGATATGAAGAAAAAGGGGCTGGCCCCTCAAAATAGGGCCTGAGAGGGGATGAAAGTCTTTGAACAATAACTCTTTAACGATCAATATTTTGTAATGCATTACTGAAGCAAAAATGTTCATCTCAACAATTTACAACTATATATTATGATATTCACATCATATAATACATAATTAAGGGCCATAAGGGGCCAGAATTCTAAATCTTTGACGCTTTATATCTCAAAAGAGGGAATTTTTTTGATAAGCAATATTGAACAAAAGATGTTCAAAATAATGTTCTAAACAATATGCAACCTTTCATATTCTGCTTAACGTCCCCATTAAGGAATTGAATGGCCGGCCCCTAAATATATCCTTCGGATATATCTCGGAAACGAAAAAGAATTTTGAATAATTCTTGAACGAAAAGTGTTCAAAATCATGAGAGCTTTAAGGTGATATCAAGGAAAAGGGTCTGACCCATTAAATAAGGGGCTGAGAGGGGCCGAAAGTATACAATCAATAACTCTTTAATGATAAATATTGTGTAATATATTACTGAAGCGAAATAGTACATCTTCACACACTTTATCTAAATAACATGATGTTGATATCATATATTACGCAGTAAGGGGTCTTAAGGGGGCCAGATTGCGTAATCTATGGCGCAATATATCTCGAAAAGGAAGAATATTTTGATAAACAGTATTGAACAAAAGACGATCAAAATAATATTCTGAACAATATGCACTCTTTCAATTTTTGCTAACGTCCCCATTTAGGACTTGAAGGGCCGGCCTTTAATATTTCTTTTGCATATATCCCGAAAACAAAAAAGAATTTCTGACTAGTTGTTGAACAAAAAGTGTTCAAAATCATGAGAGCTTTAAAATGATATCAAGAAAAAGGGGCTGACCTCTCACATTAGGGGCCAAGAAGGGCCGAAAGTTTTTAATCTATATTCCTTTAATGATCAATATTTTGTTAAACATTATTAAAGCAAAATTGTTCGTCTTAACAATTTATTTATATCATTATATTTGAACGAAAATCTCAGTCAAATTCTTATCTCATTTTATCAAAAATCGGACGGAAGACCCACTCGTTGCTCGCAACGAGATCTCATCTAGTTATTATTATTATTATTATTCTTTTTTTTTCTTTACAATTTTTGTGCAGAAGATTTCTCGGAGTTGGCTCGATCGATTTACTTGAAAATTTCAGGGAAGATGTATCTTTGTCTGAACCTTATACGTTTTTCTTATTTTTTTGAAATTCACTTCTGGTCGGAAGTTATCGCCCTTTAATCAAAATTCAGAGGACCTCCTTGTCTGCAATGGAACTCAAAAACGATAATAGCTAGAGTGCTGAAATTTTCAGCGATGCTAGAGGACATGTTGCCATTGATCACCTGGGTTTTCAAATCTTCCGGAAGTGCCTAGTATGGAAGCTCGGTAGGGGTCAAAATTTAGGACACGAATCATGAGTGAATTTTAGAGACATTTCTTACGATAACTTTTTAACTATGAGTATTTTGTTAAACCATATTGAACAGAAATTGTGTAGAATTACAAGATCTTTTATATGATATCAAAGAAAAAGGGCTGACTCATCACATTAGGGGCTGAGAAGGGCCAAAAGTCTTTAATCAATAACTTTTTAACGATCAATATTTTGTAATGCATTACTGAAGCAAAAATGTTTATCTCAACAATTTACAACTATATATTATGATATTCACATCATATGTTACATAATTAAGGGCCATAAGGGGCCAGAATGCTAAATCTTTGACGCTTTATATCTCAAAAGTGGGAAATATTTTGATAAGCAATATTGAACAAAAGATGTCCAAAATAATGTTCTAAACAAGATGCAACCTTTCATTTTTTGCTTAACGTCCCCATTAAGGAGTTGAAGGGCCGGCCCCTAAATACTTCTTTTGCAAATATCTCAGAAACGAAAAAGAATTTCTGAATAGTTGTTGAACAAAAAGTGTTCAAAATCATAAGAGCTTTAAAGAGATATGAAGAAAAAGGGGCTGGACCCTCACAATAGGGGCTGAGAGGGGCTGAAAGTCTTTAATCAATAACTCTTTAACGATCAATATTTTGTAATGCATTACTGAAGCAAAAATGTTTATCTCAACAATTTACAACTATATATTATGATATTCACATCATATGTTACATAATTAAGGGCCATAAGGGGCCAGTATGCTAAATCTTTGACGCTTTATATCTCAAAAGTGGGAAATATTTTGAAAAGCAATATTGAACAAAAGATGTCCAAAATAATGTTTTATACCAGATGCAACCTTTCATTTTTTGCTAAACGTCCCCATTAAGGAGTTGAAGGGCCGGCCCCTAAATACTTCTTTTGCAAATATCTCAGAAACGAAAAAGAATTTCTGACTAGTTGTTGAACAAAAAGTGTAAAAAATCATTGGAGCTTTATGGTAATATCAAGGAAAAGGGTCTGACCCCTTAAATAAGGGACAGAGAGGGGCCAAAAGTACACAATCAATAACTCTTTAATGATCAATATTTTGTAATATATTACTGAAGCGAAATAGTTCTTCTTCACACACTTTATCTAAATAACATGATGTTGATATCATATGTTGCGCAACAAGGGGTCTTTAGGGGGCCAGATTGCATAATCTTTGGTGCAATATGTCTCGAAAAAGAAGCATATTTTGATAAACAGTATTGAACAAAAGACGTTCAAAATAATATTCTGAACAATATGCACTCTTTGAATTTTTGCTAGACGTCCCCATTTAGGACTTGAAGGGCCGGCCCTTAATATTTCTTTTGCATATATCCCGAAAACAAAAAAGAATTTCTGACTAGTTGTTGAACAAAAAGTGTTCAAAATCATGAGAGCTTTAAGATGTTATCAAGAAAAAGGGGCTGACCTCTCACATTAGGGGCCAAGAAGGGCCGAAAATCTTTAATCTATAACCCTTTAATGACCAATATTTTGTTAAACATTATTAAAGCAAAATTGTTCGTCTTAACAATTTATTTATATCATTATATTTAAACGAAAATCTCATTCAAACTCTTATCTCATCTTATCAAAAATCGGACGGAAGACCCACTCGTTGCTCGCAACGAGATCTCATCTAGTTATTAGGGTCTTCCGTCTTCTGCGGAAGACCCTTCTATTATTCTATTGTTGATTTTTCACTTTTCTTTTTAAGGTCTTGCGTTTCAGTCGGAAGACCTTATAGTGATTGTACTGTTTATTATTATTATTATTATTTTTTTTTTCCCATTTTTTGTCCAAGCGATTTCTCAGAGATGGCTCAATGGATTTTCTTGAAACTTTCAGGGTTTATGACAAATAAAATAAACTAAAAACATTATTAAGGATTTTGCAAAATTTACTTCCGGTCGTCAGATATGTCCGATTTCCGTTTTTTCAAAAGAGTTCATGTCCGGACGTTTTCTCAAAAACGGCAAAAGATTAAGACCTCAAACTTTCAGGGATTATAGATCATGACAAGTATGTTTGTGGAACATGTTTAAATCCGTCAGCCGTCACTTCCGGTCGTCACAGGAAGTGATCAAAGAAATCGAAAATTTCAACTTTTCTTGTTTTAATTAAATCTTGTATCACTTAATTGCATCTGTTTTGCAGTTTCGAAATATGTTGGTCCCACTGGAAACAGAAACGTCAACTTCCGGTTACAAGCGAAAAACTACATAATTTGAGCATTTTACTTTCCCATAAATATCGCTTATAGAAGAAGTATTTGAAATGATTTTTAGATATGTTATTCAGACTGCAAATGTCTAGAGTAACGTCAAATATCTTGGTAAAATTCACTTCCGGTCGCGTGTTTTACTGTCCGCAAAATGAGAACTTGTCAAAGTGAGATCTCAGAAACGGTAAGAGATTAAGACACCAAACTTATATGAGTAATAGAGCTTAATGAGTAGGCAAAACCCTTTGGGTTAATAGCGTCAGCCGTCACTTCCGGTCTTCACAGGAAGTGATCAAAGAAATCACGAATTTCAACTTTTCTCTTTTGAAATAAATCTTGCATCATATAATTGAATCTCTTTCACAGTTTCTCTATGTGTTGGTCTCACTGGAAACAAAAAACGACAACTTCCGGTTATAAGACAAAACTATGTAAATGGGATTTTTAACTTTCCCAAAAATATCGCTTATAGATAAAGTTTTTGAAATGATTTTTATTTATGTTATTGAGACTGCAATTGTCTAGTGTGAAGTCAACCATCTTAGAAAAATGTGCACTTCCGGTCGCGTGTTTTTCTGTCCTCAAATTGAGATTTTGTTCACCAAATTGCTCAGAAACAGTACATTGCTGAAGTCTAAAACTTTCAGAACTGATAGAGAGTCCTCAGTTCATCTGCATAATGTAAAAATCGTACGTTGCCGTCACTTCCGGTCGTGACAGGAAGCGATGAAAAAAGTAAATTTTTAAAGTTTTACTTTCTTTTTACAGAAATGTTTGGCTAATACGGATGTTAGATAGACTGTAACAATGCAATTTATTTTCACCGGAAGGCCCAACCGAAAAACCGGAAGTTGTCTCAAACATGAGTAGTTTTTCATAGAAACTTTTAGGGAGGATCAGTTGTGAATAATTTAGGTGTAGAATGAACATTTTATTCATTTGGAGCACTTTCAATCATGACGTAGTACATAAAGAAAACAGGAAAGTAATTCCGTTTTTTTTTATTGTATTTACATATCTTTGGAAACCTTGAGATAACTTTTGTTAATTATTTAGAGTAATCTTATTGACAAGATTGTGGTTTTTTTTCCGAAGAAGTCAAGAAAACGGAAGACCTGTTATTGCCTAGGCAATAACTATCTAGTTAGGGTCTTCCGTCTCCAACGGAAGACCCTTCTATTATTCTATTGTTTCTTTTTCACTTTTATTATTATTATTATTATTCTTTTTTTTTCTTTACAATTTTTGTGCAGAAGATATCTCGGAGTTGGCTCGATCGATTTACTTGAAAATTTCAGGGAAGATGTGTCTTTGTCTGAACCTTATACGTTTTTCTCATTTTTTTGAAATTCACTTCCGGTCGGAAGTTATCGCCCTTTAATCAAAATTCAGAGGACCCCCTTGTCTGCAATGGAACTCAAAAATGATTAAAGCTAGAGTGCTGAAATTTTCAGCGATGATAAAGGACATGTTGCAATTGATCACCTGGGTTTTCAAATCTTCCGGAAGTGCCTAGTATGGAAGCTCGGTAGGGGTCAAAATTTAGGAAGCGAATCATGAGTGAATTTAATAGACATTTATTACGATAACTTTTTAACTATGAGTAGTTTGTTAAAACATATTGAACAGAAGTTGTGTAGAATTACAAGATCTTTTATATGATATCAAAGAAAAAGGGCTGACTCATCACATTAGGGGCTGAGAAGGGCCGAAAGTCTTTAAACAATAACTCTTTAACAATCAATATTTTGTAATGCATTACTGAAGCAAAAATGCTTATCTCAACGATTTACAACTATATATTATGATATTCACATCATTTGTTATATAATTAGGGGCCATAAGGGGCCAGAATGCTAAATCTTTGACGCTTTATATCTCAAAAGTGGGAAATATTTTGATAAGAAATATTGAACAAAAGATGTCCAAAATATTGTTCTTAATAAAATGCAACCTTTCATTTTTTTTCTAAACGTGCCCATTAAGGAGTTGAAGGGCCGGCCCCTAAATATTTCTTTTGCAAATATCTCAGGAACGAAAAAGAATTTCTGACTAGTTGTTGAACAAAAAGTGTTCAAAATCATGAGAGCTTTAAAGTGATATGATGAAAAAGGGGCTGGACCCTCACAAAAGGGGCTGAGAGGGGCCGAAAGTCTTTGAACAATAACTCTTTAACAATCTATATTTTGTAATGCATTACTGAAGCAAAAATGTTTATCTCAACTATTTACAACTATATATTATGATATTCACATCATTTGTTATATAATTAGGGGCCATAAGGGGCCAGAATGCTAAATCTTTGACGCTTTATATCTCAAAAGTGGGAAATATTTTGATAAGCAATATTGAACAAAAGATGTCCAAAATAATGTTCTTAATAAAATGCAACCTTTCATTTTTTTTCTAAACGTCCCCATTAAGGAGTTGAAGGGCCGGCCCCTAAATACTTCTTTTGTAAATATCTCAGAAACGAAAAAGAATTTCTGACTAGTTGTTGAACAAAAAGTGTTTAAAATCATGAGAGCTTTAAAGTGATATGAAGAAAAAGGGGCTGGACCCTCACAATAGGGGCTGAGAGGGGCCGAAAATCTTTAATCAATAACTCTTTAACGATCAATATTTTGTAATGCATTACTGAAGCAAAAATGTTTATCTCAACTATTTACGACTATATATTATGATATTCACATCATATGTTACATAACTAGGGGTCATAAGGGGCCAGAATGCTAAATCTTTGACGCTTTTTATCTCAAAAGTGGGAAATATTTTGATAAGCAATATTGAACAAAAGATGTCCAAAATAATGTTCTAAACAAGATGCAACCTTTCATTTTTTGCTGAACGTCCCCATTAAGGAGTTGAAGGGCCGCGAATATTTTAGAAATGAAAAAGCATTTCTGACTAGTTGTTGAACAAAAAGTGTAAAAAATCATGAGAGCTTTAAGGTGATATAAAGGAAAAGGGTGTGACCCCTTAAATAAGGGGCCGAGAGGGGCCGAAAGTATACAATCAATAACTCTTTAATGATCAATATTTTGTAATATATTACTGAGGCGAAATAGTTCTTCTTTACACACTTTATCTAAATAACATGATGTTGATATCATATTTTACGCAATAAGGGGTCTTTAGGGGGCCAGATTGCATAATCTTTGGCGCAATATGTCTCGAAAAGGAAGAATATTTTGACAAACAGTATTGAACAAAAGACGTTCAAAATAATATTCTGAACAATATGCACTCTTTGAATTTTTGCTAGACGTCCCCATTTAGGACTTGAAGGGCCATCCCTTAATATTTCTTTTGCATATGAAGAGTCGAAAGTCTTTAATCTATAACCCTTTAATGATCAATATTTTGTTGAACATTATTAAAGCAAAATTGTTTGTCTTAACAATTTATTTATATCATTATATTCGAACGAAAATCTCAGTCAAATTCTTATCTCATCTAATCAAAAATCGGACGGAAGACCCACTCGTTGCTCGCAACGAGATCTCATCTAGTTATTATTATTATTCTTTTTTTTTTCCTTACCGATTTTGTGCAGAAGATTTCTCGGAGATCGCTCGATCGATTTGCTTCAAATTTTCAGGGTTAATGCGTTGCTATCTGAAGTTTATAACGGCATTTCAGTTTTTGAAAAATCACTTCTGGTCAGAAGTTATCGCCCTTTGATCGATTTTTAGATAGACCTTGTGTCTGCACAAAAACTCAAGAACGACAAATGCTAGAGTGTTGAAAGTTTCAGTGGTGATAGAGGACATGTTCTAGATGTGCACCTTGGTTTTCAAATTTTCCGGAAGTGCGAAGTATGGAGGCTCGGTAGGGGTCGAAATTTAGGACGAAATTTTTGAGTGAATTCTAAAGACATTTCTTATAATAACATTTTAAATAAAAGTATTTTGTTAAAATATATTGAACAAAAAGTCTTCAAAATCAAAAGACCTTTCATTTGATATCAAGAAAAAGGGGCTGACCCCTCAAATTAGGGGCTCAGAAGGGCCAAAAGTCTTTCATCTATAACTCTTTAATTGATGAATATTTTGTTATAAATTACTGAAGCAAAAATGTTCATCTTAACATTCTGCAACTATATATTATAAAATTTTGATCATATGTTACGTAACAAGGGGCCATAAGGGGCCAGAATGCTAAATCTTTGACACTTTGTATCTCGAAAAGGAGAAATATTTTGATAAGCAATATTGAACAAAAGATGTTCAGAATAATGTTCTAAACAATATACACCCTTTTAATTTTTGCAAGACATCCCCATTAAGGACTTGGAGGGCTGGCCCCTAAATATTGTTATTCTATATATCTCTTAAACGAAAGGAAATTTCTGAATAGTTGTTGAACAAAAAGTCTTCAAAATCACAAGACCTTTCATTTGATATCAAGAAAAAGGGGCTGACCCCTCAAATTAGGGGCTCAGAAGGGCCAAAAATCTTTTATCTATAAATCTTTAATGATTAATATTTTGTTATAAATTACTGAAGCAAAAATGTTCATCTTAACATTCTGCAACTATATATTATAAAATTTTGATCATATGTTACGTAATAAGGGGCCATAAGGGGCCAGAATGCTAAGTCTTTGACACTTTGTATCTCGAAAAGGAGAAATATTTTGATAAGCAATATTGAACAAAAGATGTTCAGAATAATGTTCTAAACAATATACACCCTTTTAATTTTTGCAAGACATCCCCATTAAGGACTTGGAGGGCTGGCCCCTAAATATTGTTATTCTATATATCTCTTAAATGAAAGGAAATTTCTGAATAGTTGTTGAACAAAAAGTCTTCAAAATCACAAGACCTTTCATTTGGTATCAAGAAAAAGGGGCTGACCCCTCAAATAAGGGGCTCAGAAGGGCCAAAAGTCTTTTATCTATAACTCATTAATGTTCAATATTTTGTTATAAATTACTGAAGCAAAAATGTTCATCTTAACATTCTGCAACTATATATTTTAAAATTTTGATCATATGTTACGTAACAAGGTGCCATAAGGGGCCAAAATGCTAAATCTTTGACACTTTATATCTCGAAAAGGAGAAATATTTTGATAAGCAATATTGAACAAAAGATGTTCAGAATAATGTTCTAAACAATATACACCCTTTTAATTTTTGCAAGACATCCCCATTAAGGACTTGGAGGGCTGGCCCCTAAATATTGTTATTCTATATATCTCTAAAACGAAAGGAAATTTCTGAATAGTTGTTGAACAAAAAGTCTTCGAAATCACAAGACCTTTCATTTGATATCAAGAAAAAGGGGCTGACCCCTCAAATTAGGGGCTCAGAAGGGCCAAAAATCTTTTATCTATAACTCTTTAATGATCAATATTTTGTTATAAATTACTGAAGCAAAAATGTTCATCTTAACATTCTGCAACTATATATTATAAAATTTTGATCATATGTTACGTAACAAGGTGCCATAAGGGGCCAAAATGCTAAATCTTTGACACTTTATATCTCGAAAAGGAGAAATATTTTGATAAGCAATATTGAACAAAAGATGTTTAGAATAATGTTCTAAACAATATACACCCTTTTAATTTTTGCAAGACATCCCCATTAAGGACTTGGAGGGCTGGCCCCTAAATATTGTTATTCTATATATCTCTTAAACGAAAGGAAATTTCTGAATAGTTGTTGAACAAAAAGTCTTCGAAATCACAAGACCTTTCATTTGATATCAAGAAAAAGGGGCTGACCCCTCAAATTAGGGGCTCAGAAGGGCCAAAAATCTTTTATCTATAACTCTTTAATGATCAATATTTTGTTATAAATTACTGAAGCAAAAATGTTCATCTTAACATTCTGCAACTATATATTATAAAATTTTGATCATATGTTACGTAACAAGGGGCCATAAGGGGCCAGAATGCTAAATCTTTGACACTTTGTATCTCGAAAAGGAGAAATATTTTGATAAGCAATATTGAACAAAAGATGTTCAGAATAGTGTTCTAAACAATATACACCCTTTTAATTTTTGCAAGACATCCCCATTAAGGACTTGGAGGGCTGGCCCCTAAATATTGTTATTCTATATATCTCTTAATCGAAAGGAAATTTCTGAATAGTTGTTGAACAAAAAGTCTTCAAAATTACAAGACCTTTCATTTGATATCAAGAAAAAGGGGCCGACCCTCAAATTAGGGGCTCAGAAGGGCCGAAAGTCTTTTATCTATAACTTTTTTATGATCAATATTTTGCTATAAATTACTGAAGCAAAAATGTTCATATTAATATTTTGCAGCTATATATTGTAAAGTTTTGATCATATGTTGCGTAATAAGGGACCGTAATTGGCCAGAATGCTAAATCTTTGACACTTTATATCTCGAAAAGGGGAAATATTTTGATAAGCAATATTGAACAAAAGATGATCAGAATAATGTTTAAAACAATATGCATCCTTTCACTTTTATAGACAAATATCTCAGTCAAGATCTTGATTAATCTCATCCAAAATCAGACGGAAGACCCACTCGTTGCTCGCAACGAGAACCATCTAGTTATTATTAAGGTCTTCCGACTTCCTTCGGAAGACCTTATTGTTTTCCGTCTGTTTTCTATTATTATTAAGGTCTTCCGTCTTCACGGAAGACCTTATAGTGATTCTACTGTTTCTTATTATTATTATTATTATTATTATTATTCTTTTTTTTGACAAAATTTTGTGCACGCGATTTCTCGAAAAGTATTCAGTCGTTTTCAATGAAACTTTCAGGGAAAATTAGTCATTGTATGAACTTTGTTCATCACAAGGAAAATTTGGAAAATTCCATTTTGGTTCCAAGTTACGGGCAATTTCCTGATTTTAAAATGAAATTTTGTCGCCCCTTTTTCTCAAGAATGGCTAAAGATATGAACTGGAGACTTATTGGAGAGCATAGAACGTGACTTCTTAATTTGCAGAATCGCCTTTTCGTTCGTCGTCGGCACTTCCGGTCGTTTACGGAAGTGATCAAAGAAATCGTAAAATTTCAACTTTCTTTTTTTAAATCAATACTTACATCACATTATTGCATCTCTTTTGTAGTTTCGAAATATGTTGGCCCCACCGGAAACAAAAACGCCAACTTCCGGTTATAAGAGAAAAACGACATAATTTGAGTATTTTTCTTTCCCATTAATATCTTTTGTAGATAAAGTATTTGAAATGAATCTTAAATATGTTAATTAGACTGCAAATATCTAGAGTAACGTCAAATATCTTTGTAAAATTCACTTCCGGTCGCGTGTTTTCCTGTCCTCAAAATGAGAAGTTGTCTGAGTAAGATCTCGGAAACGGTGAGAGATTAAGACACCAAAGTTATATGAGCAACAGACCTTAAGATGTATGCAAAACCATTTGGGTTCAGAGCGTCAGCCGTCACTTCCGGTCGTTACAGGAAGTGATCAAAGAAATCGAAAATTTCAACTTTTCTTTTTTTAATTAAAAATTGCATCACTTTATTGCATCTTTTTCTCAGATTCGAAAGATGTTGGTCCCACCGGAAATAAAAACGTCAACTTCCGGTTTTAAGAGATAAACTACGTTATTTTTATATTTAATATTCTCATAAATATTGCTTATCGATAAAGTACTTGAAATAATTTTATGTATGTGTAGATACTGCAAATGTCTAGAGAAAAGTCAGAGATTTTTATAAAATTCACTTCCGGCCGCGTGTTTACCTGTCCTCAAAATTAGAATTTGTTTTAAAGATATATTGTTCGGCAACAATAAAGGACTGAATTCTAAAACTTTCGGGACTGATAGTCATTCATCAGTTTATTTGAATCGTGAGAAAATCTTGTATCGCCGTTACTTCCGATCGTGACAGGAAGTGATGCAAAAAGGTGAATGGTTAATGGTTAGCACGTTGGATGTTCACGCTGACGACCAGGGTTAAATCTCCAGGATTTCTGAATTTCTTTTATCACTTTTTAAGCTTGAATTTTCGTTTTTATTTTCAGAATCGGACGGAAGACCTCTCATTGCTCGCAATGAGTTTCTAGTTATTATTATTATTCTTTTTTTCATAGTTATGGCGATATCTCAGCTGTGAGTGAGTAGATTTCAGAGATTTTTTCGCGGAAGATGCATCATGTAAATATCTCCAGACGTGTTTTTCATTTTTTCAAAATTCACTTCCATTCGCGATTTTTGGGGAAATTTGTATTTTTTAAATGGCATTTTGTCCAGAATTTTTCTCGACAACGGCTAAAGATATGAAGTTGAAACTAAATGAATAAATAGAACATCAAATTCCAATATGGGGAACGACCTTTATTTTTCGTCGTCGCCACTTCCGGTCGCAAACGGAAGTGAATTCAAAAAGTCCAATTTTTCAACTTTTTTGTTTTTCAATATTTTTCTTTAGGATTTACAGGGTTTATAGAGTGTTTTACAAAAATTCTAAATATGTATTCAATATTTTGATGCGTGCATTTATTGCAAAGATATGACCTATCCAAACTTTGTCCCACTGTCTGGGGTTCGAATCCTGCTGGAGGTAGTTAATTTTTTTTCTTTGTTTTTCTCTTTTTTTCAGTTGCTAATGACTTCTCTCTCTTTAAAAACATGTATGGTAGTTTTTGCTGATTTTTAAAAGCTTTTTTGTCAGAGATTCTGTAGAAAACCTTTCGACATATACTGAATATCTTTGCATCTATAATATGTCCTTCTAAAACTATTTTAAGGATTTCATTCTTGTCCCCAAAGCTTGACCCATTCAAAAGTTGTCACCCCTTTTGCAATAAAACCTTGTTATCGCTACTCCTCCGAAACCGTAAAACGTAGAGATTCCAAGCCTTCAGCAGTGTCTTCGACTCATTTAATACTCTCTTCATTCTATCATTGCAAAAGCATTCTTTGGTCCCTTGTATGAGTTACTGCCCCTGAAAGTTTATGCTGCTTACATTTAATGAACTTTTTTTAAAACGGTGTATCCTAGAGACATGGGACCAACTGCATCGGCATGTTTGACTTTGACCTTAAAATATAGGTCAAGGTCAAAGTCATTTAAAAACATAAGAAATTCCTTATATATTTGTAAAATATAGCAATTCACCAAATGACCTTGAACTTTGACCTTGACCTTTGGCCTTGACATTGGGTCAAATGAAAAGTAAGGACATGCATCCAGCTCCAGTATCAGGTAAAAACATAGAAAGTAAAGATTTCCTTGTTTTGTTTTGTTTTGGGTTTTTTTTTTTTTTGGAAATGACCTTGACCTTTGATCTTGACCCAAAGGTCACAATCAGGCTTAAAGTTGTGAAAGTAGTTACAATTCTTAGTTTATAAGAGGCATAAAATAAATAATTCATTCCCCCCCCCCCCTTCTTAAAAAAAATCACATCAACAACCACGTAAAATATTTCTGTAAAATTCAAACCAGACCTCGGATCGACAACATATTTGGTACATATGTAGCATAGACCTCAGAGAAACTTTCTTGAGAGTTTTACGGTGAGTCTTATAAGTTTATAGAAGTCATGAAGTTTCACGGCAAGAACTACAAGTTCTGTTGTGTTTGAAATTAAAGTGCAGGTGGACGAAGAAATGATCTAAACCTTTTATTGGCTATTTCTTCAGATGTCGTTAGTAGCATTCGATTTTCCTGATATGATACGACATTTTAATACCAAGCATTCTCTCTTTCTTTTACATTTGGAATTTATTTGATTTTTATTTAGAATTAATCAGTTTCCAGAAATAGCGATTTTCTGTATATTAAAAACAATTCTCGCTTTCATTGTCGTGTTTCCCTTCTAAAAATGCATGTTGGGAGTTTAATTTGTGCTACACATATTTAATTTAACCCAAAGAAATGCTTATAACAGTGGGACGGACAACTTCGGAATGGACATTTTTCCGAACTTGCGCACCCTTTTCCTTTAAAGCTATTATCTTAGGATTTTTTTTAAATGGTGGGGTTTTTATATTTAAATTGATTTATGAAATAAAAAATCCAACATTTTTAGCTAGTTTTTGAGATATTAAGTGGCAAAGATAAAAATCCCATGGGGAAACATGTACTTAAAATTACCCCATAAAAAACCCCACAAAAACCCCATGGGGTTTAAAATTTTCCCCATGGGGAAAATTTACCCATACAATTCAGTGTGGGGTTTTTTAACCCATGTGTTGCTTATATTGTAATGTGGGGTTTTTTCCCCCACATTTCTTCATCAAGGGGTTAAAAAACCCATATATCAATATTTATTTTCTCTAAGATAATTCCTAAAGACTGTCTTTTTAAATGCATCATTTTTTTCTTTGTCTTTCTATAATAGTTAGTAGTTATTACAAATATATATTTTCATTTATTTGTGTATCTATTCCTTAATTTCATGGGAACGTGTTTAAAAAAGTTTCATATGAAACAGTCAAGAAAATAGTTAACTCTTTTTAATCATTTCTAGCTGTTGGCAAATTTTCATCCCCACTCCCCTTACATCCACCACTCATAACTTTGGATCATGGTCATCCATTTCTAGTAAGCTAAATGTTTTATATCTAAACCTATACAGTTATATACCCTGAAATAAAATATAAAAATCCTTTGATCCACCACATATATTTAAAATTTTTAATGTCCACTCCCCTTGGATCCACCATTCATAAGTTTGGATCTTGTTCACACATGACTTTGAAGTCAATTAGACATAATTATTAAAGAAAAAGAAATTATCCCAAGATCCACCTACCAATATTTTGGATCCCAGTCACTCATTAAAAATATTCATATTGATTTAAAGTCTTGATATTTGAGGTTACATTTAAAATAAATAATCAATAAATATCTTCAAAACCTTTGGATCCACCATCAATTTTTGGATCTTGATCATCTATTAAACTTGCCTCCGGTAAGACAGAAACCTAATATAAATTACACCCCTCCCCTAATATTCACCTCATAAAATACTGATCAGAGTCAATCATGCAACTGTACAATAAACAAAGTGTTTTACAGTTTAATTTAAAATGCTCACAACCTAATGTACTATATTAATATCAACAAATTGTACATACATGTGTCAAAAATAAACTAAATATTTTTGTCATGTTCCATTCAGGTATATACAGGCCTAAATAAAGTTATATAGGTCCCCATTCAACTTGCCAGAATTTATAGCATGCCAATAACTTACATCAGTTACATGTAAACAAAAGTTGCTTGTCTGTAATGACAGCAGAATGGACAGGTCAACTGGTGATGTTAGTGGAGTAATTCACACATGCTAAATCAAATAGATTGATTTAAAACTTGCATGAATTAATCCTTGTTACAATAGACTTCTACGATAGGGATAGCCGACAGGTGATGTTTCTATTCTGTTCATAAAGCGCTCTTCTGACTTGGACCAAGTGTTGACTAAAACATGAACAACACAGAGAAATCTTAAATCGGAATCCAAAGTATTTTTTTCTGGTACCTTTTTTTTAATTTAGAATAATGACAATTATTTAGTACGTTTTTTTACTTATAATATGATACTTGCGAAATCGTTCCCTGTGTTTTGTTATCCCCCCCCCTTTTTTTTTTTTTTTTTTTTTTTTTTTTTGCCTGATCAGCTAAATAAAAGCATTGAAAGCTACATGCTGAAATGTTATATAAGTGGAAAACCTGGGCGGTCTTGCATGGCTATATAATTATCTGATTATTGAGTAGCTGCGTGGGCTATTAAGATGATGTTTTGGGTGACTTTGCTTATAACACGGAATAAAGTGCCACGGAATAAAGAACTGAATTAACACGTTCATAACACAGTTTTATCGTAGCTCTGATTTTACTTCTTAGTTTTATTTGCAATTAATAAGTTTCGAGAAAACAATTATATCGTTTATAGTTAGATCGAAATATTTCCGTCCCTCCTTTTCCCTCTCCCCCCCCCCCCCAATAAAAGTGATATGTTGTTAATTTGACATAAATGATGCATCCAATTTTTTTCTATACAAACACAATTTCCTATAGCTATCAATTAATTGCCTTGATTTATTCACGTTTACACGCACGTACCGCATACATGGCTATTTAGCCCAAAGAAGTTAACCCCCCCCCCAACCTTTTTTGATTATCTTTCTTAAATAGATTTTTGCTTTCAGAATCTTTTATTATACGGGGCTGAATCCTCGAGAGCTCCTAATTACATGTAGAACAATTAGCAATTAGCAAACATAACAATAAACAGATAAAGAAGGGGTTCGGATATTTTCTAACCTTTTCATATTATCGTAGACTGTGACTATATATATAACAGAAAAACTGGACCCTTTATAGTTCTGGTCTATATTTGCTTCTTTTTTTTCTTTCAACAAACCAAAGTACACAAACAAAAACTTAATCAGTGAATTCTTTTGTAATCATTGTTTTTACAGCACATTTGTTCAAGACATCTATATCTTTCGAAGAAACCTGAAGACTATGAAAAATGACGTTCGAAAATTAATGTGAAAATAAAGAAAAAATAATTAATTCAGCATGGCAAACGCATTAGATCGCATAAAGCACCCCTTCCCCTATAGCATGTATAGTCCTATCCTATATGAACACATCCGCTACACATCGATGAACTTACAATGTGTATATATCTGCTATCGATGTTCACCTCTGTTTACACCCGATAATCAGCCATTGTCACAGTTCACGAAAGCGTGACTGTGATCTGCCACCCCTTCCCAATCGGATCATTAATTTTATTTGTAACTTTGAGACAAGGAAATCGGACTTCCAAAAGACTTTGGATTTAATCATTTAATTGTTTGTAAATGATAGAAATATCAAATTTCTAAACACATCAAACATTAAACAAAATTGTACATATTTTAAAAAAAATAATCTAGCTATGTATAAAATTCTTATTCGAGAAACTTTGAATGAAAAATTAAACTATTAATTTAATCAGTATTTTATTATGTAAAGTCAGTATACATAATTGGATTGGACATCAGGCATGACCTATATAACAGCTGTATAAGTCCTCTCCAAGAAGGTCAGGGTTACAAATATTAAGAATTGACAATGATTTACAATCATGATGAAATAATTCATAATAAGTTCGTTAATTTCTTTTGTTGACTAGAAAAATTAAACTATATGGCTAAACTGATTCATTAATACATAAAGCCATTGATTTTTTTTAATTTTTTTTTTGGGGGGGGGGGGATCTGCCTTTAATAAATGTTGTGCTAAGAGGAACTTACGAAGTTATATAAATTTGTTTCCAATCCATTTAATGTATTCAAAACAAATCTTTTGTGGTACGGGATATGCAAACTATATGACATGGTACGTACATGTATACTGGCATTTCGGTAGATTAATTTGTATTTTATTCTTGAAACCGTTAAATACTATTTCATCCCATGCAAATGAACGGAAATCATGTAATAGGGGGTACAATTAATCAGTGATTAAAAATACTGCATGCTATCGATCTTTTAATTCACACCTTTGATTGAAAATCGATTGCAAAATTCACCCGCAGGGCTGAATTCACACCTTATAGAATTACCGGCTAATAGCGGCATATCGAAACCAAGACAAATATTCAAGAATTCGGCTTCACACCAATCGATACCTGTCATTACATAATATTGACAGGGTTGTCCTTAAGACCCGGGAGCCGGGGAATTTCCCCGCCTTTAAAGACATAATGTCCCGCGCGGTTAATCTGGCATTCCCACTCAAATCCCTGTTACATGTAGAGGAGGAACCCGAGACCCCCTTCAGTGTTCCCTGCTATTTTAATTCTTGGAGACAACCCTGATATTGGTAGTCCTGTATTCATTCAAGTGCACGGTAGCATTGCAAAAATAACGAAGGCTGTGTAATATAAGAGAGTACACGTGAACTCAAAATTAATGTTGTATAATTTCAGACTTTGAAATCACGGTCATACTACATAAAAATAACCAACGATTAAAATTACACATAATTTATAATTAGTAATGATTATCCAAGCTTATCAATGGTTGGATTAAATTTTCTGAGTTCGAAGCATCTATATATTTGTCATTGAAATGCTCTTTTTTCTGTAATGTTAATATTTGTTTTTAGAACCTTTACGAACTCCTTAATATCAGAGACATATTAACCCGATTAAAAAATTTCACGGCTAGCAGATATGCCAGAAGTGAAAAAGAAGACAAGCCCTGAAGGGGGCTTGGCAGGGTGGCCATTGTCCTTTTGTTCATATCAAAACTTCATCTTCTTTAAATATTCTTCGGATCCGTACTAATGTTTCTTTTTAAAAGGGGCGCCTCCCAAAAATACTTACCCCCCCAAAAAAAATCTAAATCCTATTGAGGGGGGGGGGGGACCTTCCTCTTACTTCTTGGTACCTTGTTTTTCAAATCCTGAAAATTTGCCAGTGTTGGGGCTTACACAGCAAGAAGTGTCTGTGTGTTTGGGGGGGGGGGGGCTAACCAGCATCTGAATGAAAATTTACCAAACCGAAAGACTATAATAGTGGGGCGGGGGGGGGGGGTCAACATCTAGTTATAGGTTTCTCTTAATCATTTCATTAACATGATTAAAGCTTTAGCCAGTAGAATTAAAATAATTGCATGATATTTGTGGTTTTCTTTAATCCAATGATCACTTGCATGTCTTCAAAGCGAGAGTTTTTTGTTTTTTTTTTTTGTAAAATTATTTTTTCTTCATTATAAGATAATTGGCAGTGACGTAACGTTTTTAAAATAACATAGTTGTAGTATCGTATTGTTTTCACAGTAAATAAGATAATTGGCAGTGACGTAACGTTTTTAAAATAACATATCTATAGTAGTATCGTATTGTTTTCACAGTAAATGGTAGGCCTCCTTTGAGCAGTTAGGACCAGGTGAACTACAAATGGTTCAGTTAATGATAATGATTACAAACTTGTATCAGTGTTTTCACTGTCAGTCTTGAGGTCATCGGGTCATTGTACAGCACAAAGGCCAAACGTCAAAAGTTAAAAAAAAAGAAGAAAAGTTAGGTGTCAGTCGCATACAGGCTGTTAAGCTAATATGTCCGCTAAGTAACAACGACAATTGTTAATTACACACATTTGTAAATAATATACACATAGCATAATTTTTATTCCTGTGTGATGGAATATTATTTTATTAATTTGTTAGGAATTGTTTTCATATGTGACACGGTGTAATGCATGCTTGTGGTGATCATGGCGATAAAAAGGTTGAAGTGGTAAAATTAACAAAAAATTGCATTAAGTAACAATATGGTGACTATGGTGTTGTATCAGGGACTTATATACTAGTATATAGGTCCCTGGTTGTATTATAGTAATACAACTAATTTCAATTGCATTTTAAACAAGCACTGCACCTTTGCCCCCGATAATTTATCAAAATTATCAGTCGCACTCAAATTTGCTCATATTTATATAAATATAGTAGTAGATACTACTTTATATCTGTATGCTTTTTCATCAAATTAAAACATGTGAAAGTGTCTGTTTGAAAGAAAGAATGAGAGATTCAGTTCATGATTGCCCTTTTCAGTGTTTCGGCCGTAATGAATTGGACCGTGTATACATCTTCAGACTACCCTCTATTGTTATCGATTGGAACTGTATACCGTGGTATATACATAGTACAATCACACAGGATTACTGTATCTAGCGGTTGCAGGTGCCCGAACAGAGGCGGATCCAGTACATATTTCCTGTCATTCGAAATACGTTTACAAGGGGGTGAATCCGAAAAAAGATCTTATGATCATGCACTCCCAAAATGCCCTTAATCAATTAATTGCAATTATATGATAATAAGCACAATGTATTGTCATATTTACCACTTATTCAGTAATTAGATACCTGACAGGCATACAAAACTCTCATTCACTCGAATTAAAATATAGCCCTCCGTTTTCTTTGTTTTAATTTTTGTTATAGCACAACAATAAAAAAAAAAAAAAACGTATTGGGCGGGCTAATTTTAATTAGACTGTGGCATAACAATTAAAATGTTAAATAATTAAAAAAAAAAAAAAAAAAAAACAACGTAAGGGCTAATTTTAATTAGTCTAAGACTGAAATCTCATTTTACAAAAAAGAAAACAATTGTGTGAGGAGGGGAGTTGACTTTTTAAAAAAACTTATTCCAGCACGTTCAATATAACCTGAAAACAACGTCAAGAACGTAAAATTTATAATAATATGATGAAGTTTGCCTTCGCAGATCTAAGGGGGGGGGGTGGTTAAGGAAATGTTGAAACCCCAGTCTAATTAAACTGTTGGAAACCCCCTCCTCATAGAAAACACAGACCCCTTGTGAAATAGTAAGGAAAGTTGTTTGCTTGACAAAATAATTTTTCAGTTCGGTATTGTATCTGTGCCTGCGGATATTTCCTGGATCCGCGCATATATTCATGCCCGAAGGAAGCAATTTTAATTTGGAAAAGAGGGGGGAATCCAAACATTTTCAGGGCACTACCGACCAAAAATACCTTGTCGAGAAGCAAAATGAATATATATATAATAATTATATAATATATGTAATATTATTGTCATATAATGAGGGGCATATCCATCATGTATCCATAAAGTAGCTTTGTTTTCTAGTATACAATAAATTCTATAGACCTGGTCAGTATTTTAGGAACTGTCATCAAATTGTATGAAGTCTACAGTAACATATATTCATAAATCGTTCATTCAAAATGTAATCTTACAATTGCATTAAATCAAACGCACCCGGGAATCGGACAATTAAAAACACGTGCACCGACTACCAAGATTGGCGACTAAGCATGCAAAATTTAGACTGCTTAGTGTTTTCTCAGTGGATTAAATACGAAGCTGGAACTTGTGATTTATGTGATATATGTGATTAAGAACTTTTTATTGGTTGGTATAGGGAACTAAGCCCTACTTCGACGCCGTCATAGGCGACTGTTCAGTGATCAGCTGTTCCGTTCCAAGATATATTTCGCGTGCGCATTCACCAGCTGTCCACGATGTAAGTATCAGTGTGTATATACACATAAACAAACTCTATCTGTTACATGTAGAACTGTACACGCGGTCCTCAGTCACAGATATATACATGTACATGTAGTACATTGTCACGCACAACCTATTAAGGACATACGCAACCTACTGATAATTTTTCAAGATATTCTTAATTTAAGATAATAGTGCCATCAGATGTTCATAGACAAAAAATCAGCATGCATTACCAGGGGTTTTGAAAAGATATCAATTGATGAAAATTCTTGCATAATTCAAAGAAAAATATACAAAAATTACTAAACATATATTCTAGATGTTTTGTTTATCCAAACTTCTTTTAGAAGAAGTGTACAACCGCATATATAGACATTAAAATGTATCACACAGTTCCTTTAAGTATTGGAACTCTTCAACTCCAGAGAAAAAGACAATGAAGTTCAATCTACGTTGCGTATGTCCTTACAAAATACAAAATATCTACATGTATACTATAAAATTAGTTTATTCATGCACCAATTAAACATGCATGTTGCTTTAAACGAACGCAGGTGTGGGTTAATTCCTCTACTTTTAAAGAAAGCCAAGGGCCCATTTAAGAGGGAGAGAGAGAGAGAGAGAGGGAGGATGTACAAATCAGACATGATTTTAAACATATGGTCAATTGACTGCTCCTACTGACAGTACATGTAATGTAGGGGGCCTACGTATAAAAATATATTTCTAAAGGCAGTTATATAGTGCAGATTATTAAACATGATTAAATGGTCAATAATTAATATCATGGTGAAATTATACCAATACATGGGGCAAGACAATGTGATTTATGTGACATTCACTGTCGTTTTCATTGGTAAGAGGCTTAGGGTTGTTGACGAAATTTATTCTACTGAAATAAAAGCAAATTTCATACTTATCAAATGATTTCATAGATATAAAAATGATTTCAAAGAAAAGTCCATCTATAACATGTGTAAGGAAAGATTTGTGTGTCCTTTACTAACACATAATGTCGCACATGGATTAAGCCTTATAATTCTGTATCAAAAGTTAAGTTATGAAAAAAATATATTATTGACTGCTTAACCCAACAACTCTAATTAACCTGTTACTAAAATAATTGATGATTAAGAAGAAAAATAAGTGAAAGTAAATTGAAATAAGAAGAAACAGGGTCTATATGGCTAATTTAGTTGTCTTTGATATCTCGAACACCAATATCTTGAATACCAGGGATATGTCAAAGCAAGTTGTCTGTCCCAACCATGTTCTTAATGTTTTTTTACATTTAGTTATCTCAAATCTTTGGATACTTTTAGGTTTGATTTTAATTTGGTCCTATCAAGTTCGAGATAACATTTAGGTTTGACTGCAGGTATATCAAGTAACTCAACAGCTCACTCTGCTACATGCAAGACAATTTCCTTGATTGGATATTGCTATTATAATACCTGGGTATCTACATTAACTAAGAACTGCATGTTGATCTAATTTTTTACCAAGATTTAATTGACAATTTTTAGTACAAATTAAATCCTATACCATTTCAATTAGAATTTTAGATTCAAAAAGTTGACAAATGGAGAAATATTGACATCTTGTACAAGTTGCAAGTTTCACCCCCCAATTTAGGCTCTCTGAGAGTCTTAAATTTTGTAATGTATGTTATTAATATATGTTATTTTTGTAAACTGATGGGCTGTATTGCCCAAAGTTATATCCTGAATAAGCTTATATACATTCTGCTGCAAAGTAAAGACTCTAAAAATAGATTGAAAGTTTATCCTAATTTTTAATATTCACATCTCAGTTTATAAATTAAGTATTACAATACAAAAATTTAGATTTCTGATGAATTACACAGTGCTTGTCAATGAATTTTCATCTTGATTTTTGGGTAATTTTAAAAGGATTTGTTTGGGACTGGGTCCTAGCTGGCTTCTAATGGACCTACATGCATCAGATATATACACATGTATACATAGCAATAGATACATGCAATCTCTATAATACAATGAAATTAATGGTGTTTATTAGTTAGGTCAACTGTCATTAGGTGTGTTGGGTTTCATGGTTTTTTTTTAATGTACATGTACAAAGATTGCTGTTGAGGTTTGGTCAGTTAAAAAAAATGTAATATACAAGGGATATTTTAAAGTGATTAATACATACAATTTTTGGAATTAAAGATATGATTGTCATCTTCATTATCTCAAACCCTCAAAAGTTTCAGAAATCAAGCAACTGATCATGCAGCTATACTTTTTAAGGAGGCTGGGGGGTCGACAAATTGACCATCAGATATATAACTTAATTTTTTTTAGATATGATATCTTAAGCTGTCAACTATCATTTGGCAAACAAAAATTTCATACATTTTAGTTTTAAAATTTGATCATTTTTGTATATCTTTATATGGAGCTCTTCTTCTAAAAGAGATCAATGTAGTCTGAAAATGGCCACAACCACCCAGCCCTCTTAACTGCATTCAGTCAATATGCCTTAATTTCTTTGAAGTAGTATACTTATTATTTTGTGATATTTAGGGCCTTTCATGGAATGCGGGAAAACAATTAGAATCACATTGTCCATCCATCAACACTTTGTTTTTACACGATAAGTCAAACAATTTTCAAATTTTTTACAGAAGTTAATTCTTTACATTGAAAGGAGAACCTATATCATACAATCAGATTATACTTGTGAACAGTCTGGGTAATTGTGAGTGATCCAGTTTTTGATAGCAGATTTAATTTTATTTAATTTTTTTTTAATAATATAAATTGTTTGAAAAAGTTAGCATTAATAAAATATTATCAGGTGGAGATGTAAATGGAAGGATTATTAGTAGGCTGTACATGTATGAACATCTCCACTGACAGAACCAGAAATTAATCTTTTTTTTTTTTTTTTTTTTTTACAAATTGTTTTGTTTAACCCTTGATTTCTTCTGCTGCCATTTTCAACATACACTCATTTAGGTGCTGGTTCCAAGGAAACAACTGAATCAATGCTGTTGGCTTAGATGTGATTTTTAAGTTAACCTAATTTTTTTTATACTGCTCTCAAATTTTATGCTATTGTTAGTGCATAACGAACAAGTGTAGATGCTGGAATTAATGAGAGTACATGATAATGAATTCTTTCATCTGCCTTTTTTAAATTTCTAATTTTATTTCCTTATAATATTTAAAATCAAAAATACATTACATGTGTTTACAATTTAATAACAGGTATTAGGGATAAAAATCTTAAGTTGTGGATCCAAAGGAAGAGGAACTTTTTCTAATCACATACAATGTATGTATTGATTTAATTTGAAGAAAAAATATTCAAATATAGATCCAGAGAATTTTGTGGTGGATCCAAGGGTCTAATTTTTTGAGAGGGGGATCCAAGGGGAGTGGGAAATATATTATGTATTAAAAAGTTTGAGATATTAAAAGTATTTTATATTTAAGAGTAAATGATTTTTGATATATATGTTAAACCTATGAATAATTGAGAACATCAGGCATGTCTAATGTTCATGGCTCTTTATCGAAAGGGAGAGGAATGTAGCTTTATCTTATAATATGAAGTTTTGTTTTAAACAAAATGTCAAAGTTACATAACTTTAAGCTCAATATAAGTGCATGAGTTATATGGATCCAAAGAATTAAGTGATGGATCATAGGATCCAGGTTTTTGAATGAGGGATCCAAGGGGAGTGGGGAATATTTTATCAATTTAAAAAAAAAGAAAGAGATATTCATGAAAGAAAATTTGAAATATAGCTATGTA
This sequence comes from Saccostrea echinata, assembly GCF_033153115.1. Taxonomy (NCBI): domain Eukaryota; kingdom Metazoa; phylum Mollusca; class Bivalvia; order Ostreida; family Ostreidae; genus Saccostrea; species Saccostrea echinata. The sequence continues at coordinate 16,742,528 of NW_026889774.1, forward strand.
ACTCTTCTGTATGGGAGATAAGAAAATTTATCCTTTATATGAATGATCGAGTCATATATTTTATATAGGTTTGAATTATATATAGATTCAAAGAATTTAGTGGTAGATCCAAGGGTCTATTCTTTTAAGTGGGGGATCCAAGGGGAATGGGACATAACTTTTTAATTAATTTATAAACAGCATTTGCACATCCTTATATTTGAAAACAAAGATATAACATGTGTTTACAATTTGATAACAAATAATAGGGATCAATTAAATTTTAATTAAGTTGTGGATCCAAAGGAAGAAGAACTTTATCTAATCACATATGTATTGATTTAATTTGAAGAAAAAAATGTTCAAACATAGATCCAGAGAATTTTGTGGTGGATCCAGGAGTCTAATCTTTTGAGAGGGGGATCCAAGGGGAGTGGGGAATATTTTATGAATTATAAAGTTTGAGATATTAAAAGTATATTTATTTTAAAGTAAATGATTTTAATATGTTAATCAGGTCTCAAGAATAAATGTTTTATGTTCAGGCTGTTGATTGAAAGTGAGAGGAACATACCTTTATCTGATAATATAAATTATTTTTTTATTTCAACAAAATGATATCAAGTACACGTACATAACTTAAGCTTAACATGAATGAGTTAAATAGCTCCATAGAATTAAGTGATGGATCCAAGGATCCAGTTTATTTGGGGATCCAAGGAGAAATTTGAAGGAAAAAAAGAAATATGAAATAAATATTGAAATATATATAGCAATGGTACTTTTCTGTATGGGAGATAAGAAAGTTTATTCTTTATATGAATAAGTCATATAGAAAATATATCTATATAACATGAATCATACATAGATTCAAAGAATTTATTGGTGGATTCAACGGTCTCTTCTTATGAGTTGGGGATCCAAGGGAAGTGGGACATACCAAGATAATTTATGAATTAATTAATAAACAGAATTTGTTATCTCTAAGAACAAATGATTTTGCTATACTAACAAGGTTTCAAAAATATTGAAAAAAAAAATGAGGAGCAGACATGTCTGAAATTATTATATCTTGGAAATAAGTTTGAAAATAAGACAAAACAATGATTAATGTCTCCATTCCAATTCTCATGAAATCAAAGATATATAATGAAGATTACATGGTTTTTTTTTACCCTAAGTAACAAAAAAGTGGGGGGAAAAAACCCACATGTAAATTTTAGTCATATATGGGTTTAAAAACCCCACGAAAGATTATATGGGTTTATTTCCCCCATGGGGAAAATTTTAAACCCCATGGGATTTTTGTGGGGTTTTTCATGGGGTAATTTTAAGTACATGTTTCCCCATGGGATTTTTATCTTTGCCACTTAATATCTCAAAAACTAGCTAAAAATGTTGGATTTTTTATTTCATAAATCAATTTAAATATAAAAACCCCACCATTTAAAAAAAATCCTAAGATAATAGCTTTAAAGGAAAAGGGTGTGCAAGTTCGGAAAAATGTCCATTCCGAAGTTGTCCGTCCCACTGTTTTATTTAAATGTTTCATATTTATTTCAGGATATTCAGTCAGAAATGTTAAAATCCGAACCCGATCTTTTAAGCTTACAACAAAGCTATTTTCAAAAAATTCAGCATGCTCACAATATCGATGAATCGGGCTACAGTCCATTAATACATTTTCATTAGGGAACAAGGGAACAGTGTTAACGTTTTCTCACGCACACCCGTCCCTTGTTATTTTATATAATGCTTGCAAGTTCAGGAACTATTTCCTTTTACGGAACTTCTTTCTTCCCTTACCGATTCTAAAAATACGCTTGTATTTATTCTATAGTCTTAAACAATTAACTTACTCAATTTTATCGGAATGTGTAGCGCAGTGGTTAGAACACCTGCCTTTCAAACCAAGGGTTTTGAGTTCGATCCCAGGTGGAGGAGGTTTTTTTTTTTTTTTTTTTTTTTGCTTTTTTGGCATTTTTCTTTTTTTCGGCCTAAACGACACGAAAACACTTAAAAATGGTGGAAAGGCCTCTAATTGTTCTCTGAACAATTAGTTTACTTGTTATTATTAAGGTCTTTCGATATATATGATAAGATATGAATATGAAACTTGCTGAGGTGATAGAACATCAAATGTAGATATGTTGATCGACCATTATTTACCGTCGTTCGAAGTTCCGGTCGCAAACGGAAGTGAATTCAAAAATGTTAAATTTGTAACTTTTTTGTTTTTCAATATTTTTCTCTGGGATTTACAGGGTTAATAGAAAGTCTTCGAAGAGTTCTAAGTTTGTTTTTATCATTTTGATTGATGCATTTGTTGCAAAGATATGTAATACAAAGATAGATTACATGATCAGTACGTACTGGTCCCTGCTGACAAAGCAGGTAACAACATTGTCTTTGTTTGTAAGACTCATTATATTAAATGTATTTTAGAGGAACTTGGATTTAATTCTACAAGTGGTAATCCAACTTATACTCATAGTTCCCTTTCTAAGGAAGAACTTCTTCAAAATCATATGTCAGTTTTGAATATTTTTAATATTCCAAACAACCAAAATGAATTCGAATTACCATATTTATATTGGATTCCTAAACTTCATAAAAATCCTTACAAACAAAGATACATAGCGGGTTCCAGTATATGTTCAACCAAGCCTCTATCTTTACTCCTCACTAAGATATTAACAGTGGTAAAGGAGAAACTTCAAGAGTACTGTGCAACAATATATTCGAGAAGTGGTGTAAATCAGATGTGGATACTTAAAAATTCCAAGGAACTTTTGGAAAATTTGAAATCAAAAGATTTTACCAAAATCAACAGCTTTAAAACTTACGACTTTTCAACTTTATACACAACCATTCCCCACGATAAATTAAAGTCCAGGCTTTTTGATATCATTGACAGCTGCTTTTTCAATAAAAATGGAACTCGTAAATATACTTACCTTGTCATTGGTCATTTGCAAAATTATTTTGTTAAAAAACATTCTGATTGTACACACAAGTACTCTGAAGTTGACATTAAAAAGATGCTTGAGTTTCTGATTGACAATATCTATGTGGTTTTTGGAGACCAGGTCTTCCAACAATCTATTGGAATTCCCATGGGTACCAATTGCGCCCCGTTATTAGCAGACCTTTTTTTTGTATTCATATGAAGCAGAATTTGTCCAAAATCTTGTACGTGAAAAGAAGAAAACACTTGCTGTGGTCTTCAACTCGACATTTAGATATATCGACGACGTATTGTCAATTAACAATGGCTATTTCCATTCTTATGTCGATACGATATATCCTGGTGAACTTGAGATAAAAGATACCACAGAGTCTGAAACATCTGTTTCATATTTGGATATTTTACTTGAAAAAGATGTTAATGGTAATCTAACAACCAAGCTTTATGATAAACGTGATGACTTTAACTTTTCAATCGTCAACTTCCCTTACTTATGCAGCAATATACCTTCATCACCTGCATACGGGGTATATATCTCTCAGTTGATTCGATACGCAAGAGCATGCTCTACGTATCTACAATTTCTAAAACGAGGTAAATTATTGACAAATAAGTTGATGAAACAAGAATATCAGCTGTCTCGTTTAAAGTCATCATTTCGTAAGTTCTATGGTCGATACAATGACCTTGTCAGCAAATACAATTTATCATTGAGTCAAATGCTGACTGACGTTTTTCATACTAATTGTTAGACCATTATTTACACACTGAATTGTCGACGGATTTTTCCGTGATTTCCCTATCATGACAAGGAGCACACGGCGGAAGTGACCGGTCGGCAGGGGATGCTCACTCCTCCATGGCACCTGATCCCACCTCTGATGTTTGGAGGTCCGTGTTTGCTCTGCTCCTATTTTGTATTGTTTAATGGACTTTTGAGCTTGAATACTGTTCGTTATCTCCATATCTTTCATATGACCGCATTTATTGCAAAGATATGACCGATCCAAACTTTCTCGTATTGTTGCGGGTTCGAATCCTGCTGGGGCGGGAGATTGTTTCTCTCTTTTTTTCAGTTGTAAATGATATTTTTCTCTGTGAAGACATGTGTGATAGTTTTTGCTTATTTTTTAAAGCTTTTTTAACAGAGATTCTACAGAAATCCTTTAATAATCATGATCTATGTTGAAAGACTGTGTTACATAAACGCAAACAAAAAATACCTTCAATAAAGTATTAAATGAAGTGAGGTAGCACAGCGATCTGGAGAAAAGTTCGGTCGGAAGACCACTTGTTGCCCTAGCAACAAGAAACGCATCTAGTTAAGGTCTTCCGTCTTCACGGAAGACCTTATAGTGATTCTACTGTTTCTTCTTCTTCTTCTTATTATTATTATTATTATTCTTTTTTTTGACAAAATTTTGTGCACGCGATTTCTCGAAAAGTATTCAGTCGTTTTCAATGAAACTTTCAGGGAAAATTAGTCATTGTATGAACTTTGTTCATCACAAGGAAAATTTGGAAAATTCCATTTTGGTTCCAAGTTACGGGCAATTTCCTGATTTTAAAATGAAATTTTGTCGTCCCTTTTTCTCAAGAATGGCTAAAGATATGAACTGGAGACTTATTGGAGAGCATAGAACGTGACTTCTAAATTTGCAGAATCGCCTTTTCGTTCGTCGTCGGCACTTCCGGTCGTTTACGGAAGTGATCAAAGAAATCGTAAAATTTCAACTTTCTTTTTTTAAATCAATACTTACATCACATTATTGCATCTCTTTTGTAGTTTCGAAATATGTTGGTCCGACCGGAAACAAAAACGTCAACTTCCGGTTATAAGAGAAAAACTACATAATTTGAGTATTTTTCTTTCCCATTAATATCCTTTGTAGATAAAGTATTTGAAATGAATTTTAAATATGTTATTTAGACTGCAAATATCTAGAGTAACCTCGAATATCTTTGTAAAATTCACTTCCGGTCGCGTGTTTTCCTGTCCTCAAAATGAGAAGTTGTCTGAGCAAGATCTCGGAAACGGTGAGAGATTAAGCCACCAAAGTTATATGAGCAACAGACCTTAAGATGTAAGTAAAACCACTTGGGTTCAGAGCGTCAGCCGTCACTTCCGGTCGTCACAGGAAGTGATCAAAGAAATCGAAAATTTCAACAATTCTTTTTTTAATTAAAAATTGCATCACTTTATTGCATCTTTTTCTCAGATTCGAAAGATGTTGGTCCCACCGGAAATAAAAACGACAACTTCCGGTTATAAGAGAAAAACTACATAATTTGAGTATTTTTCTTTCCCATTAATATCTTCTGTAGATAAAGTATTTGAAATGAATTTTAAATATGTTATTCAGACTAAAAATGTCTAGAGTAACGTCAAATATCTTTGTAAAATTCACTTCCGGTCGCGTGTTTTCCTGTCCTCAAAATGAGAAGTTGTGTGAGCAAGATCTCAGAAACGGTAAGAGATTAAGACACCAAACTTTTATGAACAACAGACCTTAAGATGTAGGCAAAACCATTTGGGTTAAGAGCGTCAGTCGTCACTTCTGGTCGTCACAGGAAGTGATCAAAGAAAACGAAAATTTCAACTTTTCTTTTTTTAATTATAAATTCCATCACTTTATTGCATCTTTTTCGTAGATTCGAAAGATGTTCGTCCCACCGGAAACAAATACGACAACTTCCGGTTAGAAGAGAAAAACTAAATAATTTGAGTTTTTTAATTTCCAGTAAATATTCTATATAGATAAAGTATTTGAAATGAATTTTAAATGTGCTATTCAGAGTGCAAATGTCTAGAGTAATCTTAATTATTTTTTCAAAAATTCACTTCCGGTCGCGTGTTTTCCTGTCCTCAAAATGAGAAGTTGTCTGAGCGAGATCTCAAAAACAGGTAAAAGATTAAAACACCAAAATTTTAAGAGTAATGGACGTTGAGGGGTAGGTGAAACCATTTGGGTTAAACGCGTCAGTCGTCACTTCCGCTTGTCACAGGAAGTGATCAAAGATAACAAAAATTTTAACTTTTCTTTTTAAAATTAAAACTTACATGACTTTATTGCATCTCTTTTGCTGTTTTGAAATATGTTAGATTCCACCGGAAACAAAAACGTCAACTTCCGGTTTTAGGAGATAAACTACGTTATTCTTATATTTAACTTTCTCATAAATATCCCGTATCAATGAAGTACCTGAAATGATTTCATGCATGTTGTAGATACTGCAAATGTCTAGAGACCAGTCAGAGATTTTTATAAAATTCACTTCCGGTTGTGTGTTTACCTGTTCTCAGAATTAGAATTTAGTCCCACAATATTGTTCGGCAACAGTAAACGACTGAGGACTAAAACTTTCAGGACTGATATTCAGTCATCAGTTTATTTAAATCGTGAGAAAATCTTGCATCACCGTTACTTCCGGTCGTGAAAGGAAGTGATGTAAGAAAGTGAATGGTTAATGGTTAGCACGTTGGATTTTCATGCTAACGATTAGGGTTAAATCTCCAGAGTGTCTGAATTTCTTTTATCACTTTTTCAGCTTGACTTTTCTTTTTTATTTTCAGAATCACACGGAAGACCTCTCATTGCTCGCAATGAGTTTCTAGTTATTATTATTATTCTTTTTTTCTACTTTCTTCTCCGGTACTTTTTTGTCCGCGAGTGTTCTCATAGAACCACTCATCCGATTGACATGAAACCTTTTTAGGGTTAATAGGCATGTTGTGTAGGTGTTCGGAACGAAGGTCATTTTGCGCGCACATGCATGCACGTGCGCGCGCGTGCAATGAGTGAAATGACTGATATACTTGATGAAGCCGTAACTTTGATATTTCTTGATGAATTGCTTTGAAACTCAAAATATAAAGATACATTAGTAGTCTAGACAAGATAACATGGTCAAATTAGCGTGAACTCGCGCGCATGCACGTGCGCTCTTCTCTGATTGGCTGATACAAAAATCTCAATAATTTCCTTGTTTTTTGACAAAATACTTTGAAATTTAGAATATAAGTATATATTATAAGGTGCTACAACATGTTATATAGGAAATTTCTTGAAAACACGCGCATGCAGGTGTGCTGCAATCTGATTGATTGAAACTTTAAATGTCTATAACTCCCTTGGTTTTCAACAAAACATGATGAAATTTATGACATGGATAGGCACATAGAGCTCCTACATTATAATACTATCAAAATTGAATGCAAGGACCTGCATGTGCGTATGCTGAATTCTGATTGGCTAATACTTAAAGGGTTACATCTCTCTTATTTTTCAATGAAATTCTTTAATATTTAACACAACTGTATGTATTGTGAGACACTATAAGAAAATTAAAGTGAAAAATGTAGAAAACATGTGCAAGCACATGCGCTGAAATTTGATTGGCTAATACCCATATGGCTATATCGGAGTAGTTTTCCAATGAAATACCCTTAAAAATAAAGTGTCCATCTATATTACAAAAGTATTCTCTAATTTATTTAAGCTTGTAGAAAATGGGGCATCATAAGGGATTTGGGGAGCCGTTTGGGGAACATCTGTAACGGTTCCCGTTACAATTAGCACTAGTTTTACAATAATTTTGTTTTTGCTTTAACAAAGATTCTATAAAAGATGTAATAACAAAATGACAAACTGCAAAAAATATTAAGATTCTAAGAATTTAACTGTCATCATGATGAAGATCAATCTCACAACTGATGGGCCGCTGATTTTCTTTTAACAGATCAGTTTGTGTACGAACTGCATGTACAGCTAGAGTACTCAAAATTGCAGTAACTGATCAAAATTGCAGGAAGTTTTGGCACCGTAACATGACAGATTATACATATAATCATAATGTCAATTTGTTTTGAATTAACAATTTCTTCCTGTTATTTTCTTTTCATATAGTAGAATCATGATGATGTTGTCATAGATTCAGGTAATTTTATTGCTGTATATTGCTATACTGCAATCTCTGATTCGACATATCACAGAAAACAAGACTTCAAAGATGCTGACATATTTTCATCTGTCTATCGATCTGTTTATAAGAGATGCTCGTGAGCTGTTCATTACAAACGGGTACCCCTGGCCCACTTCCATCCACTCAATATACGTGTTGTGTCTTAAATTTCTAATTTACAGTACATATTTTTTTTAGGCCTTATTAACATGTTTTATGATAAATAGCTTGAGGTCAGTTTAAATGAATTAATTACTTTATTCTTTGTTTCACTTGGAATAAAAAAAAGATGGCATCGATAGTGTAATACATTATTATATTTATTGATCATACGGCATTTTTGATAAGGTTACTTTGATGACTACGTCTCTTAAAACTTGCCTTTTTAAAAAGCACTTTATCACTTTTTAAGTTTTAATGACCTAGCCAGATCACATTTTCACATTTCTCTACATTACAAATTATGCACCAACTGACAAAAAATTTCTTGTTTCTAGTTCTCTAATGTAGATCAGCCCAAAAAAGGGTTTGGACAAATTTGGTCATATATCATTTATATTTATAAATTAAAGTCACCAGTCTTAAAACTTGCATTTTTAAAAAGCAGTTTATCACTTTTTAAGTTTTAATGACCAAGCCAGATCACATTTTCACATTTCTCTACAAATTATGCACCATTGACTGACAAAAAAATTTTTTGTTTCTAGTTCTCTAATCTAGATCAGCCCAAAAAAGGGTTTGGACAAATTTAGTCATATCATTTACATTTATAAATTAAAGTCACCAGTGACTTCAGGTAGGGTGCAACACACCCTCTACTAAAGATGCATTTGTGAATCAAGTTTGATAATTCTATAAGCCAAATAATTTTCCAGTTATGAGCCTGACAGCTTTTTCTATATTTGGCCATATCAACTTATAAAATTAAAGTTTAATTAAATTTAATAAAAGTTTACAGTGACCTAATTTTAAAAATAAAAAAAAATGTAAAAAGAAGAAAAATTGTCCAATCAGCTGGAAATACTAGGTGCACATCTTCATGCAGTACATGAATAAGGAGTGTATAAATTTTCAGACAAATCTATGTAGTACTTAGTCTGGACCAGATCATATATGTTTACATACACTCTGACGGACATGCTGATATCAATTCTAATATGATTCCTAAACTTCATGTTCCTTAGCATGGGGTATTATTACATGTACAGACTTTGATCACGTATATATATATACTGCTCAGATATGGCAAAAATTAATAAACAAAAGTTTTGCATGAGTGAATTATACTTCAAGAGCATGGTTGTACAAAATGAACTTTAAAGTTTGATTATCAAATTTCTGGTTCTCTAAAGTCTAAATAATAATAATATTTATTTCTTCATGACCCCCCCCCCCCCCCAAAAAAAATAGTATTAGAAATTATGGAAGTTTTAAAACCATCTCATTAATTTTGTGGTTAGGTGCAATTTATGGCACAAGATTTTCTGCACACGGTTGGGGAGAATTTCTTTACTTTCCAGCATTTGTCAATCAACTACCTTTTACTCCCTAATTCTGGACAATTTTTTTAACCAAACTGTATATATTTTATTCACCTCCTGACCCTTTTACAATCATCTCTACAGACCAATAAACTCGCTTGTTTTGAATAATCTAGCTGCCATATCCGACAAAAATTCAAAACAAATAAGTTAATTGGTCTGTAATGACATGCAACTATAAATGGTTAGAAGGTGGATAAAATATACAGTTTGCATTAAAAATATGTTGCACCGTAAATTGCACCATCTTTGCACCATCTATAGCGTTATGGTCATAGACTATAATACAAGTATATAAAACCATAATGCTACAGTTCTGCAGCTAGGGGAATCTAGTCTTTATAGAAAGTAAAATTATATATTACTAGTGGCTTCTATAACTTAACTAAATGAAGGCCAATAAGGCACGTGGTACTGATGGCTTAATTTAATTTTCTGGAGATCGAGTTTTTAAAGATTTTAATTTCTGAAACATCTCGAAATATTTGTTATCAGGCCCATTAGTATATAATGTATCCATATGTATGAAAATGATAGTGTTTCAATCACACAGAGGCCCTCGTGGCGCAGTGGTTAGAGCGTCTGCTCTAAAGAGTCACGGAGTAAGGTGCTGATCCTTACGTCGCGCGTTCGAATCCACTGCGGAATTGGAGACATGTCCTTAGGATGAGACCGAATAAACCGAGGTCCTGTGTCACAATAGGAGTTGGCACGAAAGAGATCCCTCACTGCTCAATAGCCCTGAGTGCCGAGTATATAGGTATAAATTTGCAGCTCTCCACCGGCAAGTGGTGGCTTTTCCATATGAGTGAAAATTCTCGAGAAGGGTGTAAAACAATAAAAAAAACCCATACATACACAGAGGCATGATTGGAATAATCACTATTTTACCTATAGGATACAGACCTATAGACAATAAATTGGCATCTAATTATTTTTTTTAATATTATATATAAAATAGCTTGTAGTATCGTTGCAAATATTTGGATAATCTTATCAGTCCTGATAAAACTGGTTTCATCTATAAGTTATAGGTTAACAAAGGGAAAACACAAGATTAACTTATGACATATTATGCAGTATACTGAAAAGAAAGTCTCAGATGCTTGGTCTTTTCCTATTGATTGATTTTGAGGTACCGGTAACTTTCAATACTGCTTAATGGATTTTTAAACCAAATTTAAGAATTAATTTCCATGAAGTTTGGACCCAATATCCATAAATGGGTTAATTAAATTATTTTATCATATAATTTCTTTGGCTATGGATTAAGGTGGCCATCTCTCATCATCCTTTAATATCCAAAGAAGAAATAGACAAGGTATTTCTTTATCACCTTATACTGTAGATTCCTAAATATACGCGAGGAATAAATTATCGCGTAATTACGCGAGAAGCACCACTCGCAAAATAAAATTACTCGCTTTTATTTTTATAGTGCTTTAATGTACGTAAAATCTCTAGATAAATCAACGATTCGCGAATTTTCGTTCTCGCGATTTGACGCCCTTGGGCCATTTTGCGATATTAAGTACTCGCGTAAAATAAGGAATCGGCAGTAATTTCATATTCTGTGCAAAACTTTTAGCTGGATGTAAATACAGATATTTAAGAGAAGTTCAGCCTAATCTAAAACCTTGTACCCATTTCTTAGGGCTTGTACCCTGCCGGACCCATGTGTACCCTGTGTAACCTGTGTACCCCTTAGCATTAGTTCTGTCCCTGAAATTTTATATCAAGAACTTTTGGCCTCTTGGTCCTTGAATCCATTTCTTTAAGTGCTGTAACCTGTTGTACCCAGGTGTACCCTTTGTAACCCCTGTACCCTGAGCTTAGGCTCTCTTGTTTGATTTTTTAACTTAGAAAATCTTGACTTCTATACCCTTGTATCCCTTTATAATAGTGTTGTAACCATCTGTACCCAAGTATACCCTTTGTAACCCTTGTACCCTGTGCTTCAGCTCTCTTGTTTGATTTTTAAACTTAGAAAATCTTGACTTCTAAACCCTTGTATCCCTTTCTAATAGTGTTGTAACCATCTGTACCCAAGTGTACCCTTTGTAACCCCTGTACCCTGTGCTTCAGCTCTCTTGTTTGATTTTTAAACTTAGAAAATCTTGACTTCTAAACCCTTGTATCCCTTTATAATAGTGTTGTAACCATCTGTACCCAAGTGTACCCTTTGTAACCCCTGTACCCTGTGCTTCAGCTCTCTTGTTTGATTTTTTAACTTAGAAAATCTTGACTTCAGAACCCTTGTATCCCTTTATAATAGTGTTGTAACCATCCGTACCCAAGTGTACCCTTTGTAACCCCTGTACCCTGTGCTTCAGCTCTCTTGTTTGATTTTTTAACTTTGAAAAAAACTAGACTTCTAAACCCTTGTATCCCTTTCTAATAGTGTTGTAACCATCTGTACCCAAGTGTACCCTTTGTAACCCCTGTACCCTGTGTTTCAGCTCTCTTGTTTGATTTTTTAACTTTGAAAAAAAAACTAGACTTCTAAACCCTTGTATCCCTTTCTAATAGTGTTGTAACCATCTGTACCCAAGTGTACCCTTTGTAACCCCTGTACCCTGTGCTTCAGCTCTCTTGTTTGATTTTTTAACTTTGAAAAAAACTAGACTTCTAAACCCTTGTATCCCTTTCTAATAGTGTTGTAACCATCTGTACCCAAGTGTACCCTTTGTAACCCCTGTACCCTGTGCTTCAGCTCTCTTGTTTGATTTTTAAACTTAGAAAATCTTGACTTCAGAACCCTTGTATCCCTTTATAATAGTGTTGTAACCATCCGTACCCAAGTGTACCCTTTGTAACCCCTGTACCCTGAGCTTAGGCTCTCTTGTTTGATTTTTTAACTTAGAAAATCTTGACTTCTATACCCTTGTATCCCTTTTTAATAGTGTCGAAACCAACTGTACCCAAGTGTACCCTTTGTAACCCCTGTACCCTGTGTTTCAGCTCTCTTGTTTGATTTTTTAACTTAGAAAAAAACTAGACTTCTAAACCCTTGTATCCCTTTCTAATAGTGTTGTAACCATCTGTACCCAAGTGTACCCTTTGTAATTCCTGTACCCTGTGCTTCAGCTCTCTTGTTTGATTTTTTAACTTAGAAAATATTGACTTCAGAACCCTTGTATCCCTTTATAATAGTGTTGTAACCATCTGTACCCAAGTGTACCCTATGTAACCCCTGTACCCTGTGCTTCAGCTTTGTTTTTATAATTTAGTTTACAAAAACACTACAGAATATCTACTTTCATTTTCAGTAGGAATATATAGCGTACCCTTTTTGTAACCTTTTGTCCATACATTTCATAAGGATGTACCCTAGGGTACAAAAGTATCACCTAAAAACGCAGTACCAATTTCTTGCCATATCTACATGCTAATACACACTGACACATGACCAACACTAAGAAACATAACTCTTGCACACAAACTCTTACATACAATACACATTCAGAGTTACTTCCCTTAGATAATATCAATCCACTACATTCAGGAAATATCTGTTCATAATGAAAAAAAAACAATGATCGCTACTGAGAATAATCTTACTTTTATTGTATGAGTTCTTAATATATGAAGTCAAAAGCGGTTGTATCGTCTTCAGTTTACATACTTTCAAAGGAATTTCGGGTTAAAACAACAGTGGCTGTCAGCTATCATCCGCAACTATACTCGGAAATGCTGGTACCGGACATCCATGACTGTACCTGCTCACTAATATCAAAAACGGAATGTCAGAGCAAGATTTTCCGGATTGTTCAACGTATTAAACTATATGTTGTTAATATTAAGTATAGATTGTTTTTTAATGAAAAATGCGAAATGTGTTAATATGGAGGAAAGAAAATTTCTGATTTTAAATAAATCTTCTTTATGGAAGGCTGTAATCGCCAAAACGGTAACGATAACTAGCTTAGTGAATATATCGCGGAAAATATATGTAAACTTGACTATGCCTAAATCCATTGCATGGATCGCTATAATCTCCAAAAAAGTAACATTTACTACAGCGTACATTTTGTATATCTATGACTGTATACCTGTGCCTGATATACAACAGCTGCAACTGCGACTGTACCTATGCCGTACATACACACTACCACTGACTGAACCCGCGCTTGATTAATAACATCCACGACACGAAATTCTGTGGATTTTCTCGGATTTAGATTTACACTGAATTCAATCAAAGCGCAATTTACGCTAATCTTTATATTACCCATGACAGTGATATCGAGACAAACGATATCAGCAGTGATAAAGAAAGGATCCAAAACATTTACAGATTTAAAATTAAAGCTTTAAAACTTTATGTTCAGAGAACAATATGAGCCAGGTCTTTAATTTTTTTTTTTTTTTTTGGGGGGGGGGGCATGATTTCAATTTCCTACGTGCTCAATAATAATGATGAATTTAAGAATGAAACATGCTAGTATAATTATTGAAAATATACGAGTAAACAATAACCAAATTAAAATAAAAAAGGAAATCATAATAAATATTGGAATTAATTTGTAATCCTTAATTTTATGTTAGAAAGTATAAGTACGTCACAATATTATTATTTTCACCCATTTCATTGATCACGCAAGTGGTGTAAATGAAAAACAAAGCTTTTTTCACATAAATATATGTCTTGCGATATATACGGGTGGAATGGGCTGATCCACGCGTTTTCAATGTGTTATACATAAACATCTCAAGTGCACCCCAGGAAGTAGCCTCCTATGCCCTAAAAAAGAATAGTTCCTGACAAAAAACCTTTATTTATTTACAAAGTACATAAAATTTACTAGGCACAGGTATCAAAGTTGTAAAAATAGACTGGAAGACCCCCCCCCCCCAAATTCTCAAAAGAAATAAAAATTAATTTTATATGCATGGCACAATTAACATCTTGACTGGTCGATAACCGTGGTGTGATACCTGAAATATGCAGGGTATGGTATTAAAATAATTGATCATATTAAAGGAAATTAATGCTATAATTATCGAAAACATCCGAAGAAAATATTTGTATAAGTAAATATTTTTATTAGATCCGCCTCTCTAAGATTCTGCAATCAATTTTCTGGAATCAATCGATAGGGAATATCGGCGAATAGCGTTAATAGCACCTTTTTTGAGTTCAGCTCATAGAAAATCGTAAGGAATTTCTTGGGATGCAACATCCACAACTGTACCTGTCCTGACAACTCTATAAATTTTACACCATGACTGTACCGGTGCCCGATTGACAACATCCACAACTGTACCTGTCCAGTACACACACTTTATTCTACATCCCTGACTACACCTGTGCCCTATAAACAACATCCACGACTGTACCTGTCCAGTATACACATCTTACTCTACATCCATGACTGTACCTGTGCCTTATAAACAACATCCACAACTGTACCTGTGCAGTATACACATCTTACTCTACATCCATGACTGTACCTGAGCCTTATAAACAACATCCACGACTGTACCTGTCCAGTACACACACTTTATTCTACATCCCTGACTGAAGCTGTGCCTTATAAACAACATCCACGACTGTACCTGTGCAGTTTACACATCTTACTCTACATCCATGACTGTACCTGTGCCTTATAAACAAAATCCACGAGTGTACCTGTGCAGTATACACATCTTACTCTACATCCATGACTGTACCTGTGCCTTATAAACAACATCCTCGACTGTACCCCGTGCAGTATACACATCTAACTCTACATCAATGACTTGTCTCTCTTTGTTTTCCCAAATAAGTTATGTTTTTTGATGAAATTCACATAAATATTCGGTATATAAATATGAAAAATCATTCCAATATGTTAACTTCCTAAATTAATTCTGCGATACGTGGCAGAATTTTACTATCATTCTTGCTATCATATGGTTTATTCAAGCATACGTATTAATTAAAGCTATTAAGACAAGCCTTCTGCATTAGCAGTACTAGTCCCTTACCGGCAAGTGTAATCTGGTTCCCATTAAAAATTGGAAATGCTGTAATTCTGTCAAAAAATCATTGGAGCGGAACATAATGCAAACTTGATCTGTAACTCATCAAGATACACTCACATACCAAAAATCAACTCAATATCTGCAAACGTTTGGAAAAAAATGTGTGGAAAACCCTTAAAAATTAAAAAAATAGTTATTCCCTCAAAAATCAATGAAGCGGAACGAAATTAAAAACTTGATCTGTAACTCATCAATACACACTTACATACCAAAACCAGCTTAATATCTGCAAGCGTTTAGAAACCAAATGGGACAAAGTGACAGAGAGACAGAGGGACAGCTAGGCGGACAGACAGACAGACGGACGGACAGACTCAGAGAAACCTATCGTCCCCTCCGGTTTCAATTTATTTTATTCTTGATGAAAGGGCAGATTACTCTATTTACATAAATGTACCACAAAATCAGAACTCTTTAGTGTGCAGTGTATAGAGGGCTCTTAAGCACATGAAAAAAAAATTTCCAACTTTTTCCTCATTTTCCCCTCCTGTTTATGTCATGTTTCATCATTGGGTTATTTTTTAATTCTTTTGAATGTCATTTAAACATTGAATTGTGAAGTGTAGATACATGTAGTATTACATGTACTGCAATAATTATTTTCAATAGGTCTTTCTTTGTTAACACGATAAAATGCACCATTCGATCCTAAAATGTCAACTATGAAAACATTTTTACACCTTCTTCTGTGCCAACCCCAAAGTTGCGGGGATTATTAACATAGTTTACAACTGATTATACGTCAAACGTATACGACAAATGTTTATTAAAATTAATTAAAATTAATAATAGTAATTGGCTATGAGTTGACTTATAGCTTTGAGTTTTCCACCTGTACACTGATGATTATTCGTGTCTCGAACTTGATTCTAATTGATTTTCAAGGTCAAATCTTAAGAGTCAAGGACACACTGAAAGATCAAAATTTGTGAGTGAAATAAAATTGTTTTATGGTAGGATGGTCCAAATATACGGCAAATATACGGCACGCCGATTGCGTCAAAATTATTTTCTGCACAACGATCATGATTTTATACACGAGTTTGATGAAAAATATACACGAGTAAAATAAAAATGCACGTATCGGTGAAAATTGCACATAGTTTGAAAGATTTTTACACAAACATAACGAAAAATACACGAATCCGAAACACCATTAAGGGGTACAAAATGCACAAACGTAAAATCAAAAACTGCACGAGCAGAGGAAACTAAAAATTACACAAACAATTTTACTGCGCATATCATAATTATGCACATAGAATATTCATTGTGTTCTTGGTTTTCTGTACTCTTTATCTCTTCATGAATGCTGGATGTAATCGAGAGAAAATGGCGTTGACGATGATATGCATGTTTATTTGCTAAAACTCGGTCTGATTTCTAGCTAATGCCAATCGAACGGATGATGTGTTTTCTTGTGAACTGTGTGAAAAAAAAATTAAAAGCTGTTCGGAGATATATTTTTCTTATATTGACCTAGATCCTAGCCAAAATATGGAGGTATTATATGATGCCGGACATAAATTGTGGCAAAAAAGAAATCGCATGTTTGTGTTAATGCGGGGGAAAAAAAGTACCATTGCATATGATGCACTCGACTTCGAACTAAAAGTAATACACAGCAAACTCTAAATTCCTAACGATTAACATATCTTGCTTTTTAAAAAAATGATAGAATTATTTAGTTTTTTTTTTTTTTTCAAATATACGCTCTATGGTCTTTTAAAAATCTCTAGCTGATAGATACAACTTTAACGGAAAGTACTTGTATAAAATAAAATTAACACATGTATAGTAAAACGATTAATAAAGTGGATTCTTCATGAAAATGATGGCAGAATTAATTCTGATTATAATTTATTTTGGTACTTCTCATTCGTACTAATTATGAATTCATTTGGGCAGTTTTTTTTCATTTAGGAATAGGAAATTATTCAATATTTTTTTTATTTTCAAAAAGATTAAAAAGTGGGGATTACCTAAACATAAAAAAATTTATTTCTAATTATTAATGTATCTTTACTTATAAAATATGAGGATATCAGCCTACACTATTATGAATTCCTTTCGTGATACCGCATATTTTCAGTCATTAACTACTCAATAAACAAGCATTCTGAGAGTATTGCATTAGCAATACTAGTCCCCTACCGGCAAGTGTAATCTGGTTCCCGTTAAGAATTGAAAATGCCATAATTCCGTCAAAAATTAATAAAGCGGGACGAAATGCAAACTTGATCTATAACTAATCAAAGTAAAGCTACATACCAAAAATCACCTCAATATCTACAAGCGTTTAGAAGAAAATTGCGGAAAACCCTTAAAAATTGAAAAGGCTTTAATTCCGTCAAAAATCAATGAAGCGGAACGTAATGCAAACTTGATCTGTAACTCATCAAGATACACTCACATACCAAAAATCAGCTCAATATCTGCAAGCGTTTAGGGAAAAAGTGCGGAAAACCAAGTGGGACAGACTGACAGACAGACAGAGGGACAGACAGACAGACAGACAGACAGACGGACAGACAGACAGACAGACAGACAGACGGACGGACAGACGGACGGACAGACTCAGAGGAAACCTATAGTCCCCTCCGGTTTCACCGGTAGGGGACTAAAAAACAAGACATTCCTAAGGGTAAGCGTTACTCTCATTCGTAATGGCGATTACTTGATAAATGTTTTCACTTTTGATAATCAAAGTACTCAGAAGTACAGAGAGCCGGGCTCATTTACAGAATAGTGAACCAAGACCGTTTTATATGAAACATACATGCACATTGTGATAACAGATAAACAACAAGTTCAGACACTGGAAGAATATGTAACACAAAAATACATTGCATATGGTATAAATTAAAAATGTTTAAAAAAAAAATTAAATAAAACGTAGTTTGAATTTAACATTTTTTTTTTATTGTTTCGGGTCTTATACCACTTTAATACATAAGTAAATGAACATTGATGCAGAAGGTCAAACGTTTATGTACAGATGAGTCCTCAGCGGGGAGTTTTGCATCAAGGTGTACATCGGGTCACGTGCTCCCCGCATTAGTGTTAGCCTGGTAACACAACCTTTATTTATAGAATGTGACGCAGACAGGGAGACCTGATGAAAACCTTTCGCATATTTCTAACAAATAATTAATCGAAGAAGAATGGAGAAAGTATATTACCATTAATGTTTTGTTTTGGTTTATTTAGAGAAATTCTTAGTTAAGTTAAAGAATGAATCGTTTAAACGTCCAAATCTGGCCCCCGATAATTTACAAAAAATTAAAATTCAAGATTTTCTACATATCTTTGCCTCAATCTTTCCATCAAACATTGTAGTTTATTAAATTCAATTTCAATTTTTACATCCTTGCACTGTAGGTATTTATGTGATTAATATAGCAGGGGTACGTTGTATACATCGATTTCCCGTAGACTTAAGGCCACACCCCCATTTTGCAAGCCCATTTTTTATATGAGCGCATGGATGTTTCAAGTTGTCGTAAATACGGTCATTGTAAAGAGTTATATATGTCAATTACATTCATGAAAGAAATTGAAACAGTCTTGCACTCATATGTTATTTTCCAAAAAGGTGCAAAATCACGGGTACTTATCTCTATAGTAAAGGCACCTTGTTTACAAATTCCAACCCGTCTTTGACCTCATGAATAACAAAGCACTGAACACGTGACTCAAATCTATTCACTTTCACTCTTTGAGCTCACCTATGCGACACCGTGTCTGTTTTTTGTTGTTGTTTTTTTGTATCTATCAATTTATATTGAAGGCCTGTAGCATATAGCTTGCACTTACTGCCTGTGTCTCATAAATATAGAATTTGCCTTTGTTCCTAAATATACATCTTATTCAGTGCTACGTTCATTGACTCTTGGAAGATATAAAAGATTTTTTTCACTTAAAATTGTCATTAACTTTATAGACCGTTATTTGAAAAATACATTTCATCATATCTTTGGAAAAATAAACTGTTTGTTACAAGTGCACAAATGCATACTTCCAATTGAAGTACGGAGCGCTAAAAGGACCTGTGTATCGAATGAAAAATGCAAAATGTATTCATCCAGTGACTTTTCATTCGATTCATTGATTGAAAACAACATACAATCAATCAATCAATCAATCAATCGAATGAAAAGTCACTGGATGAATACATTTTCCCAAAATGCGACCCTAATTTGACTAGAGGGAAGCCTCAGATTTCTTCTGACGACACTGCTAATGCTACAACTTCTTACATCGGCACAAAATATCATATATATATATATATATATATATATATATATATATATATATATATATATATATATATATATATATATATATATATATATATATATATATATATATATACACATTGCAGATCATGTTAAAAAGTCCATGTATGCCGGTAGTTTTAAAGCATAATATTTTAAAGCAAGAACATGCACTTGTATGACTCTTTCACATGTCCGATCAACGTATCATTAAAGATTTAGATATAAGGGAAAAAAATCAGTCGAATGAAAAAGGGAGTTAAAAATACCTCGGAGCGATTTATTGTTTATCTTACTACAGGGAGAGAGTTTGATAAAATCAAGATTTCGACAATTAATGAATTTCTAACTGAGGAAGATCATATTACATGTAACTTGTCTGGCATGAATAAACAGGATTTTTTGAAACAATGTAATTTGGACTGTACAAAGTACATGTACACTGATTCTGATGTTTCTTTATTCACCAGCGATGAAACTGACGTTTATTGACGTTTTAATCTTCACTTTCTTAACGATTTATTTTTTATACATGCACAGAGTGTAGTTTTATATCATAATTCAACCGCCTATGTGTATTTGTTGTAACACTCAGATTTTGCAAAATTATATATATATATATATATATATATATATATATATATATATATATATATATATATATATATATATATATATATATATATATATATATATATATATATGTGTGAAATAAATTCTATTTATGTAATAAGCTTATATGGATTAATCATTTCTTTAAAAAAAAAGTTTCTTTAAAGTATGAAAAATAGTGTATCCTTCGTTATACGTTCTGTTTACAAATTCCATTGTGTATTTAATGCAAAAATAATTTAACGAATTTCCAGTAAATCATTTCAAATACAACTCGTAAGTTAAGCAGAAAAAAAATCAAAGTTAAGCCTGCCAAATTTAAAAATGTATGCTTATATTTTGACGGTCTCTATCACGAAAAAAGATGGTTTTTAGGTGTCAATTTATCATAAAACTTAGTAAACCTCGAACACACGCTAATGTATTCATACTAATCGCACGCTTGATAGACGCTCCGCCTTCTCATTCAAATAATACAGTGACCTACATAGTTGTAATGACGAAACCGGGATTTTACAGTGAAGTATACGGTTTTATTTAATCGATATAATGTATATAATGAAAGTCTCCTTCCCAAAAAATCTTTTATAAGTATCTATACAGACTATGCTTGAAGACTTAAGCTACAATATAACCATGTTCAGATTTGAAAAGGTAAAATTCTGCATTTAAAAAGGGGCGAGAAAGCAGTGTTATGAAGATTCATCCTTTGTTTAGTTTAGTGTTTGTATTGCCTCAAAGGTGGTTGAGCTTACATGTACGTACTATATTCTTACTCCTTAATTAGATTTGGTGGTTAGGAAGCAGCATTTCCGGTTAAACACCGTAACAAAAGCCGGCTATTGCTCTATGAGCAATGAGCCCGGCTATAAAGGACCAGATAAAGGGAAAATATATATACTCTATGTGCTGTAGTACATGCGGTTTTGTGTTTTGTTACTTAAGAAAATGGGAATGGATATTATAATAAATAGAAAGAACATAGAATGTGTTTTATCACTCTTGAATAATGCAAATAAATCATGTTCTTTATGGAGCTCGAGGTTTGACAAATATTTTCCAAGATAACAATTTCTCTTTACATTTCGAATTCGTATGCATAAAATTTTAATTATTTCCTGAACACTAAGTTTTTGTAATAACACTTTTTTTACCCAATAGTCATTATAAAAAGAACAAGACTGTATAAGTATAAAATGAAAATAATCTTCAATAGCATTCAAGGAACATATTGATACAAGATCCACTTTTTAAAAGATTATTCATGTGCATATCTAACGTTTTTGAAAATCCAGGTTATGAGTTAAAAAGCCCAATCTATGCAATTTGTATTTTGTACGTATACATGTACAAGTAATTAAAAAGTTTGGTTTATAACAATATTGTACATGTGCATCAATGGCATCAACCAGGTCTTGTTTTACTTCGAGCATGACTACGAATAAATATAAGAAAACATGTGATGAATATAAACCTCAAGAAATCTTTGTTTTATTACCGTGTGCAAATTTATTATTGACAAAATCTGTATTGAAAATAAATATGCATGTGTAGCCAAGTCCCAGCTAATAAAGTTCATCTTAAGCTTGTATGTCTTCTTGAATTTGGTCTTACAATATCGTTACAGTTCAGTTGAATTTCAATCCTGATTTCCGTAGACTATTATATGTACCCTTAAATTCTTAGAAAATATATCAGGCACGTAGCATCAGTAGGGGCTTGCCCCCCCCCCCCCCCCGCTTTTTTCCAAGCATAATTAACCTACTTCTTTTGTAAATGTTCACTGAAAAGCTGGTCCCCCTTTTGTTGTAGGAGGATAGTTTAAATCAAAGTAGTTTGGTATAATGTGTTTCGAAAAGAAAGTGGAAGGTGGAACCCCCCCCCCCCCCCCCAACGAAATAGGATTTTTGAGTTTGAACACTTTACCCCTTTTTTTTTTTTGCTTGTCAAGGTTTTTTGCAGGGTAGTTGTCAAAAAAAAAAAATCTGGCTGCACCCGTGCCTTTCAAAAACGATACTACGTGCCTGTATTTTATAATTTTGAATTTTCTTAACTCCTTTATATGCATTTTAACTATTCAAAATAGACTACCGCCGGTACATTAAAAACAACATAAATTAAGCTTTAATTCACATAAGTAAAACGAAGGTATAATTTTTCTACATTTTCGTGTAGTTTTATGAAATCACCACACGTTGCTCAAAAGTTAAGACTACATGTACTTTATTACATACATATATCAAAAAGTGAGATATGCGTTTCAAAATTAAAATTTAAGTTGTACTATTATTTGCTCGATTTTCTTTACTGTTGACTCCCAAAAAGTTTTCGGTCAAATTCCACAACCCAGATGATCGCAACATTGCTTCAAAATCTTCGTATGAATAGCTAGTAATATAATCTTTAATCAAAAGGTATTATTGGTGTGTCAAATAGCTATAAATCGATCAGCGTACAGGTGTATTTAGTTCCAGAACCAGCAGGGAGGGATCTCTGTATGAAAAGGTCACGCATGTACATCCTTGATTATTACCAAAAGTACACTCATTGGGTGGTGGAGGAGAAGAGTTTTGATTTGTTGTTAACTCTCCTGTATTACATGTATATCACATGTTATTAGTCCCCTACCGGTGAAACCGGAGGGGACTATAGGTTTCCTCTGAGTCTGTCCGTCTGTCTGTCTGTCCCACTTGGTTTTCCGCACTTTTCTTCTAAACGCTTGCAGATATTGAGCTGATTTTTGGTATGTAAGTGTATCTTGATGAGTTACAGATCAAGTTTGCATTTCGTTCCGCTTCATTGATTTTTGACGGAATTACGGCCTTTTCAATTTTTAAGGGTTTTCCACAATTTTCTTCTAAACGCTTTCAGATTATTGAGCTGATTTTTGGTATGTGACTTTACCTTGATTAGTTATAGATCAAGTTTGCATTTCGTCCCGCTTCATTGATTTTTGACGGAATTATGGCCTTTTCAATTTTTAACGGGAACCAGATTACACCTGCCGGTAGGGGACTAGTATTGCTAATGCAATACTCTCAGAATGCTTGTTTTTATTTAGGCATATATGTCATTGTTTTAAACTTTCAAAAGAAATTGCTATACAGAGGAATGACATATTTTAAAAAATCCAACAATTAAACACACAACTGGTAATATGCATTCTTTTTTACGTTATCTATACATGTATTCTGTGTAGAATGTTTTTATTCGAGGGTGTTCATATACTACAAGTTTAAGATTATGTGCCAGTCAATTTATCTGCATAATATACGTTGTACATATTCTTGAGAGTCTTGCGAAATTTTAAAAGAATCTTTTTTAAAAAGATTACTAACACGTTACTCCTTCTTTTGTATTTATGTACATGCACAGGTACAGTCGTGGATGTTGTTCATAAGGCACAGGTACAGTCAGGGATGTAGAGTAAGATGTGTATACTGCACAGGTACAGTCGTGGATATTGTTTATAAGGCACAGGTACAGTCATGGATTTGGGTAAGATGTGTATACTGCACAGGTACAGTCGTGGATGTTGTTTATATGCCACAGGTACAGTCAGGGATGTAGAATAAAGTGTGTGTACTTGACAAGTACAGTCGTGGATGTTGTTTATAAGGCACAGGTACAGTCATGGAGGTAGAGTTAGATGTGTATACTGCACAGGTACAGTCAGCGATGTTGTTAAAAGGCACAGGTACAGTCATGGATGTAGAAAAAAGTGTGTGTATTTGACAGGTAGAGTCGTGCATGTTGTTTATAAGGCACAGGTACAGTCATGGATGTAGAGTAAGATGTGTAAACTGCACAGGTACAGTCGTGGATGTTGTTTATAAGGCACAGGTACAGTCATGGATGTAGAACAAAGTGTGTGTTCTGGACAAGTACAGTCGTGGATGTTGTTTATAAGGCACAGATACAGTCATGGATGTAGAGTAAGGTGTGTATACTGCACAGGTACAGTCAGGGATGTTGTTTATAAGGTACAAGTACAGTCATGGATGTAGAATAAAGTGTGTGTACTGGACAGGTTCAGTCGAGGATGTTGTTAATAAGGCACAGGTACAGTCAGGGATGTAGAACAAAGTGTGTGTACTGGACAGGTACAGTCGTGGATGTTGTTTATAAGGCACAGGTACAGTCAGGGATGTTGTTTATACGGCACAGGTACAGTCATGGATGTAGAGTTAGATGTGTATACTGCACAGGTAGAGTCAGGGATGTTGTTTATAAGGTACAAGTACAGTCATGGATGTAGAATAAAGTGTGTGTACTGGACAGGTACAGTCGTGGATGTTGTTTATAAGGCACAGGTACAGTCATGGATGTAGAGTTAGATGTGTATACTGCACAGGTACACTCGTGGATGTTGTTTATAAGGCACAGGTACAGTCATGGATGTAGAGTAAGATGTGTATACTGCACAGGTACAGTCGAGGATGTTGTTTATAAGGCACAGGTACAGTCATGGATGTAGAGGTAGATGTGTATACTGCACAGGTACAGTCAGGGATGTTGTTTATAACGTACAAGTACAGTCATGGATGTAGAATAAAGTGTGTGTTCTGGACAAGTACAGCTGTGGATGTTGTTTAAAAGGCACAGGTACAGTCATGGATGTAGAGTAAGATGTGTATAATGTACAGGTACAGTCGAGGATGTTGTTTATAAGGCACAAGTAAAGTCATGGATGTAGAATAAAGTGTGTGTACTGGACAGGTTCAGTCGTGGATGTTGTTTATAAGGTACAGGTACAGTCAGGGATGTAGAATAAAGTGTGTGTACTGGACAGGTACAGTTGTGGATGTTGTTTATAAGGCACAGGTACAGTCATGGATGTAGAGTAAGATGTGTATAATGTACAGGTACAGTCGAGGATGTTGTTTATAAGGCACAAGTAAAGTCAGGGATGTAGAATAAAGTGTGTGTACTGGACAGGTACACTCATGGATGTTGTTTATAAGGCACAGGTACAGTCAGGGATATAGAAAAAAGTGTGTGTACTGGACAAGTACAGTCGTTGATGTTGTTTATAAGGCACAGGTACAGTCAGGGATGTAGAATAAAGTATGTGCACATGCACAGGTACAGTCATGGATGTTGTTTATAAGGCACAGGTACAGTCATGGATGTAGAGTTAGATGTGTATACTGCACAGGTAGAGTCAGGGATGTTGTTTATAAGGTACAAGTACAGTCATGGATGTAGAATAAAGTTTGTGTACTGGACAGGTACAGTCGTGGATGTTGTTTATAAGGCACAGGTACAGTCAGGAATGTAGAGTTAGATGTGTATACTGCACAGGTACACTCGGGGATGTTGTTTATAAGGCACAGGTACAGTCAGGGATGTAGAGTAAGATGTGTATACTGCACAGGTACAGTCGTGGATGTTGTTTATAAGGCACAAGTACAGTCATGGATGTAGAATAAAGCATGTGTACTGGACAGGTACAGTCGGGGATGTTGTTTATAAGGCACAGGTACAGTCATGGATGTAGAACAAAGTGTGTGTATTGGACAAGTACAGTCGTGGATGTTGTTTATAAGGCACAGGTACAGTCATGGATGTAGAGTTAGATGTGTATACTGCACAGGTACAGTCAGCGATGTTGTTTATAAGGCACAGGTACAGTCATGGATGTAGAATAAAGTGTGTGTACTGGACAGGTACAGTCGAGGATGTTGTTTATAAGCACAGGTACAGTCATGGATGTAGAATAAAATGTGTGTACTGGATAGGTACAGTCATGGATGTTGTTTATAAGCACAGGTATCATGGATGTATAATAAAGTGTGTGTACTGGACAGGTACAGTCATGGATGTTGTTTATAAGCACAGGTACAGTCATGGATGTAGAATAAAGTGTGTGTACTGGACAGGTACAGTCGTGGATGTTGTCAATCAGGCACCGGTACAGCCATGGTGTAAAATTTCTAGAGTTGTCAGGACAGGTACAGTTGTGGATGTTGCATCCCAAGAAATTCCTTATGATTTTCTTTGACCTGAACTCAATAAAGGTGCTATTAACGCTATTCACCGATATTCCCTATAGATTGATTCCAGACAATTGATTGCAGAATCTTAGAGAGGTGGATCTAATAAAAATATTTACTTATACAAATATTTTCTTCGGATGTTATCGATAATTATAGCATTAATTTCCTTTAATATGATCAATTATTTTAATACCATACCCTGCATATTTCAGGTATCACACCACGGTTACCAGTCAAGATGTAAATTGTTCCATGCATATAAAATTAATTTTTATTTCTTTTGAGATTTTTTTTTGGGGGGGGGGGGGTCATTCCAGCCTATTTTTACAACTTTGATACCTGTGCTTAGTAAATTTTATGTACTTTGTAAATAAATAAAGGTTTTTTCGTCAGGGACTATTCTTTTTCAGGGCATAGGAGGCTACTTCCTAGAGTGCACTTGAGATGTTTATATATAACACATTGAAAACGCATGGATCAGCCCATTCCACCCGTATATATCGTAAGACATATATTTATGGGAGGAATCCTGTGTTTTTCATTTACACCACTTGCGTGATCAATGAAATGGGTGAAATTAATAATACTGTGACGTACTTATACTTTCTAACATAAAATTAAGGATTACAAATTAATTCCAATATTTATTTTAATTTCCTTTTTTATTTTACTTTGTTTATTGTTTACTGAACATAAAGTTTTATAGCTTTAATTTTAAATCTGTAAAAGGTTTGGATCCTTCCCTAATCACTGCTGACATCGTTTGTCTCGGTATCAGTGCCATGGGTAATATAAAGATTAGCGTTAATTGCGGGTTGATTGAATTCAGTCTAAATCTAAATCCGAGGAAATCCACAGAATTTCGTGTCGTGGATGTTATTAATCAAGCGCGGGTTGAGTCAGTGGTTGTGTGTATGTACGGCACAGGTACAGTTGCATATGTTATATATCAGGCACAGGAATACAGTCATAGATATACAAAAATGTACGCTGTAGTAAATGTTACTTTTTAGAGATTATAGCGATCCATACAATGGATTTAGGCATAGTCAAGTTTACATTATATTTTCCTCGATATATTCACTAAGACAGCTATCGGTACCTTTTGGCGATTACAGCCTTCCATAAAGTAGATTTATTGAAATCAGAAATTTTCTTTCCTCCATATTCGTATTTTTCATTAAAAACAATCCATACTTAACAACTTTGAACAATCCGGAAAATCTTGCTCTGACATTCCGTTTTTGATATTAGTGAGCAGGTACAGTCATGGATGTCCGGTGTACCAGTGAAAACTGTCGCTAGTGCTCAGAGTCGCTCTAAAAATAGAAATCCCAAGCGGTAGCCTTGCAATTCGCCACTCGTATAATTATACCCAAAGATAGTTATAACCACGTAATATAGATGTTATTGGTGTTTAAAATGAAACATTTTGAAGCAAAAAAAGTTATAACACTCTTGAACAATTCTGTTTTATTCAATATTTACTTCAAAAATCCTGAAAATAAGTGTATGGTCATTTCTTAATTGACATCGCGATCGGCATGTGGGCTTCGTTTATCTTCATCTCTTACGTGAGAAGTTGGACAATTTGACTAATTAAATTAAATATTTAGACAGTTTATAACCTCTTATTGAAAAAAGGCAACAACAGAATCGTACGAGGAATTATATTTTGAATCGTCGAGATCGGCATCCAACTTTTATTAGGCAATAGGCAACCGCATACGAATCGGCATGTATTATGATTTGTAAAGTCGATTTATTGTAAGTAAGACAGTGTTATAAAAAGATAAAATAAGAATAATTATCTTATTTTATTAGCGATAAGTTCATTGTAAGCACGAATAAATTTAAATCTTGATCACACAAGTCTAATGCTAATTCGAAACAAAGTTGTGACGCGAATTTCCTCTATTGTGTTTATAACACTAAAAAGCACTGACTTTTTTCATATAATTTAGGACTACTGGTGATTTTTTCTAAATAGGTGCTTAAGTGTTTATTAAATTAAAATTCTCTGCAATTAATTATGAATTTAAAGCAGTTTTTCATCATATTTTGTGGTTATAGAAGGATTCCCTTCGACTAATTTTCATTAATATATCCCCGGTGCATCGAAACGCCGAAATGTCGGGTTTCTGCCGAAATGTAAGTAGAATGCGCCGAAATGACTGATGAAATTCTGCAATGACTGTGGATATCAATTGATACGGATACTAATACCTCAAAAACATAAACTTTTTGAGGTCAATCTTTACCCCTG
Organism: Saccostrea echinata; assembly: GCF_033153115.1. Taxonomy (NCBI): domain Eukaryota; kingdom Metazoa; phylum Mollusca; class Bivalvia; order Ostreida; family Ostreidae; genus Saccostrea; species Saccostrea echinata. The sequence continues at coordinate 16,771,159 of NW_026889774.1, forward strand.
AGGTTTTAGAGCCCATTTATCGTAAATATTGGAGAAAGTCAGCCGCCATTGACAGGTTTCATAGTATACCGTATACCACGCCCGATTGTTTTTTTTTTTTTTTGTTTTTTGTTTTTTGTCTTATAAAGTACAGATATTGTTATAAATGTTTCATTCATTATACAATTATTATTATTTATGAGAAAAAACATTTAAAAATATTTGAAATTATATAGAATAAATCATTAAACAATCATTTCTAAATGCTCATTAATTATCTTCTCTTCGAAATATAATATTTTTCTCAAGAATAAAAGATTAAATGATTTAAAAATATGATTATCAATTATAAATTATTGTGAATATCAATGGATTATTATTGATATATAATTGATAAATTTATATCGCAAACGATATTTGGAAATGGGATTTTGTTCTTTGTTTTTATCTATTTATTTATTTATTTATTTTTTGTATTAATGAAATAAATTTCGAAAAGGATAGGATGCAAGTTATTTCAACTTAAAAGATCCTTTCCTCATTATACAAACAGTGTATAAAATATGATTGTCATAACAAATAAATTGAGACAATTTACAGTTATATCATACATGCAATATATATTAATTTGAACAAGAAGATTGCATGTTTATCAACTTCATGCAGATGGATCAAGTACTTAATGAATTTTTTGAGAATTTGGAAATCACCTTTAGGAATAAAATAAAATTGTCTCTCATATGGTGTGTACATTAATTTGTTAGACACAACTTGTGCAATAAATTATTCATGTTTCATGCTGGTAGCAATTGAACTGTTAAAGTTTGGTTGAATCAAATTAGTCTAAACATCTAGTTATGAGATCGTGATGTGACATTGTTAATAAACGTTGAATTTCTTTTCACGTTTCTGATTCTCATTTCTGTCTTCACCCCCCTCCCCCCCCCCCAAAAAAAAGGAACGAATCGTAATCAAGGAAAGTTTCGGAAACCATTTATGAAGATATATGTAAATTGATTCACGATACAGATTGTGTAACCATTACAACAATCTCTATAATACTAATCTGAAGAAGAAGAGGCATAATAATGTTCGTTCGTGTGTGTGTTTTTGTGTATGTGTGTGTTTTGGGGTTGGGACTGTGGTTCCTCATTCTTTTGGTAAAAACATTTGCCGGGGGAGGGGCTTGAATGAAAATTTTCATACTAAACATACTAGTCAAAACAATATTCTTTGGGTAAAAAGAAGCATAAAGAAATGGATTGTGTAAATACATGTTTGATGACAATGTTGTTTTTTTTCTGTAAAGGATGCGTTTTATAGACATGATTCATTTACATATTCTAGCTATATTAGCATGCAATAAAATTCAATTAGCTTAGTATAAATTTTGCTGAAATAAACCTACAATAGTTTTAGATATAGATTTAAAAAAAACAAGGACATATATACCATTGTTTACGACCTAGTCGAAAAAAATGGGAATGATTTTAATTTTTTTTTTAATTATATTTGTTCTTCAATATATGTACGTCAAGTAGTCATTATTAATTTTTTCATTGATCTATATTGATTTTATTAATGGATTAAATACAATCTCAGTCAGGTCAAAAATGCAGCATTCGGATGTAAATCGGCGATCTTTTCTATAGTTTTCAAAAGATGCAAATGTATTTATTTAACATGATTAAATCCCTCTATTTTTCTTTAAATTCATTTATTTAACTTAATATGTAAAATTTTTTTTACTAATTCTGATTTTATGGTTCATTAGTCCATCATGGAGTGTGTACAGCGCACGTGCAAAACTTCATGTTTGTCATGTACCTAATTATGTAATACCACATAATATTACGCACTTGTCGGGTATACATGAAGATCGATAATTTAGTTTCATTGAAATTTGCAGTCTGTGTATACACAGTAAACATAAATTCAGACATCCATATCATTTCAGACAAATTTTAACAATTTTCATATACTACACCAAAGATACTCTAACATTTGTGTACTTAGTCTTTTGCCATTTTTCATCATATATATAGCGGGAATTTTTGGAACTTTCGAGGGATTAATTTTTTTTTCTAATTAAAATAAATGAATAAAATCGATTATTTTCAACATCTTCCGAGCTACTTTAGACCATTAGATTTTCGATATAATAAAATGAATTAGACAAAGTCAGTTGTCTCTCTTAAAATTTAACTTCCGTAACTGTAATTCAGGGTTGTTTTTTTTTTAGGTATATCGATATTTTTTTTAAATTTTGGAATCTTATCGTAGAATGACTGATAAAGATATTTCGTATACATGTACATGTCAAATATATGTGCATGTTGTTTTTCTTATTCATTTTGTCTATTTCCTACTCTGCTAGACATATAGATGGTTGTATAGGAAATTTAAAGTCTAAATTATTACCTTTCTCTTACCTGTAACATTTTGTATTTATTTAAAGAAATAGTGAATTTTTGTCGATTCTCAGGTAAAATTGGCTATAAAAGTGTACGGATAACAATATCATTCTAGTAATCAGCACCTAAACCCTTTATCTATCCCAGCTAATTCATTTTTAGGGGGATTCTACCTTTTTGTGGGGGATTCTTCTTCCTGTAGCGGGATTCTCCTGAAATCCCGGGATTCCTGATATTCCTAGCACCGAGTCACCCCTAAGACAGCTCTCCTGTAGAACAATTCACATTGACAACCACCTTTGATTCAAAGAACTTGGCCACTGTTTGGACAATTTTCCACCTTCTCAGACAACTCGAGCGCTTTGTAGCTATTTTATACTACACTTAAAGCAAAATAGATTACATCATTTTATTGTGATTCATGGATGACCTCCTTTTCATTCTGAAGTTATATGTCAAGACTACATACTATGAATAATGGATTTGATGAACATTTGATATCCAGACCAATATTGTTTATTTAAAACAGCTTAATTTAACAAAGCGACATTTTGATTGTAAAATTTCTGTTAGAAACATGGTGCTTAAGATGATAATTTATTACAACCAATGTCTTAAAAGTTGAAATCAAAAGCAGGGGAAAAAAGTAAAAGAAAGGGCACAAAAAGAATACAGATACAATAAATAAATTTTCCCTGAAAATGTAAAATGTTAATAATTAAATGGTTCGATGCAGTCTCTTCTCCCATAAATTGTTAAATCTGATGCACTTAATCAAACTGACGATGGGAGTCATTATCCAGTAGTTTAACTGTAGTGTTATTCCTAATTTAATAATTAAATTACTTTTTTTTCACTACAACATTTGTTTGTATTCTTAGTACCTGTATTTAAGATTACAGGGGTATATTGATTAAAATGAGATTATCTTTATGAGGTAGTAACATTTTTGAAAATTCTCTCCTCATATCAATCCCTACTTTAGATGAATGCAAGAGTATTTTATATCAGATTGATATTTAAAGATAGAGAATTTTGTCCAATTAGGAATTGAACACCTTAATTAATTAAAGCTTCTTATGTCTTATTTGTCTCAGTTCACCCAGCTGAAAATGAGTACCGGTATACTGAAAGTTGGAAGTAATAGACCTCTGATGATCTATGTCCCTTCCATAGGGAGTCTCTAACTCTATGATCTTCATCTGCTTAGCACTAAAGAAACTGGTTATGAATCACCAGCCCTATGTCAGCCCCTTACCTTGAAAAAATTTAAACTGTTGAAAACATCCAAAAGAATATTTTTATTTTAATTTAATAGTAGAAATATTTGTGGAGGTCAGGTGGGTTCGATAGCTCAGTTGGTAAAACTTCTGACTGGAGATTCAGGGGGCCCGGGTTTGAATCCCTGTCTGGTCTGTCAGATTTTTCTCCTTTCCTGTTACATATTTAAGAAAAAAATATATCAAGAAATAGCAGAGCCACAGTTAGTCATACTGATTTGCAAACATCATCAGGTACCACTACCAGTAGTATGGATTCAACTCTTCTCAGATCATGCCCAGGATGGTAGGTGCATATGAAAGATCTCATAGAGGAATATACAGGAAAATTCAGGATTTTTTTTTTTTTAAATATTCTTATCATATTGGGTGCCAAATGTAACAGGTGGTGAAAAATCAAGTTTCAAGAGGGACTCAACCCAGGGTCTTTGGCATACATGTACCTTGGCTCTAACCACTGAGCAAGTGAGACCCCATATATTGACCAACTTTCACACATCTTTTAAACCGAGACATTATTAACATCAGGACTATAAGTGATATTAAATAATATGCAAGCATCCTCAAGTAGGGCAGTTTGAATATATCTCCAGGGTAGAGTTGGAGTGGCAATATTCTTGAAGAATAAAAGCTTTATTCAGGAATATGTCAGAAAAATCTTCTCTCAAACTGAAAAGCAGGGCCATGATAAGTGGTAACAATATGAGAGCATTCTCAGACAATGCAGATTCAATTCTTTTCAAATTATGGCCCATGGGGATTGTAGGGCTACAATAAGGGATCATTCATCTAATGTGAAGATAGGATATAAAGTAATGAGGTAAAGGATAATTTTAGATCTCTTTTATATGGACAAGTATTTGCTAGGAAGATAACCTATAACCTTAACCTTCCTAGCAAGTGTTTGTTAGGAAGATAACCTTAAATCTTGTTTGCAAGTATCCTTATATAATGCAGATTAAAGTTTGCTCAAATCATGACCCCCAGGGATAGACTGGGAGCCCAATAAAGGATCAAAGTTTATATCAGCACTGGTGTATTTTGGAAAGTAGGTCAAAGTTCAAAGGTCTCGAGATCAGTAAACCAGGTATTCTACAAAAGCCATTCTCCCAAGTAATATGTAAGCCTAATATCAAGTCAGCCAGTAACACTTCTCAAGTTCTCTCAGTTCTGAGGCTTATGTATTATTATGGTGTAGGCATCCCAGGTTAAAGTTTTTGGAGCAGATTTCTTTTCAAGTACCTCTATGCCGTATATTGATCAGAGATGCATGGAGGATGCTTCTAGTGTGTTTCATTGTACCAGTCAAGTTTCAGATGCTGCAATTTCAGCTGAAGAATGACAAGGTTAATGTTTTTGGAGCAGGCTAAAGTTTTTAAAGCAGGTCTCATTTCCAAGTAACACTAATTTTAAGACCTATATTGACAAAACTTGCATGGATGATACATTTATTGATGCACACTACCAGATGAGCGACTAGGTTAAAGTTTTTGGAGCAGTTTCTTTCTAAAGTGACTTTAAGCCCTATGCTAACCAACTTTGCACTGAAGATACATTTATTGATGCACACTACCAGAGTTGCTTCAGATGCTGAATTTGACCTACATTTTCCAGATGAGTAATTAGGTTAAAGTTTATTTAGCAGGTCCATTACCAAGAAACTATAAGGCCTATCTGAACCTAACTTGCATGGATGATGCATCAAGGGATGAACACCCTCAAACTTCTAGATGACCATTCCCCAGATCTTGTTTTCAAAATGAATTTGGTATAGAATTATTAAAATCAATTTGCTATTGTATGAAATATTTTAATTAATTTTTTTTTTCGTATTTCGATCAACAACCACAGTGCAGAATGTCTGTCTTACTAAGATAAAAGATGGTTGCAATTTTAAAGTTTTCACTCTAAAATACATGCTAATAAATATTTAGATGTTTTAATAGGCTAGGTGTAGCAGAGTTCAGCATTCATAAAACATAAAATGCAATTTAAGAAGATGAGCGAGCAAAATGACGATGGTGTGACAAATACGAAGGTGAAAAATTAAATCTCAATTATAACAAAATTCTCCTTGATATTTCATCAAACATTAACATATACTATATGTAAAATCTCCAAAATTTACAGAAAATCTCACAAAGATTGTAATTATTTGTCTAGAAGTAGCAAACACATACCATAGAGGGCAAAAATGCTGATCATTTCTTCATACTCTAACACGTCAATTTTTTCATATGAGTGGGTCTTCACTCCTTTGTAGCTCACCTGAGCTGAAGGATCAAGTGAGCTTTTCTGATCTAATTAAGAGTGTTTGGTGTTTGTTTGTTTTTTAACATCCCTCTTGAGAATTTCTCACTCATATTGAGAAGCCACCACTTGCTGATGGAGGGCTGCAAATTTATACCTATACTAGGCACGCAGGGCCATTGAGCATGGAGGGATCTTTTTCGTGCCAACACCTACTGTGACACGGGACCTCGGTTTATATGGTCTCGTCCGAAGGACTGGTCTCCACATCCCGCAGTGGATTTGAACCCGTGACCCTTATACTGTGACTCTGGAGCAAGCACTCTAACCACTAGGCCATGTGGGCGACCCAGTGTTTGTCGTCTGATGTCTGTAAACTTTTCACATTTTCGACTTATTCTCCAGAACCACTGGACCAATTTCAACCAAACTTGCCACAAAGCATCCTTGGGTAAAGGGTTTTCAAGTTTTTTCAGAAGAAGTGCCATGCTTTCTTTCAAGGAGAGATAGTTAAGAATTCATGAAAATTTGGTGCCATTTTTTAAAAAATCTTCTCAAGAACCACTTGGCCAGAAAAGTTGAAACTTATGTGAGAGCTTCATTACAAAGTGTACTAGATTCAAGTTTGTTCATATCATATGCCCCTCAAGGGTAGGACGGGACCACAACAGGCTAGGGGTCAAAGTTTTACATAGGAATATGTAGGAAATATCTAAGAAATCTTCTTGAGAACAGCAAAGCCATGATAAGTCATATTAATATACTGTAGACTCAAGTTTATTCATATCATGACCCTCAAGGGTAGGGCGGGGCCACAACAGGGGGTCAAAGTTTTACATAGAATATATAGAAAATATCTAAAGAAGTCTTCTCAAGAACAGCAAAGCCATGATCAGTCATATTAATATAGAAGCATCCTCAGGTAGTGTAGATTCAAGTCTGTTCATATCATGCCCCGTGGGGGTAGGGCGGGGCCACAACAGGGTGTCAAAGTTTTACATAGGAAGATACAGGAAATATCTTTAAAAAATCATCTCTCACGATCTGCAAAGCCATTGTTAGTCATATTTAAAATACAGAAGCATTCTCAGGTAGTGTAGATTCACATTTGTTTTGAACATTTTCAGCTCCTTCTTCTGTACCCCAAAACCTATTTCATCCAGATTTCAATGGGTGAAGGGGTACAAAAATAGTGAATTTCAGTGTCCCTGCTCTGGGGGGAGGGGGGGGGGGGGTAGGGCAAAATTAGTGCTATCTTTAAAAATTATCCTTTTTCACTCCCAGACAGCAAGCAGTCAAACTGTTGGCATAATTGTAATAAGCATTGAGCCCCTACTAAAATTTTCAATTTCTTGGCCCCTAGATCAGGAGTTCTATTGTTAGGGCAGGGCTCTTTAGATATTGAAAATGCGTAAATTCTCTAAATGTTTTCTCTGCCCCTTAGAGAATCAGTGGAAGCTCAGAACTGGTACAAAAATTGTTTATGACCTGAGGGTGTGTCATGACCTTGACCAAGTGCCATTCCTGCAAGTTCAAGGTCACTGGCAGAAAAAGCATAAAATTCTTGTTTAGACTATAACTTTTGACTGGCAAATCATTAGAAGCTCATACATTGTACACAGATTAGTTATGACCTGAGTGTGTGCCATAACCTTGACCCAAGCTCATTGTGGCAAATTCTAGGTCACTGGTATAAAAAAGTATAAAATTCATGACAGATCTATAATTAATTTGATTAATTTATAATAATTAACAGAGAAACATTTAATGTCCATATTTCAATAGAAGATTACTTATGATCAGAAGATGTGTTTCTTTTTATAATCAAGTTTTTTAGCAAGTTCAAGGTCGCATTTACAAACTTATAATTGTATACTTGTATTATACTGTATTTCCGAGAATTATTCGGAGTCCATTAAGTCAAATGTCATGCATGATTGAAGGATATAGGCAACGTGCCTTACCTACTGATAATTTTTCAAGATGTTCTTAATATAAGATTATAGTGCCATCAGATGTTCGTAGACAAAAAATTAGCATGTATTACCAAGGGTCTTGAAAAGATATCAATTGATGAAAATTCTTGTATAATTTAAAGAAAAATATACAAAAATTACTAAACATATATTCTATATGTTTTGTTTATCCAAACTTGTTTTAGAAGAAGTACAACAGCATATATAGACATTAAATTGTAGCACACCGTTCCTTCAAGTGTTGGAACTCTTCAACTCCAGGGAAAAAGACAATGAAGTTCGAACTACGTTGCTTATGTCCTTAAATTAATTGCCACAATTTGTCACAAGTTGTAGCGTGGTGGTTAACGTGTTAGTCTTAATAAAAAAAAAAAAATTAAATTGGTGTCCCAGCAGTTATTTCAACGTTGAACCAACGTACGTTGCTCTTCAACGTTGAATTTTGGTTGCATATTAAAGTTGAGGCAATGTTGAGACCTCAACCGTTGTTTCAACGTCAAATATCAACGTGGAATAGGCGTTGAAAATGGCTTGAACTTAGGTTGATTTATGGTTGACTTTGCTTGCAGATGAAAGTTGAGGCAATTTTACTCAGAACCAGATTCGAGCCAGATTGTTGTAATAATTATAATGCACGACAGCCTGATTTTGATGTATTAAGTTGAGAGAAATGCATGGAAATTGTAGGGCACCTTAACAAATAGCTTGCAGCCACAACCGTTAGCATTATTTACGAGTAAATAATTTTAAAACCAGAAAAAAAGATGGGCGTATTTGGCGTGTGATCTGCAGGAACATTTATTGTTTAAATGCCTACGATTTGGTCGGCTGACCACAGCTGGACATACTTTACAAAGTTAAGCACATGGGAAAATGTTACATTTAGTTTGAAATACTTTGTCAAATTTAATATTTAAGTCCGCTTATCTTAATAATTACTACATATATATCTTAGTAACGCTTCACATAAATAATAAAATGGAATTACAAGTACATGTGTATATTAAAGTTAGTATCAGTAGGTTGGAAGAATTACTGTCGCTCTCGGTGCAACAGAACCAGAATTTATCTATTTGAAAATAAATCAGTACATGAATTTAAACGGATAAAAAAAATGATTGATTGTACTTCAAAAAAAATATTAACGCTCCGTGTGGGGATCGAACCAAAATTTTTCTCTTTTTCATTGCACTGGACGGATAACGCATACTACTGAGCTATCACCGCTATAGCAACTATACGGGTTTTCTAAAACGAGGACCGCATTTATATGTTGGATTTTTTTTTTAAACAAATGCTTGTTAGTTTCTTTGAATTAAAATGCACTCAAATAACGTTTCAAAATCATGGAGAGATAACCCAGAGATAACAAGTTTTTAGGGAAAAATGTTTAAAAATGTAGCATTTTGTATCAAATGACTCATCTAGTTAATTTTCAAGTTCTTTTTTAGCAAATCAAAATACAATATCGGGAAAATATTCCCCTTTCCCTATTTTGCAGGAATCGGATACATCAAAAGAATGCTAAAATTTCGTGTGACAGATAAATGGAATTTTCACTTTCAAGTACGCCCAGATTCCTGCGGAATGCCAGCCAAAAGCGCCCTCGTTCTTTGATAACAGAATAAATAAAATAAAAATCCTGAATACTTGTGGTTGTAACAGGAATCAGATTCTTAGGCACCATATATACATGTACCTGAAACAGGTGCAATTTATTAAGCACCCAAGTATTGGTAAAAGGTACCCGGTATATTGGTTCGGACCATGATATCGGCACGGATAGCTCAGTTGGTAGAATGCCCTGACTATTGATGCAAGGGTTTGGGGTTCAATTACCAGTCCAGTTATACCTTTTCTGTTACATAATTTGGTGCCTTTGATCATCTCTGGAGTTGCAGGTGAAAGTCCTGCAAGAGGCAATAAGAATTTGGGTTGTGTCTTCCAGGACGAAGACAATGTAAGGAGGAAGGAATGTAGTGGTTTGTGGATAGCTCAGTTGGTAAAGCGCCTGACCAGTGATGCAAGAGTCCTGAGTTCGATACCCGCTCCAGCCATATATTTCCTCAGTTCCTGTTTCACAGGAATTATAGATAATATAGCAACCTGTCAGTAACAGGTACAAGATTATAAGGCTCCCCACCGGTTACAGTTGCAAATTAAAGCTTCCTAGTATAGTTAACAGGTATAATACATGTATCATGAAGTATCCTAGTTTGTACTCAGAAACAAAAGTTTTTAGTAGGAGTAATCTACAGGCCTCCTAATTCATATTCTGAACATTGTAATAAGTTTTTATATACCGTGGAAAAAGCTTTAGATACTGAAATGTCAATATTTTTGGTCGGAGATTTTAATGTAAATATGTTAGTCTCTGATTATAATACCTTTAAGCATCTTTTACAAAGACTGAATATCAGTAATGTGTTAAATGAACCAACCAATTTTACTTCAAATACAGGAACCTGTATAGATTTAGCCCTCACAAACGATGTAAATAAAATTGAAACTGTAAAGGCTAATGCACCCATATACAGCTCTCATTCCCTAGTTATAATAAATATATCATTTAAGGCTTACAAACTAAAAGGCATATAAACGTACCATAAGAAACTATAATTCAACCGATTACCAAAGCTTGAACGACGATTTAAAACAAGTTAAATGGGATGAGGCTGTGTTCAATTGTGAGAATATTAGTGAAGTGAATACATGTAATAATTTTAATTTAATGAACTAAGTTGATATGTATATCCCTACAAAGGTCATAACTGTTTGATCCTCTGACAAACCTTTTATTACAAATGCAATTCGTAGGAAAATGAGGAAAAGAAATAGAATACATTATAAAGCAAAACGTACAGATAATCCTGTTCCCTGGCAAAAATTTAGGGGAATTCATATCGAAGTAGTCAACTTAGTACGAAAAGCTCGAAATGATTATAAAATAAAACTGGCCTCTCAGCTTATAGATAAGACTATTCCCCAAGGCAAATGGTGGCATATTGCAAAATCTGTCTCAAGATTTAAAAAACAGAATACCTCCCCTCCTCCTCTTAAATCTAGTGATGGTAGAATACTTATTCATCCTATTGATAAAGCTGAAGAATTTAATACTTATTTTGTAAACATCTCACATATAATCTTCCTGAACACGGACCCGGTCCACCAATTAATTGCTTTGATGGTTTTGAAATAACTGAACAGGGTGTTCTTGATCAACTAGAAATCTTGGATACCTCAAAACCACCAGGGCCAGACGGATTATCTCCAAGAATCCTATAAGAAATACGATTCTCAATTTATAAACCACTAACAAGACTCTTCAATATGTCACTCAGTAATAAATGTCTACCTTATATATGGAAACAAGCACATGTTTCTCCAATCTTTAAAAACAAAGGAAGCCCCGAAAATACTAACAATTATAGGCCTATTTTTTTTTCTAGCTATGTCTGCAAAGTATGAGGCGCCGTTTTGGTATGTATTGCCATTTAGTGATATCACCTATTCAAATGGGTGATATCACCTATACGAATAGGTGATATCACCTATTCGAATAAGTGATATCACTCATTCAAATTGAATAGGTGATATCACTTATTTGAATAGGTGATATCACTTATTCGAATAGGAGATATCACCTATTGGAAATGAATAGGTTATATCACCTATTCGTGCTGAATAGGTGATATCACCTATTCGAATAAGTGATATCACCTATTCAAATAAGTGATATCACCTATTCGAATAGGTAATACAGTACAATTCGTTTTTTATCATACCAGTTTTATATCATACTTTTTTTATCATAGATATTTGAAACACAAAACCATTTCTTAATAATTCATTATAAATTCAGAAGCTGAATAGATGATATCACTTATTCGAATAGGTGATATCACCTATTCAGCACGAATAGGTGATATAACCTATTCATTTCCAATAGGTGATATCACCTATTCAGTGAAAAAGGAAGCTGCAGTAGCTGATGCAGAATACCTTGGAATGAAAGATGAATTCGGAATGTGGGACGAAGATCATTCTGTGAGTGATGACCTAGACAACACTGACATTCTTAACAAATACTTTAGTGATCAACCAATGAATAGTGAGTGCAATGCTGTCACTGACACTGTTAAGATAACTGATAGTGTACCAGTTTTCCATACGAGCCTAGACAATCAACATGTACAGACAGTCTATGAAGCTTTTACACCTGAACAGTCTAGTCTGACGAGTGCAAGGCCTAAGGACCAAGTTTTGTCAGAAGTGAGGCCGAGTCATGAGGACCAAGTTGCGTCATCCACACAACCAGCTATGTCACCAACCACAAGGTCAAATGGATGCCCACCTACCATCGAACCAACCAATCATAGTAGTCCAGTACAGCCACAAGTTACTCAACCTGCCTTACTAAGTGAATTTGCTAACTATATGAATAAGAAAGACCTGCTGCGTCGTGGAAGGATAGTTTTGATGTACTTACAAAAGAACTTAATGCCAGTCCGAGAGAAGAGCTGAACTTATTAATTCGATATCTAGGACCCGAGTCTAAGAAACATGCAGTTAGCATACGGACTGCCAATATCAGTAACCCACAGAAAGCTTTGGAGAAGCTGTGGAGTCGTCTGGATGACAGGTATGGAAGCCCAGTCCTGCTTGAAACATCATTAAAGTCGAGGTTGTCGAATTTCCCCAAACTGACAGTGAAAGACAACAAAAAGCTTTTTGAATTAGCAGATCTACTGAGCGAAGTGCAGCTGCGAATGGAGGACCCTGCCTTAAATCGATCTCTTCTCTACTTGGATTTATCCACAGGCATGCGTCCAATTGTTGCAAAGCTTCCAATCAATTTGCAGGAAAAATGGACGACGCGTGCAACAAGTTATAATTCACAACACAGAGTCACATATCCACCTTTTACCTACCTGGTCCAGTTTGTGACGGAAATGAGTAGGATCCGTAATGATCCAAGCTTTAATTACCAAGGCACGTGTGAATCAGCTGCTGACACCGTAAATCGCTCCAACCCTGATTCACGACGAAGGGACGCCTATCGCAAGAATGATGTTCAGGTGAAGAAAACGACTGTGAAAACGACAGAAGAAGATACTAGTGTCAGCATAGGAAACAACTGTTTTTTACATGTGAATAGACATAAACTTAATCAGTGCAAGACTTTCCAGAAATTGACTCTAAATGAAAGAAAGAAACTGCTAAAGGATTACAACTTCTGCTTTAAGTGTTGTGATTCCACAGGACATGGTTATGCAAGTTGTAGTGCATTTGTGAAGTGTGACATTTGTGGAAACAAGAATCATCCTACTTCTCTACACATTGGTGATATGTCTACCAAGTCGGATGTTGCACGGAGGTCATATCATGGCGGGGAGAAATCCAACAGGATATTAGACATCTCAACCAGGTCACATTACGACGGGGAGGGATCAAATATGAGTTCACTCTGTACAGAACTGTGCGGCAAAAACTTTACAGGGAGATCTTGTTCTAAGACTCTATTAGTCAAGGTCTACCCAATGAACCATCCAGAAAAATCCCTCAATGTATATGCCTTGATAGATGACCAGAGTACTCATACACTCGCGAGGCCTGAATTGTTTGATGCATTGGATATTCCGATGTCTTCAGTTACTACATATTCACTGAAATCATGTGCTGGTACCTTTCAACGAAGTGGAAGACAAGCCCTTGGACTTATGGTGGAGTCAAAAGACAGTTCCTGTATTTTACAGCTTCCGCTGGTTACAGAGTGTGAGCAAATTCCAGAGGAAAAGAGTGAAATAGCAACACCAGAAATTGTTCAGTTTCATTCGCACCTCAGTGGGGTAGATATTCCTCCTCTGGATCCAAAGGCCCAAGTTCTATTGTTGATTGGTCGGGATCTGCCAGAGGCCCATCACATAGAGGATCAACGTACAGGACCACGAGGAACCCCTTTCGCTCGGAGGCTAGCTCTCGGTTGGGTCCTCATTGGAAATGTCTGTCTTGGAAATCTCCATCCACCTGCAAGCGTGAACGTCATCAAATTCCACTTTTTACTGGTTTTACAGACGATAAATATGTTAGTTCTGATAAATTCAGAAATCGCCATAAAAATAATTATTTTCCCGAATATTTTCATGTAGAATTATTAAACTACACTTAGATTATCTATTTCAAATCAATGCGACATCAAATTCCACTTTTTTACTGGTTTTACAGACGATAAATATGTTAGTTCTGATAAATTCTGAAATCGCCATTTTGAAGAGCGACTCAAATCACTGATGCTCATAACTAATTCAAAATAATTATTTTCCCGAATATTTTCATGTAGAATTGTTAAACCACACTTAGATTATCTATTTCAAATGAAACCGGCATCAAATTCCACTTTTTTACTGGTTTTACAGACGATAAATATGTTAGTTCTGATAAATTCTGAAATCGCCATTTTGAAGAGCGACTCAAATCACTGATGCTCATAACTAATTCAAAATAATTATTTTCCCGAATATTTTCATGTAGAATTGTTAAACCACACTTAGAGTATCTATTTCAAATGAAACCGGCATCAAATTCTACTTTTTACTGGTTTTACAGACGATAAATATGTTAGTTCTGATAAATTCTGAAATCGCCATTTTGAAGAGCGACTCAAATCACTGATGCTCATAACTAATTCAAAATAATTATTTTCCCGAATATTTTCATGTAAAATTATTAATCTACACTTAGATTATCTATTTCAAATGAAACCGGCATCAAGTTCCACTTTTTACTGATTTTACAGGCGGTAAATATGTTAGTTCTGATAAATTCTGAAATCGCCATTTTAAAGAGCGACTCAAATCACTGATGCTCGTAACTAATTCAAAATAATTATTTTCCCGAATATTTTCATGTAGAATTATTAAACTACACTTAGATTATCTATTTCAAATCAATGCGGCATCAAATTCCACTTTTTTACTGATTTTACAGACGATAAATATGTTAGTTCTGATAAATTCTGAAATCGCCATTTTGAAGAGCGACTCAAATCACTGATGCTCATAACTAATTCAAAATAATTATTTTCCCGAATATTTTCATGTAGAATTGTTAAACCACACTTAGATTATCTATTTCAAATGAAACCGGCATCAAATTCCACTTTTTACTGGTTTTACAGGCGATAAATATGTTAGTTCTGATAAATTCTGAAATCGCCATTTTAAAGAGCAACTCAAATCACTGATGCTCATAACTAATTCAAAATAATTATTTTCCCGAATATTTTCATGTAGAATTATTAAACTACACTTAGATTATCTATTTCAAATGAAACCGGCATCAAATTCCACTTTTTACTGGTTTTACAGACGATAAATATGTTAGTTCTGATAAATTCTGAAATCGCCATTTTGAAGAGCGACTCAAATCACTGATGCTCGTAACTAATTCAAAATAATTATTTTCCCGAATATTTTCATGTAGAATTATTAAACTACACTTAGATTATCTATTTCAAATCAATGCGGCATCAAATTCCACTTTTTTTACTGGTTTTACAGACGATAAATATGTTAGTTCTGATAAATTCTGAAATCGCCATTTTGAAGAGCGACTCAAATCACTGATGCTCATAACTAATTCAAAATAATTATTTTCCCGAATATTTTCATGTAGAATTATTAAACTACACTTAGATTATGTATTTCAAATGAAACCGGCATCAAATTCCACTTTTTACTGGTTTTACAGACGATAAATATGTTAGTTCTGATAAATTCTGAAATCGCCATTTTAAAGAGCGACTCAAATCACTCATGCTCATAACTAATTCAAAATAATTATTTTCCCGAATATTTTCATGTAGAATTCTTAAACTACACTTAGATTATCTATTTCAAATGAAACCGGCATCAAATTCCACTTTTTACTGGTTTTACAGACGATAAATATGTTAGTTCTGATAAATTCTGAAATCGCCATTTTGAAGAGCGACTCAAATCACTGATGCTCATAACTAATTCAAAATAATTATTTCCCGAATATTTTCATGTAGAATTATTAAACTACACTTAGATTATCTATTTCAAATCAATGCGGCATCAAATTCCACTTTTTTACTGGTTTTACAGGCGATAAATATGTTAGTTCTGATAAATTCTGAAATCGCCATTTTGAAGAGCGACTCAAATCACTGATGTTCATGACTAATTCAAAATAATTATTTTCCCCAAATATTTCTATTTAGAATTATTAAACTACACTTCGATTTTCTTTTTGAAGCTAAATCTGCATCCATTTTAATTTCCTTAAGTTGGTACAGACCGTGAACTAGTAGCTTCTGATGGATTTCTGACGAGCGACAGAAATCACCGATGCTCATAATTTATTCATAATAATTATTATTCGAATTTTTTTCTCTAGAATTATTAAACTAACCTTTTATCATCTACTCTTTGTCATAACTGCATCCAATTTTTTAAGTTGTTAGAGATGGAAATATAATTCTGGTAGGTTATGAAACCCCCTTTTGAAGAGCGACCGAATAACTAAATAAATTTAAAATAACGTTTTCCGATTTTTTCCCTAGAAATATTGAACTACACTCAGATAATCTACTTTAAATCAAAACTGCATCCCGTTTTACTATTTAATGTTGTAACAGAAGGCATACTAGTCGGTTCGTTTAAAACAATTGAACATGAAACCGTAATTTTGAAGAGCGACTGGAATCACCGACGCTCTTGATTTGTTTAAGATAATGTTTCTTCAATTCTTCATATTCAGATTTATTAAACTCAAAATTTATATCAGCTACATAAAATTAAAACCACATCCATTTTTTTTCACTTTTTCTTATCATTTCGCCGGACAAGTGGCCAACCACCCTAAACGTATTTAAAATTATTATGTCGTCATTATTTATTTGTTCAGAATTATTTTCCCGTCATTTAATTTATCTGTTAAATAAAAAATAGGTCGAAATGAGATAAGAATTATCACTTTATATTCTGGTGAAATACAGGTATTTATGGTTCATTGAAGACAAAATACAAGTGTATATAATGAAGTGGTTATAAAAACACACTTCACACCTTTGGTAAAAATTGACCACGGGGAGCTGTGTTTGTGAGTTATTAACATATAGGTAATTGTTGACACCTGTCTAAGATAACGCCCTGGGCATGGTTCACACCTGTTGAAACAGATGACTGAGAGATTGTTAACCGTAGCATGTTTTCCCCCCTTCTTTTCCTTTTAAATATATATTCAATTTACAAAATTTTTAATTAAATTTGAAGTCGTTTATTTTCTTTTAGAAAATGAATAGATTTTAGAAATCTAAAACATCATTTAAATCCTATACGAAGAAAATTCAATATCAAGTTTTAAATAACATATATAATTGTTTTGCATACTTTTAGGATTAAAATAAATAAATAAAACACTAAAAGCTAAGACTGCGGATACTATTACCGTGGATTTAAAACCAGTAGAGCACCGCTTTGATTTGAAGCGATTAAATCCCCAGGCATGCGCAGAGGCCAGTGATTTGAGTCGCTCTTTTCCCTATATATTCTATTAAGAGCGACCCTGAGCACTAGCGACAGAAATCACGGTTACACCGGTACAAGCATTGTCGAGTACAGTTGCGGATGTTAGCTGACAGACCCCACTCGGTTAAAGAGGTAAGCTTGATTTTAGGCTAATAAAAACATTCTTCACACCGAAGAAAGAACTAATGATCATTTTTTTAACGAAAAAACACATATGTTTCAATAATTTTATCTTTTTCATCGCTTTAACGGCTTAGAAGTTCCGAAACCAGTGTCACCGTGACAGAAATATGTAGACAAGATATCATCTCGCTGTGTGATTCGGTAACACCATGACCTCTGACCCCCTAATAAGTTCATACAGAATTGAACATATTTTCTCTTCAGTAGGTTCATCTATGATTGATTGATTGTATATTGTTTTACGTCCCATTCGAGAATCTTTCACTCATATAGAGACGTCACAATATACCGGTGAAGGGCTTCAAATTTTGACCTTTACTCGGCACTCAGGGCCATTGAGCAGTGAGGGATCTTTATCGTGCCAACGCCTGCCGTGACACGGGGCCTCGGTTTTTAAGGTCTCATCCGAAGGACCCGCAACTTTCACTTCGAAGTGCCGAGCGCATGGCGAAGGAACAGTTGCTACCTATTTTTTATCAACTTAGGTCTGTCGCGGCCGAGATTCGAACTCACGACCTTCCGATCACGGAGCGAGCGCTCTACCGACTGAGCTACCGTGAACGGTGGTAGATTTGTCATTATGAAATGTTCAATTTACGTCTGGGAGAGAGAGGGAGGGAGAGAGAGAGATTCCCTCTTAATCCCGATTCTCCTATCCATTTACATAGACCAAAAATTAGTTCTATATCGGTCACACCCATTCTTTATTAAATGTTTTCTGATTTCATAGTCAGTCATCTAAGAAAAATATTTGCAAATGTAAATAACCTGACTTACCTTTAAGGACATTGGCAAGTCAAGGTTTTCCGGAGAAAAAAGGTTTAATACATGGGTTTTTTCACTTATGAAATAGTGATTGAGAGTGATCTCCCGTGTAGAATTCTCTAAGCGGTGAAAACCAATAAAGCATATGTTTACAGAGGTAAACAAAAGCACATGTACTTCCTTCAACGGGTAGAATCATCTATACAGCAAGAAAGAAAATTAGTAATGGCTTTGTTGTGAATTGTATTCAAGGGACCAAGATCCAACAGGTTGTCATTTACCATAGTTATGCTCAGTATGCTGGGAAGGGCAAAGATGTGACATACGCTGAAAGGTAGACCGACTGAGATCAGTTCTCAGGTTGTATGAAGGAAGCAGCATTTAGTAACTACGAATAAAATTTGAAATAAATCCATGCCAATATTTTTATGACAATGTGTTTCAATCAATTCAGTCAATTACATGATAGAATCAATCAACGAGTCTGACTCTCTTGACCATTATGATTAATATGTAATTATAGCTGTTAAGGGAAGTAACTCAGAAATAAAGATCGGTGCCGGTATGTTCTTGTCCTGTTTCTATATATACGTTTTCAGCCAAAATATCTAGAAGTCATAGGAAATGAAGATACAATAATGTATATAATACAAAAACTATATGAAATAAGTGGGTTTTTGAAAAATATTATGGTGAAAAATTACGTAGCTCCCTTTTATCAACATTTTACATAGGAAATGCATTGAGAATTGCAAAAACACTGATTTGACAAAATCTAAAAAAGAAGGTTGGCTTGGTAGGTTAAACAATCCAGAATATAGCCTGTTTAGTACAATTAAAGCTACTCAAGAGTTCTTGAAAAATTCTATACTATAACCAGGAACCTTGCCAATGTCCTTAACCAATAGCTACTATGACGCATCTATTGTGCTGAGAACACAATAGGTCTAATATGTTGACGGTGCGACCGTTAGAGCGAGCGCAGATACCTTTCAGTTTTAATTTAGATCGGGCTCGTCAAACTGCACGTGATATTTGCTAGGTCTAGACTCTGATGTCATATGACGTCGTATGTTTGCTGCATTATCAAAACGAAGTCTGAACAGTGCTAATTTTAATCAAGAACGTTAGATCTACTATTTGTCTGCTATATATAGTCATTAAATCAAGGTGAGTTTATTTTTTGTCGAATTTTTGTTGCTACCGCGAGAACGTAGTTTGCAGTGAGATGCAATTCGCTAAGCATTATGGGACCACAGGTAACTGTGGAAAAAATTCATTTGGATCAATGTGTAAAGTCCGAATTTTCTCTTCGCCCAGGCGTTGCTTTAAGAGCTCGCAGTGACGAGCGGCGCTTTGCGCCGCTCGCTGCGCTCGCTAATAGAAAGAAACAGGTGCAATGTTTTTAAACAAATTTCATTGCGTATTCGCCTGGTGTTAATCAGAAAAACGCAAGAGATTTATCCGTTGAGATCCAAACCTTTTAATCATCTCTTTTGAACTTTCTATCACTCTGTTGGGATGCGGGTCATTTTTCAACGGGGTCAATCTCTTATAGGTTGCACATATAAAAAACTGACCCCTAGGTTTCTTTTTCTACAAAAAATTAAATTTTTCTACGGCTAGGGGGTTATTTTTCGATGACCTCCCGGTCATTTTTCTACAGGGGTCATTATTCGTCTTTACACCGGCACGGGTGGGTTGTTATGATTTCAGGGTGAAAGGTCATAGGGAATATATTTACATATGCAATTTCACTACAATTCAAATCTAAATGAAAGCTCAAACGAAAGCACTCAATTTCCGGAGAAAATATGCAAGTTTTGACAAACTTTCATATTTTCTCCTAAAGACACCAAACGAAGCCTGGATTTCAACCAATAAGCATTTGAATGTAATCATTATATTTTATTTTTCAATTAAGGTATATCGCGGGTTTGCTGACGTCACAATAGGATTGGACGTAGAAAGGCTACTGTGTTTACAGTATCAAACTACAAGCAAGCAAAAAATATCTTCAGCAGTATACAGTATAAAATGAATCATACATGTACAGTTAACGACGACGGACCTAATTCATTTCTGCAATAGAGTTTTTATTTAAATTTTGATATGAGGTAAAGTGACTTTTGGTGAGTTAAAATCAATAAAAAAATTATATGGTCATCGATGTAGATTTTTAATGGGGAGCATTTCAAAAGTTGGTGATGGAAACCAATAATTACTATAGAAAGTAATGGGAAATTGCCAGTGTACAATATAAAAGTGATCATTAAAAAAATTCTGCAATAGAATTTTTATTCATATTAAAGGATTATGTAAACAAGACAATTTACTAGCAAATTATGCCAAAAAATAAATGGGTCATCGGCCTTAATTTTTCAGGGGGGCATGTCAAACTCTGGTGTAGGGCACATTTTGGGGAAAAATTATCATTGAAAATACCTTGGCCAAATAAATTCTGATGTTTCATGTACTTATTCTTTAACTTACTTTAACACTAAATAATGATAATAATTTAAAGTGGTTTGCCAATTTAAAAAAAACTCTAAGGATGGTGTCCAAGTATGATATACGTGACTTATGCGCGTATAATACTCTAGAGATGGTCTCAAAGTATGATTTACGTGATCCGCATCCTATAGGTCCCTGATGTAACAAATCATTATCTGCAAGCCTGTTCATTTCAGAAGTTTAAAGTTTTCTGAGCAAACTAAACTCTAATACATGTACATGTATATGATACAGTGTTTATCAAATTATAAATATGCATAGATGGTAAAAGACCAAGTGAATTTTAAGGAATTGTTTCAAGATAGGACTTTTTGGTTTCTGTCTTGTTCTGACACTTTACTCTGTCTTTACTATCTATATAAACTAGAGCTTATATAAGTCTTTTTTGTACAGGGTTCTGTATTTTTTGGACTAAGAGTTTTAAATTGAAATATGGCAAAATTTGGCATTCATAATCAAAATCATTTTTAATTACTCTGATAGACTCATTTTCCACTAAATATGCTTTAATAGTCAACTTAAAAGACAAAATATAAAATCTATGATTGAATACTGATGTCTTAATCATGTTAATGAACTATGATAAACTGTAGAATAAATATTTAAATTGTAGGAGTATCCTCTTTTCTTATCTTTATAAATTAATAATAATCTACAAATTCCAAGACTTTTGATAGTGATACATGTAAATAGGGAAGAAAATATTCATCAGCTTGTCATTTGGGAATTCCTACCCAAAATCTTTACAAAGATATTATTTCAATTGAGAATTCATGTGTCTTTTTACAGGACGTGCATGCTATGGGTAGTAAACTCTACAACCTTTAAAAAAAAAAAACATTTTACAATCATGCACCTGTGTTATTTTACCCTGAGGCTGCTCTCATTGTAAAGAATATAAGGAGTTAACACACAGATATAATACTTTATTCATAAAGTATTTCACAATTCAGGAAAAAATGATGACAGGTATAAAAGATGTAACTATGAAGTATTGAAAAAGTACCAATCAGTATCAAAATGTGCTGAAATATTCAAAAATATTTTGTGTTTGTTTATAATGATTTCACTTCATTTACCTATTAGGTATACAAACTTTAATTTTTTTAACCAAAATTTTATTACAGTTTTATTTTTTTCTGATGAGAAATAACAAAAATGTTTTCATGTTTGGTAAAACCGGTTCACACCAACTGTACAAGTAACTACATGTAGAGTACCTAAATATTTCATCACATCTGTAAATGTAATGAGTAATGTACATGCTGTGTAAATGTACAACAACAATATGCAATTTGTTTTATATGAATAGTTTTCTCAGTGGCTAATCATGTATTCTGATGCTGTAACAATACATTTGTGGAAGATGTACAAAAAAGCAGCTTTTAACGCTTTTTAAATCATTATGACATGCTCATGTATTTGAAAAAACAAAATCACTCTTCCCGAACATTGCTTGAGCTAAGTTTTCATTTACTTTTGTTACATACACCTTTCTGTCTTCATTGTTCTTCCTATGTACAAGTACACAACGAGCCATTATAAAATACATGTAATTGCATCTCTTAATTATGCTTGGAGGTTCCCAATTGTGGCCACACCCTACCCCTGGGGGTCATGATTTGAACAATTCAGAATCTTCACTGTATGGGTGTTGTGATCACCCATTTTGTGGAACGCTCCCTCCTGGTTCTTGGGTCGAGGGTTCCAGCCCAAACAGCAACACTAGCACTTGGCACAATAAAGTGAAAGTTGGAGGTCTTGGATGAGACAGTAAAAGTTGAGGTCCCATGTAAGAGCAGGCATTGGCACGCTAAAGAACCTTCACTCCTCACTGGGCCTTAGTGTTGAGCAAAGGTCTAAATTTCAAGTCATTCACTGCATTTTGTGATTTCTCATAAGGGTTAAATAATCTTGCAAGGGATGTTACATGTAAGTTACAACGATCAATTCATGCTTTGATGCCTTGATGGAAATGCTGTAAATTCAAGTAAAATTTCTGCTAAAGATGGGTGCTCCAACAGATGCAGCAATTTGAGTTATATTGTTGTTTCTACCTGGAAAGAAATCCACAAAAAATGATTGTGATATTCAGATAAATAAATATTTAATCATTATCAAGTATACAGTTTACACATGTAACTAGTTATGATGATTTTTTTCATTGTCCAAAACTTTGACTTTTATGTATTTTTTCTGAGGGAAAAAATATAAAACATATTATTAAATATTGTAGTTTAAATATAATCACAATATGGGAACCAAATTAGGATTTACATGATACAAACAATATATAAAATTAAGTACAATCATACATTTCAAAGTTAGGTGAATAAATAGATAGTAAAAAATACATGAATATACTCAAAGTCAAAATGCATATTCAAACCCTAATAAAGCATATGATTAATGAGCATGTGCAGTGTATAAAGAACAGGAGCAGCAAATAAGAACATATTTCACATTTATCCCCTTTTTAAACAAGAGTGATGTTTTCATTTTTCAAAAGTATCAACACACTCAACTTACCTGATCATGTTGTTTGTAAATAAAAACAAACATGTCTTAGCTAGGGTTTTTTTTCAACAGCAGGTATTTCTTCAGTACATGTATCTCTGTAGATTGTTTTCTGTGGTAAAAAAAAAAATCAATTATTAAATTTGAAATTCAAAATACATGTGAATATTGTGATGTACAAGATAGCATCATAACGACCAATTAGCATGATCAGTGTGATTCAAGTATACACATTTTTAAAGCTGTTTAATCATGTTAATTTTTTCAAAGCTTTGTGCACTGTAAAAGATATGAAGGCAACTTATAATTTTGGAGGAAACAGTTTTGTGAGATAATTCAGATAAATATAATTATCATAGTTAAAACAAATGATTCAAGGGTTCACTTATATAATATGGCACATAATAGCATACTTGATTCTGATGATTCAGCACTTTGGTAAAACAGGGAATGACCAGTTCCTATTTAAATCTACACTTAAAAAGTCTAACATTTCCAATATTTTACTGAGTGGTCATTAAAAAAATCAATGTTTGAGCTCGGAGTGAAATATTGGACCTGCCGATGAGATATTGGACCGGTTACATAACACAATGGACAGGATCAGCTAAATCTCATTAGCATTCATTTGTGTTTGACAGTGACGGAATTGACCGATCACGAGTTTCATCAAAGTGCTGGTAAAGGAAATTTAGATTAAGGAAGCCAGCACAAGATACATGTATTTTAAAAAATAAAAGGTACAGTAACAAAACATTTATTGAGTAACTGTTTTCTCAGGCAAAACGTTTTGTTGAACTCTAAAACCAAACTGTTTGCCTTCATCTTAACACGTTTCCTTTGAACCCAGTCAATAATATATGTATATTGTGAGATGGTATTGCACTCGCATCAAGACTGGAGGACTGACTGAGCAAAAAAAAATTGAAAGGCTCAGGCATGTCAGGCGGCTTCGACATTGTGTCCTTGGAGATACATTGTATTTGTATTGAAAGTGGTTTATTCTATGACAAGAAGCTTTTGATGGAGATACTCTGGTGAAGACAGTGAACTATTATATATTTGCAGTCCTTTCTATCTTAGTTATATTTTACCATAGAACTACAATATTTCTATTTATACTGCTCACAACATAAGCTGGGTTATTTGATTCTATTAGCATGTAGCCAGGTTTATCTGGCTTAGTTCAGCTCGGTCAAATTCTATCAGAAGCAACTATGCTTATAAACTAGGCTACCCTAATTAGGAATTGTCCTTAATGCAATTTATGTTGCATCCAAAATCCTTTTTAAAAAGTTATTGATAAGATTTGTCTGCATTGAAAAACTGTATTAATATTTATGAATAAATAATACCAAATGTAACATTGAAAAAATATATAGGCCTATATTTAAATACGGTTACCTGTTCCAAATGTTCAGTGTTGATGTCAACATGGTCAATCAGAAAGTTTTAGCTTAGGTCCTGGCATTCCTGGTTCTTGGTGTGTTTTCTACTTCATTTACATGTTTACAAACATGCACTTAAAAACTTTTTATGTTAATTAAGTTAAACTCCAGAATGAGATGCCAATATATCTTAGACATTCTTCAGAAAAGATCGTTCTTTCAAATCGATGACATACCCCTGAGTCTTAAAACGTCTTCAAAAATAATACGGGTACCACAGTTAATCGTCTTCGTCAGAAACATCAACTTGAACTTCATGATCATCGTCTCAAGCCACGGTTACCATTCAGAGTCCGCTCATAGGCATAGAACCAAGAATGGGAGAGGATCGTACATTTAGGCCGTAGTATACACAAACCGTTCTCTCGTCGTTTCTTTCTTTTTTTTATTAACATCATACATATGTGTTTTTGTACACCTAGCCTGGTTCCCTGTCCCCGTTTTGCTTCGTGTACTCCGCGTCGCTGCAAGGATGAGCCAGGGCAGGCCTGGAGGTTACTCTGTGCTCAAACTCATACTCCGTTCTCTAAAACCTTACTCATACTCAAAACTTGTATACAAATTAGAGAGGAATTTTTAGCATGAGTATGGTTTTGGAGTAAGGAGATTGAGTTTGAGCACTGAGTACATACTCAGAAAGTTTTATAACCTCCAGTCCAGGCTATTGTTGATATGCGCTTTCGGTAAATGACGTAAAAAATAATTTATTTATAGAATCAACAAATGAATATAAATCGAAATGTTTACAATATTCTGGAATTGAGAGGAAACGTTTAAAACTCTTCAAAAGAATTAGAAATGTATATTTTTTTTTATCTTTTGCGATACATAGTTACGTCAATCTGATTCAAGGCATATGCGCGGTTTTCTGCGCAGTGGCGCGAAATTTCGAATTAGGTCCGTCGTCCTTAAGCCTGTGTGGTCTGTCAAATGTTTTTATCATATATAATTAAAAATAAAGGATGGACTAATAATTAAATTAAGAGTTTTCATTTTGTTGGAAAATGCAAGGGTTAAAACTAATTCTGTTTATCAAAGTAAAACGCAATAATTCATCATTCTTTGCATATATAATTGTCATTCAATTTATTTTATCGGAATTAAAAAATTATATCATTTTTAAAAGAAAAATTGCGTCACAATCAACAAACCATGAAATCCTTTTCGCAATGAATATAAAGGAAAGTTTGTGTTACAGACAAGAAGAGCAAGCTTGAATAACAAAACACAACACAAAGAAAAGACGGAAGATACCCCCAGACGAATTCCTTGCCCACAGGAAAACGCCAAAGCACATATGGCAAATGACCAGTCTGTTGCTTTGATATCAACACCAAATTGGCAGCAGGTTTTTTTTTAGCTCACCTGAGCTGAAAGCTCAAGAGAGCTTTTCTGATCACCCGTTGTCCGTCGTCCGTCCGTCCACCTGTCCGTCCGTCTGTAAACTTTTCACATTTTCAACTTCATCTCATGAACCATTGGGCCAATTTTAACCAAACTTGGTCCCCTTCAAAGGGGAGATAATCAAGAAAAGACAAAAATTGGGTGGGGTCATCAAAAAATCTTCTTCTCAAGAACCACAGGGCCAGAAAAGCTGAAACTTATGTTGAAGCATCCTGGGGTAGTGTAGATTCTAAATTGTTCAAATCATGACCCCCGGGGGAAGGGCGGGGTCACAATAGGGAATCCAAGTTTTACATTGAAATATGTAGTAAAAATCTTTAAAAACCTTCTTCTCAAGAACCACAGGGCCAGAAAAGCTGAAACTTGTGTAGAAGCATCCTGGGGTAGTGTAGATTGTAAATTGTTCAAATCATGATGCCCTGGGGTAGGGCAGGGCCACAATAGAGAATCCAAGTTTTACATTGAAATATGCAGGAAAAAAATCTTTAAAAACCTTCTTCTCAAGAACCACTGGGCAAGAAAAGCTGAAACTTATGTGGAAGCATCCTGGGGTTGTGCAAATTCTGACCCCTGGGGGTAGGGCGGGGCCACAATAAGTACTACGAGGGGGATCAGGTGAAAAACAGCAAGGCCAAAGTTACTCAGGTGAGCGTTTGACCCATGGGCCTCTTGTTTCAGTTTAATACGGATTAAAATTCCCAAATTGGAAGCATGAACAACAACAACAACAACCCCCTCACCCCCGGAATGG
This sequence comes from Saccostrea echinata, assembly GCF_033153115.1. Taxonomy (NCBI): domain Eukaryota; kingdom Metazoa; phylum Mollusca; class Bivalvia; order Ostreida; family Ostreidae; genus Saccostrea; species Saccostrea echinata. Next base: position 16,798,194 of record NW_026889774.1, read on the forward strand.
CGTGTCAGCGATGTTGAGGTCAAGGCGGTCTTTTACATAGTCTTTTTCACATTCATTTGATATCTGCATGTGTACCCTTCTAAGATGTCATAATGTTGATCCAGCGCCGGAGTGTCAAGCGCCTGCTTTCCAATTTGATTTTTTATTCTGTACTTTTGTAAAAGTTGTTTTGTTTCATTTCATCTGCCACTTTACGTGACTAGATACTTTGTTTTACACATAAGGTTACACATCTCTAAATCATCGTTACAAAGTATTTATTTAAGATCAACACTATTGTCTGAGCCACGGATCAACACTAGGATCAACAGTAAGATCAACACTATTGTCTGAGCCACGGACAGGTATGAGGGGAAAAATAGTATGATACGTCAGCATGCTTCTTGAACTATCATATCTACATGTAATTCCTTTTTTTTGGGGGGGGGGGGGGGGCGAGGGGTATTAGTGATGAATTAGATAATTCTCAACAAGGGAGACGTTCATCGTGATATTTTTTTATTATGTGTAGGAATCGATTCTAAAAATGAATTACAAGTTGTTAACACCATAAAATAAAATATATGTATGTTCTAAATTGCCATCTATAACCCCCCCTAATCTTGCATGACATCCAATAGTGATTCACCTTAGACCTGTTGATGGTGTTGTGCGTGTGGGTGGGTGGGATGGGTGATGGTTAGAGGCAAGAGTTGCTCCCTCTGATTCTGAAATTTCTGGATCCGCCACTGAAATACTTGATTTAGTCAGAAGTCATCTGCTGAAAACAAACATACTAAACTGATCAAAAATTGGCAAAATTTCTCCTTGGATAAGGCGTCCTTTTTTGTAGAATTTTTCCGCATTGCTTGAGTTTATTGAAGACAAAAATCAAATGACTTCTCTCCTGTGTTTCATTGAAATAGTGCCACGCTGTGGGTAAACTATGGCAACTTTTACATGAACATTATCATCAATCAATAAAAATTGAATTTACGGATTACATGCTCTATTTTGAATGAGTTGTTAATTGATTCATATTTTTTTCTGGTCGCGCAGGCATACAAAAAAATTACGTCGCAGTAACATTATATAACGTCATGATGAAAATATAATACGTTTGTTGGAAAATTGTAAAATTTTAAAGTCCCCCCCCCTCCAAATATTGAGCTTGAATACATATTAATTTCTCTTACTAGAACGACTCTAAATTCATTTCACATTCATTGTGTTGAGTAAATTAAAATTCGTCTGATTTATTTTAATATTTTGAGCATGGTTTTGAAATGCGTATACCGGTGTGAAAGGCGCATTTTACTAAATACTTCACTGAGGTAGCGTCACTTATTCTCATCAACATTAGTGCATTTGAAATATTATTACAATATACCAACGCAGACGAATCTGAAAAAAATTCAGAAATAAAAATTTGAAACGAATGGATTTAGCTGACATATTTTTAGCGTTTGTTTTCAGACAGACAGTAAACCCGCGATTTACCTTAAAGAAGACGTAAAGGTCAAGCCTGTTACTTTCGCTTCATGTTTCTATTTGAAAAAAAAAGCATCTTGCATGATTAGAGATTGCTTTTCTGCATCGTAAGCAATGCAAATGCGATGCTAAGTTGTATGAAATAGAAAGACAAAAACGATATAAATGTCATTAAAGTGATTGGGGTATCTGGCCATCAGTATATCCTGCACACTCAGCTAGGGTGGACATCCCTTATCCGTAATTCCTCTTGCAAATTTATGCTATTTATTTAAGAAATAAATAACAAGTTTAACAAGATGTGTTTGTGAAATACTGATGCCCCCGTATGGCAGCTTATGGCGAAGGTTAAAGTTTCTCAAATGCAAGTCAAAATCCAGGCCAAAAGATAAAAAACGTTGGTACCCAAAGAAGGTCTTCTCTCGAGGAATATACCCGTGAAATTTGAAAGCCCTAGCTGCAACTGTTCAAAAGTTATGTCAAAGGTTAAAGTTTTTTAGAAGTAAGTAAAACGTCAAGGACAAGGTCAAAGTTGTTGGTATCCTAAGGAAGGTCTTGTCACAAGGATTACATATGTGAAGTAAGAAAGCCCTAGCACCAACCATTCAAAAGTTATGACCAAGGTTAAAGTTTTTCAAAAGTAGGTCGAACTCCTATGTCAAGGTCAAAGGGTCAAAGTGGTTGGTATCCAAAGGAACGTGATGTCACAAGGATTACATATGTGAAGTATGAAAGCCCTAGCACCAACCATTCAAAAATTATGGCCAAGGTTAAAGTTTTTCTAAAGTAGGTAAAACTCCTAGGTCAAGGTCAAAGGATCAAAGAGGTTGATATCCAGAGGAAGATCTTGTCACAAGGAATACACATGTAAAGTTTGAAACCCCAAGCACCAACTGTTCAAAAGTTATCGCCAAAGTTTTTCAAAAGTAGGTCAAACTCCAAGGTCAAGGTCAAAAGGTCAAGGTTGTTGGTATCCAAAGGAAGGTCTTGTCACAAAAAATACACATGTGAAGTTTGAAACCCCAAGCACCAACTGTTCAGAAGTTGTGGTCAAGGTTAAAGTCTCATAAAATTTTGCAAAAGTAGGTCAAACTCCAATGTCAAGGTCAAAAGGTCAATTATGATGGTACCCAATCGGCTTGAAAGGCGGTTACGCTTCGAATTCAAAGGATTCTGTTTCAAAGGGAATATTTTTTGAAAGGCTACTTGTGATCAATTATAGTGAGCATATTGGTTGGTGTCTGGGAATTTTTGTATTCATGAGAACCCATATTTGATGTTAAAAAAACAAGAAACACGTCCGATGTTTGATAATAAAAAGTTGGAGGAATTTCGATCTGAACGGGATGGATGGAGACACTTGTCCGAGCCATTTAACTTGAAATCAAGTATAAAATTTGATCAAAAACATCAAATCTAAGATTTCAGTAACTAGAGAAATATTTATTATGATGTACAGATGTAGACACAGAGACACTGGCCACAGCTTACATTGTTACGACAACGCCGAAATATTTGTCAGCTGTTCGTTGCCTGATTGCAAGACATTGATCATGTCTTTATATTTTCCAACAGATTAACAACTTCATCGTGAGTAAAGTTGAAATGAAAAGAATATTTAGTTTATGATGAGAATTTAACTAAAGCCAGTAAAGGTCTACAAAAAATAAGGGTAAACGTAGAGACAGTGCAGCTGTCATAAAACTTATACACATAGGCTAGTTTTCTATTGTCTATGAAATCGATCGCCAAAAACTGTATCAAATACTTGTTTACATTGTAAATATGTGGTAGTTGTACTTTTTATTTTTAGGATATTTATTTTAATTATTGTGTAGATTATTCTCATTTATTATTTTATTCATTTATTCATTCACTCATTCATTCAGCGCTGCGCAATGCGATATGCTAACACTCTATGTTGTCTTTGTTCAGTGTCTGTTATAAACCTAAACACCCCTATTTTAAATAATGTAGCATTCCAGGTAGACTACCAGGTATTGTAGAATGGGTTATTCCATTATTGATTGTTACACTGATTTCTATTGGTCAGTGTGGTTGAATGGTTTTGGCGGGAATTAGATTCATGATTTCATTATTACACTTTGAGAACTGGTTTTGAAGGGTGTGAAGCTTTATACATATAGATATACATATTCCATAGTGCTGGAAACTACCCTTACTCCTGTAAGTAAATTTAATAAATAATTAAACTATTAAATAAGCACCTAAATAATTTCTTTATGAATGAGGAATCTAAATAATTTATTTTAATCTAAACTTGCTAAATAAAGTGTGAGTGTTTGAAAGATATGTATATATATGAATTGATAAAATATGTATGTGCAAGAGTTATAATTGCAAGTAACATTTTAATTTATTCATGTATCCTAAATAAGGGATTTGTGAATTTGTTATAATTTTAAATAATTGTTAATTAGGTCATTCGTATATTCATATGGAGCTGAACCAAGATAGATATAGGAATCACCTGGTTCCATAAACTGGTATGTGATAGATATAATGATATTGGATTAATATAAATCTTGTAATTAATGTAAATATTACTTATGAGATATTTCTACAAAGTAGGAATAGAAATATAATAGTTATAAAAGCAGAGCTATAAGTTTATCAATTATCTGAGTGATGTGCGACCTAAGTATTTTAAATATTAAATGAGGTGTAAATGTAAATGGCCTATAATTAATTGTGTTAAAATGTGTTTATTTGTTTGTATTGTTTTGTGTATGTCTGTGTGTGCTTATTTGTTGTAATTATTGTAGGGTGTATAAATATATATACTGATCCTGAAATACATAATTATACCAAATACAACATTGGATCCACACCCCAGACCGTCTTTATTGTTATTTATCAACCCAAGAAACGTTTACAAAAAATGGCGCCCAACGTGATTAGACGGCCGATTGGTGGACTACTACCCACTACTCACCGGAAGTAACATTCTGGAGTACGACGAACAGGTTGTGTATATATGTGTTGTGCACGTGTTCTGTGTATTCGTCCCATGTGCTGTAAACTGTGACTCCTGTGTTGTGTTTAATGTGCAGTACGTGTGATCGGTAAAATGGATTACAAAAACACCAGCTGGTAAGACATTTCATACTTAAGAGCTCAAAATTTGTGCGTGAAACTGCAGTGACAGATTTATTTTGCCCACTAACGTGACTGACATCAGCTGATTCTAAATTTAGATTAACTGGGTCATTTTGCTTTAATTGTTTATTTTTTTTACATTTGTGTTTATTATTTGTGTGTCTAATTCATTTTGTTTTTGTGGTTGTTTATTATTTGAAGGAAAGTTGAGAGCGGGTTGTGAAAGTGTAAATATTGCTCTAAACGTAAAGGTTTAACTTATTCCAATTATATCCGGAAGTTAGCTTTCGTCTTAAACTACATTTTATTATTTGCCCTTGACATTCCATAGCCACATCCTGTGTAAACAAACACACGTTGTCTTGAAAGAAAATAGTTGTTTCATTCAATCATTCCTTACTGCAGTAGTATTATAATAAGGTTTGTTCGTCTAGTTCTTAGTTGAAGGTTGACAGCTGATTGTTTATTGCATTAGATTAGAATCAAATCCAAACTTAGCATCTTTTATAAAAATGTAGGTCAAATAATTTTCCAGTCAACAACATTGAAATATTTTTGTCTTATCTTGTGTGTTTACTAAACTTGCGCTTGCTTGCAGCGATCATACATCAATCACTCATCATTATTATCATGTAGAAGATTTACTACATAGATTTGTATTGATTTGTTTAAGTAGGTGATTTTTTTTTCCAAGTGCAAGACTTCTGCAAAGGTGCAATAGAATTATATTGGTGAAAACACTTCTGATAGTGATAGACCTCAGGTAAGAATCACTGAGAGAAGTTTGTCTGTGGTCATTGTTATCCATCACTGTGTTCACTTATTTCCCCAGAGTTTATAAACTCACATTGTAGATTTATTCTTGCTATTACAAAGTTTGTGTGAAATTTCAGCTCATAATTTTCAAACCTTTAAAAAACAAAATCTTTCTATTTCAGTTGTTTTTCGTGTCGGTTTCTTTATAACTGCATTCATTAATACGTGTCGGTTTCTTGTATTTATCTACGTGTCGGTTTCTTAAACTGTACTGTTAGTTTATTTATTTATAAATACATTTAGGCTCTTAGTCTTACTTAGTTACTTAGTCTTAATTATTTACTTAATTAGTTAGTTAATTAGTCTTAGTAATTAATTAGTAGACTTATTGGATTTCAACTTAGAATTTTGCTGAAATTGGTTTTCAAACTTATTTATTGGTATAGAATTAATTACTGAAAATATTAATTGAAATTCACTTGCATTTCAGGAAGTTCATTTTCATTACTGTATTTTGATAATTATTTTACAAATTTTTTGCAGATTACATTACAACTTTGCTTCGTAGATTTTGATAGTGTTCATTACCACTAATATTTTTTGCAGGTTGACTGTAAGAGATTAATTAGATATAGAGATTAATTAATGGTCATGAGATCATTTATTTAAGGTACATTAGAATCGACAGTTACTTTTGATCAACAACAGGAATAGATTTAGTTGATAAGTTACTCAGTTAAGTAAGAAGTAGTGCTTATTTTTCTTAGAATAGTTAGCATATACTATTTAAGTACAAACTCGACATTACCATTATGAGTGTCACAGAGGATCAGGGTACTATAACTGATGAGGAACTTAAGGAAATAGGAAAAGCATTCCAAGAGCTAGGTGTTAAACCAAAAGCCAAAACTGCAAAGGATCTTAAAGCATGGATGGTGAGCTACGCACATTGGACGACACCAAAGCTGTCTCAAGGAGAATATTCACATGCTCATTTCGAGGAAACACCAAGCGAAAAGCACCACATCATCAACAATCCACCTAAACTACCAGTTTTTTCAGGCGATAAGAAGGGTGAGACAACCTATGACCTATGGCGCTATGAGGTGGAATGTTTAAGGAAGGATGAAGTAAAGGACTCAACTATACTACAGAGTATAAGACGCTCATTGAGAGGTGGTGCAGCTCGAGTTCTTATGAGACTGGGAACAGATGCACACATTGTAGATATTCTGCACAGATTTGATAGTGTGTATGGTACTGTGGATGATGATGAAAATCTACTTTCCCAGTTTTATAGTGCAACACAAAAGGAAAATGAGGATGTTTCTGAATGGAGTTGTCGTCTGGAAGACCTATTGAACAAAGTAATACAGAATGGAGAAATAACACCAACAAAAACAGACCAGATGTTGAGAAACATGTTTTGGAATGGGCTCACAGAAAACCTGAAGGACATCACAGGGCATATTTTTAAACAATGCACAGATTTTAATGAACTTAGAAAGGCGATTAGGAAAGTTGAACAAGATAAGTTAGAAAGAAAAGAAGGAAAGAAAGCAACAATACAACAAACAACAACAAGTAACACACAAATAGATGAGCTGAAAGCCATGATTCAGAGGATGGACACAAAGATGAACCAAATGAAGGATGATATAAATGATGTCAGAAACAAGTATGAAATGGAGCCCTCTGGGACAAGACAGTATGGTCATGAATATACATGGAGAGGAAGAGGTCAATATTCAGACTTTGGATCAAGAGGAAGATTCAGTAACAGAGGCAGAGGTGAAGGACGTGATGGAGAAAGAAACACTGACAGATATAGAATCAATAGAAATGACACAGAGTCTGAACAAGTACCTAGAGACCCAAGGAACAGAAACAAAGATGAAAGAGAAATAGTGTGCTACAGATGTGGTCAGTTAGGTCATTTGAGTTATGGATGTAGAGTCAGACTAGACCACCAGCAACATTTAAATGGTACCAGGCCTGCTTCGAGACGCAGACGGTAGGCCAGGGTAATACTGAGCGTCACAAGAGAGGAATCATTGGAGACCCGACTGAAGTAGAGTTGACTGTAAATGGCATTAAAACAAATGCTTTGTTGGACACTGGATCAACAGTTTCAACAATTTGCCAGTCCTTTTATGATGAATATTTACAAGATGTTGACATTCAGAGTATCCAAGAAACATTTCAACTTCAGTGTGCAGATGGAAGTCATTTACCATACAAAGGAGTTATAGAATTACAAATATCATCACCAGGATTGGAAAACAACACAGTACATTCTGGATGCTTCCTCCTCGTAGATGATACCAATTACCATAGGAATGTTCCAGTTCTCTTAGGAACCAATATCCTAAACATGATTATGGATTGTTGTAAGGAGACTCATGGTGAGCGGTTCCTACAGAAAACAGATCTTCACACTACTTGGTACTCAACATTTAGGTGTTTGACAGTCCGAGAAAGAGAATTACTGAAAAATGACTACAGAATAGGAGTCATCAAATCTGCTGAGAGGGAGCCAATAACTATCCCACCAAACTGTGAAGTGACCATAGAAGGTTTTGCTGATAGAATAGTTCCCTACCATCAGACAGTTGCTCTTATTCAGGCCACTGAGAAATCAGCCATACCAAAGGACTTGGACATTATTCCAAAGATTATAGACTTTGATTATCAGATTCGAGAACCAGTTGCAGTAGCAGTCAGCAATGTAACAACAAGAACAGTGAGAATTCAGCCTAATTCCATGATAGCCGAAATTCAGCCAGTCACTCTACAGGAATTACCAGAGCAACCAATTGCAGAAATTACAACAGAGAAAGAAGTGTTAAATATTGCGGAGGATAATTTGACAGAGGATGAAATTGCAGTAGCCAAAGAGATGATACTTAGAAACAGAGACATTTTTGCATGGAAAGATACAGAGCTAGGACATGTAACATCAGTTAAACACAAGATAGAACTGACCGATCCAACAGCATTCAAGCAACGGCGTAGGAGAATCTCACCAGCAATGTTTAATGAGGTCAGAGATGATCTGCAACAATTACTAGATACAGGAGTAATCAGGAAGTCTAAGTCTCCTTTTTCCAGTAATGTAGTCCTTGTGAGGAAGAAAAATGGAGATCTAAGAATGTGTGTCGACTACAGACAACTAAACAGCAGAACGAAGAAAGACGCTTACGCTCTCCCTAGAATAGAAGAAATCTTAGACAATTTATCAGGTAATTCATTCTTCACCTTACTGGATGCAAAGTCAGGTTACCATCAAATAGAAATCGAAGAAGACCACAAGGAGAGAACAGCCTTCACGGTGGGTCCTCTTGGATTTTTTGAATATAACAGAATGCCCTTTGGCCTCTCCAATAGTCCAGCCACGTACCAACGGCTTATGGAGGACTGCCTTGGAGAACTTCATCTCAACATTTGTTTCATTTTCCTAGATGATATTATTATTTTCTCTAAAACTTTCCAGGAACACCTTGATAGACTTCAACAGGTTTTTGACAGACTAAGAACAGCAGGTCTCAAACTCTCACCTAAGAAATGTACATTTTTCCAGAAAAGAGTAAAGTATGTTGGGCATATTGTATCCAGTGAGGGCATTGAAACAGATCCAGACAAGACTAGTAAAGTACTAACCTGGCCAACACCAACAACACCTGAAGAGGTAAGGAAATTCTTAGGATTTGTAGGGTATTACAGGAAGTTCATTAAAGATTTCAGCAAGATAGCAAGACCACTATCACAGTTAATGCCAATACCCACAGATAGCAAGAGAGCTGCAAAGAAGAAAACACCAAAATCATGGAAATGGGATGCAGAAGAACAAAAGTCATTCGATCAACTTAAAGAGGCTTTAGTAACCCCACCTATACTAGGATATGCCAACTATAACTTGCCTTTTGAATTACACACAGATGCAAGTCATCATGCTTTAGGTGCTGTGTTATATCAAGAGCAAGAAGGCAAGAAGAGGGTCATAAGCTACGCCAGTAGAGGGATATCGAAAGCAGAGAAAAATTATCCAGCACACAAGTTAGAATTTTTAGCTTTAAAATGGGCAGTCTGCGACAAGTTTAAGGACTATTTGTTAGGTAGTAAGACCAAAGTTCTAACTGATAATAACCCTCTTACTTATGTACTAACTTCTGCTAAATTAGATTCCACAGGGCACAGATGGCTAGCCTCATTAGCAAACTTTGATCTAGAAATCCAGTATAGACCAGGCAGAAACAACTCGGATGCAGATGGACTCTCCCGACTTACTAATTCTGACATTCAAAATTCTTCTATATCCACAGATTCTTTCAAAGCTTTTTGTCATTCCGTACAAGCTCAGGTTCCATATGTAGAGAATTTTTCTTTAGATTTAAGTATTTTGAATCAAATTAATTCTCCTACAGGTAATTTTCAGTTTCAGGTAATCAACTGGGAGACATCTCAGCACAAAGACCCTATACTGAGGAATTGGATACACCATGTAAGATCAGGAAGGAAGCCAAGGATGGATGAATTACCACCTAGTCATCATTCATTAGCATTAATCAGGAACTTTAACTCTTTCATTATAGAAGATGGAGTGCTAAAGAGGAAAGTGGAAATAGACGGAACCACTAGGAAGCAGTTAGTAGTACCTGTAGATTTGATTCCAGTGATCCTAAAGAGTCTACATAACGACTTTGGTCATCCTGGTCGAGATAGGCTTATCTCCCTTGTCAAAGACCGGTTCTACTGGAATGGGCAGAATCAAGATATCGACTTGTGGATAAAGAGATGCCATAGATGTTTGAGAAGAAAGGTACCTACTAACCAGCAAGCACCTCTCATCCCCATCAGAACATCGTATCCGCTGGAGTTGGTTTGTATGGACTTCCTTACATTAGAGCCATCGAAGGGAGGTTATCACCACATTCTTATTATTACAGACCACTTTACAAGGTTTGCGCAGGCGATACCAACCAAGAACCAGACGGCGAAAACAACAGCTGAGGCTTTATACCAGAACTTCATTACCAAATATGGATTTCCTACCCGCATACACAGCGATCAAGGGGCAAACTTTGATGGAAACATTATTAAAGAACTTTGCCAGATAACTGGAATGAAGAAGTCCAGAACAACACCGTACCATCCCATGGGAAACGGGATGTGTAAACGATTTAATCGCACACTGTTAGATATGCTGGGTACACTGCAGCCATCACAGAAATCCAACTGGAAGATCTATTTGTCACCATTAGTCCAGGCATATAACAGCACCAGACATGAAAGTACCGGACAGTCACCACATTTCCTGATGTTCGGGAGAGAACCCCGATTACCAGTGGACTTAGCTTTTGGATTGAACAACAGTGAAGGCAAGTCATTGACAAAGTATGTGGCTGACTTAAGAACCAGAATGAGTACAGCATACAAGTTGGCCATGGACACAGCAGAGAAAGCTAGGAGAAAACAAGGCAAGTACTATGATTTGAAGGTTTAAAGAGGTGCAAATTTACAGGTTGGTGACAGAGTTTTGGTTAAAGTTGTTACATTTGATGGAAAGCACAAGATAGCGGATAGGTGGGAAGAGGAGCCCTATTTGATTCATGACCAGCCAAATCCAGATATCCCAGTTTTTGTGGTGAAGAGGGAAGATGGCATTGGAAGAACTAAGACCCTTCATAGGAATCTATTACTGCCAATTGGATGTATTGATCCTGAAGAGCAGCAAAAGATTATTAACAGACCAAAACCAAAACCCAGGAAAAAGAAGCCACAGAACACACCAAGAGTAGAAACAGATCAATCTAGAGAAGTACATGAAGTAGAAGAAAGTTCCAGTGACTCGGAAGTTGACTTTTATTTTGAGGTACCGGTACCACCAGCTAGAAAAGCTCCAGCTGATGAACCACATGTCATCGAAATAGAGGGAGCTGAAGGAGCTGAGAGACCAGAGAACCAGAGGCCTGAGCCTGATAGGGTAACCCGGGAAATCCCTGAACCCCAAGCTGATGAGGGTAATGGCTCTGAGGCCAATGAGAATGAAGAACATACAGTAAGAAGATCAACAAGAGAAAAGAGACCACCGAAACGGCTTAAAGATTATCAAGTTTATCAGGTAAGTACCAATGACAGGAGTAAGAACAAAGTAGACATTCTCAGGCAAATGCTTGATGTTACTGAGGTTCCAGAGGAACACTTGATTTTATTAAAAGGTCTAATGGACCTGCTTACCAAGGATTAGTACAACTATGTTTTATGACTTTATAACAGCAGATTATGACGTCAAATTAATTAAAACAGTTATTATTTTACTTTTGTATTTTTTACATTTTTTATACTTAAAAAGCATGCTCGTTGCTAAGAAGAGCAAGTCATTTTATGTATCGGTAGATATTATTGCGCCGCGTGATTAGGTCACGAAATGACGGTTCAAAACAAAAAGGTTAATTATTATGCTTTAACGTATATGACGTCATATAGATGATTAATATGCTTCAGGAACAGAAAATGTCTTTTTAGAGTTCAATATATTCGAAATTATTGATGTTTAATGTTTAAATAAAAATATTACTTCAAAGCAACAAAACTCAAAATTTGGTCATATTCCGTATTTTGGGGGTTGGGTGAAAGGGGTATGGTGGTCCTTTTTTGATTTCCTAATTACTGTTTATACATGTACCTGTCTCAATATTGCCTGATTGTACTTTATGACCAAAAAAAACCCCATACAAACAAACAAACAAACAAAAAAAAAAAAAAAAAAAAAAAAAAAAAAAAAAAAAACTGTACATCAGCGCTGAATTAAATCTACTCCAAGACAATTAATTTTATGGACAGACACACGGACATTATAGTTCAAATTTTCCTTGTTTTTCGATGAAATTGATATTTTCACTGTATTAATCAAATTTCCTTACAATTTAACTGCAAAATCCGAGAAAATTTATGAATTCCTTAAGCTTTTTTAATATGTTCATTATTATGGTCAGATTTTAATGATTGATCTTTAACCTCCTGTTATTTTTTTAATTTTGACCATAGAATTTTCTACGGCCGGACGCAAATAATGGCTTAAAGTTACATAGTGAGTCAATAGCATGTGTTTCTTTTAAGATAATTGTATCACAAAGCTAAAGATTTATGAGAAATATGAACAAGGCGAAGTTTTGAGATCTCAACTGCACAGTAAAAGCAAGAAAAGACTGCAAAATGTAAGTGCCGGAAAAAGAAAAGTTGTATCTATGGCGTGGTTGTTATCGTCAATGTCAACAATGTCAAGGTCATGTGTCTTATTTTTAGCGTGAAACTTGTAAACAACATTGAATTGGAGCAATTCATAGTGAGGAATAAGTTCTGATCATCTTTTATGAAGATTATATAGAAATCCTCGGTCATTCGACATTTATATCTATGGAATTGACACCATGGTAACTACCTCAACTTTTCTGCGCATGTGTACCTTAAAGAGGAAGAAGTGAAGCAATATTTTCGTGTTGGGGCAAACTAAAATTATTTTTTCTAATGTTTTTCTCCATAAAAGTAGATTTTTTTAGGTTCTGAAACCTGTAATTTTCTGAAACCTAATACTTTCAAGAATTGAATAAAATTTGCATGTGTCTTGTAAAAATTCTACTTTTGTCAATTTTCCCGTTTGTCTGTCATGGTGTAACTTTTATTATATACCTGTCTAAAAAAGTACAAATTAGCCGTAGGGTAGGGTAGGATTGATTGATTGTATGTTGTTTTACGTCCCATTTGAGAATTTTTCACTCAATATGATGTGCAATAAGGTTTAGGGATTTTCATTTTCACCCTGACAAGGTCATTGTATCGACCGTAAAACTTGCGAAATGATGACTTCAAACAAGACTCTTGATATCCTTGTTTCCTCAACTTGTTCGTCAATGGCTTGCCTTGTTTTAGAAATTGATCATATTGTAACGTGTTTGGGTCCGATGATTTGGACCAGTCTGGGAGGATGTATAAAAATGATCAAAATTACAAGAATTATGTACAAAAGCTAATATAGGAACGAGTCAATATATACACATACATATATCTAGGGTTATCTATCCCTTGATTATAAAAACAAATCCAAAACAATGATCAATATATCGGACCGGGCTCTGTCCTGGGTATCTATCCGTGGGACGTGTTTCAGGGATGTGTTCTGTAGGCTGTGTCCCAAGAAGGCTGTATCCCTTTGATCTTACACAGGCTGCAGCCAGGTACTAGATATATATCCACCGCTCGTATATACAGTTAAATGCCACTGTATTTTCCGTAACAAGCTAGAAAACACAATACAACACTGGGCAGTCGTATTTAACACTATGATTCTTTTTATTAGCTCTAACCACCATTTTACCTCGGATGCGCTCTTATATATACTAGCGACACCCGGAATAACCTCGGCTTCCATCATACCCCCGTATAATGTACAATAAAGCCCGTTATTAACTGAACCCCGAGCCCGATCGTCACATTACCCACGCCTCAATGTATCATGTGTCCCCACATGACAAAATAATAACATAAACATTTTTTTCCCTTTTTTTATATAACAGATAAATGATCAAACATGAGATGTATGATGAGTGATTAGTATTTATCACCTTCCTGGTGATTATGTATCATTAACTAGCAAACATGAAATTATACAGAATGTCTACAAATGTTCTCTGATGACTATTCACCATTTACATATCAAAAAGTTCTTCACTTTCTCTAATACGCTTGATTCTCTGTCCGTTCTCATTGTACTTATATATCCCTCTGTCTGAGTACTCTGATCTACAAGTTTGGTCTGCCTTATTACTGGGTCAGGTATGGTAGAAAGTGTCTGGACACCTACATCTACACACTTCCTCTGTACCAATTCCTTCTCTTGATGGGTAACTTTTCTGAAAGTTTGGACTGGACTTGGAACTGTTCTCTTGCGGACAATGCAACCTGTGATTAACTCCTCACTATGGACAGAAGATGGTCAAGCCCCCGTTTCCTTCTCTACGGTTTCGATCCCATCCTCCCCAATCTGTACTTCGGGATCCACATCCCAGTCACTATCCTCGCTTTCTGCTACTTCCTTTGATGACTGGGAGGGAGCATCGGGATGTTTTGTCCGCATATGCTTCTGCACATACTCCTTTTTCTTAAAGGATACCTGGCATGCTTTACATACTAACGTGCTGCTTGCACAACTAACCACGTGCTCTGTCCAAGCTTCTTTACTGTCCAATCCTAAAAAACATACTGGGCATATCTCCTTTGCCTTTCTGGGAGTTAGCTTGGTGTTTGCCATCTTTCTTCTGTAAAATTAAATATTCTATTTTAGAACAAATATATATGTATATAAGTTATATGTATAACTTTTCCTACAAATATCTAAGACTCTGACATTAAACTGCTACTATATAGAAACAACTACTATATAAAGCATTGGGTTTGGTGCCTATCAGTAAATCAAACAGTTATATACATATGATTTATTTTCACTGCTTTATTTAGCAAATTGTTCTGGGATATAGTCCTTCATCCATGCTGGAGCACGTCTATCTCGCTTTGGCTTAACATTTTCAGCCAACTCATCCGTGATCTCTATTTTTGACTGACTGTCATTGATAATCTCGGTCTCAAACTGATCATCTGGTGGCAGTTCTGTACTGACTTCTGTATCAGGCCCAGGACGAATCCGTTCGTCGTCCTCACCTCTCAAGACCTGCGATTTGCATGCTTTGAGGCGATCACAATGTACAATTTGGTCTTTTCCGTTGCGACCACAGTCATCTCTATACAGAACTTCTGATATTTTAGCCAATATCTTGAACGGTCCTCGCCAGTAAGATGTGAATTTTGGCGAGCATCCAGCTTTTCGTTGAGGGAAGTATACATAAACTAAATCCCCTTCTTTGAACTTTTCATATGACATTTTCATGTCATAGTAGTGTTTCTGTCTAAACATTGCACCTTCTGCATGACGTCTGACCAAAGAATGTGCTCTCTCCATCCGGTCTTTCATGATCCATACCCATTCATTTCTAGGAACCTCTTTCCAAGATGCAGGCATCTCATACATAATATCTAGAGGTGTCGTCACCTCTCTACCTACCATGAGCATGTTAGGGCTGTAGCCCGTGGATTAATGCTGAGATGATCTATATGCCATCATCACGTAGGGAATGCTTTCATCCCAGTCCTGGTGGTTTTCATCCACATAGGCACTTAGCATTATGCTAGCGTTTTGTTGAAACGTTCCACCATACCATCAGATTGCGGATGGTATGGTGTGGTTCTTGTCTTCCGGATCTGGAGAAGGCAACATACCTCGGTAGAAAGGAGACTCTCATACTGTCTTCCCTG
Organism: Saccostrea echinata; assembly: GCF_033153115.1. Classification (NCBI taxonomy): domain Eukaryota; kingdom Metazoa; phylum Mollusca; class Bivalvia; order Ostreida; family Ostreidae; genus Saccostrea; species Saccostrea echinata. The sequence continues at coordinate 16,813,905 of NW_026889774.1, forward strand.
GTCGGAATGCATGATATTTGGGCATCCGAATCTACAGATTACTTCGTTGGTGATATTCTTAGCAACCGTTTTTGCTTCCATATTCTGCATTGGAAAGGCCTCGGTCCATTTGGTGAAGTAATCCGAGATGACTAAGATGTATCTGTTTCCGTTTTCTGTCTTGGGAAACTCACCTAGGATATCTGTAGCTATCCTTTCAAACGGAAATCCAATCTGTAAAGGTTGCATAGGGGCTCTTTTCGTTTTCTGAGGAGCTTTCCTTCTGGAACATATGTCGCAACCTGACACGTAGCTTCTCACATCACTCTGTAGACCTGGCCAATAATAATTTTGCCTTATTTTATTGAGTGTCTTCGTCACCCCTAAGTGAGCTGAATTCTTTGCATCATGCATCTGCTCTAAAATAAGTCTTCTGTGGGATAGGGGAACCACTATCTGATATGTGGTCATATCACTATCTTCAATCTCCCACATTCTACACAGCAGATCATCTTTTACTGTGAGTCTACTCCACTGAGCCCAAAGTGACTTCATAAAATAGCTTTCCGAGGATATATCACTAAACTCTGGACGCTTCTCGTTTTGTAACCAAGACTTTACAAGTCTTATATCCTTGCATACATCTTGCAAAGTAATCCAGTCAGATGGTTCATTATTTGCTTGAGCTTCATCCTCTATCACTCTTGAATGATCTGCAGACATATCCGTCTTGTCCCAGCTATCAAAGTATCCACACTGGCTACAAGGTACTCTACTGAGTCCATCTTCATTTCCATGCAGTTTACCAGCCCGATGCTCTATCTCCATGTCATAAGTTGATATGACCTCGAGCCAACGAGCCAACTGACCCTCTGGATCTTTAAATCTAAGCAACCACTTGAGTGAGCTGTGATCAGTCCTTACTAAGAACTTATGTCCATACAAGAATGGTCGAAAATGCTTAATGAAGGTAACAACATCCAGAAGCTCTTTCCGAGTAACGCAATATTTCCTTTCTGACTTACCGAGTACTTTGCTTGCGTATGCCACAACCCTCTCTTGACCATTTTGAATCTGTGACAGAGCAGCGCCCATGGCATACTGAATTGCGTCCGTGTCTAGTATAAAAGCCTTAGTAAAGTCTGGGTGCGTAAGAATGTGGGCAGAAGTCAACCGACTTTTAAGGAGATAAACGCAGTTTGGCACTCATCAGTCCATTTAAATGGAACAATGCCTCTGTGAGTTAATGTAACGTTTGGGCAATTTGAGCATAATTGGCTATAAACTTTCTGTAGTAGCTAGAAAGACCAATAAAAGATCGGTCTTGTTCACTGGTACAGGCCACTGCTTTACAATCTCAATATTTTCCGGATCTGTCTGGATCCCCTGTTCAGAGATTATATGTCCCAAGTACTTAACCTTTTGGGCAAACAAAGTACACTTCCTAGCCTTCAGCTTCAGTCCAGCTGCTAGAAGCTTTTCAAAGACCAGTTCTCCGAAGACTCCATCAAGCGTTCAAACGTAGCTGGGGCATTACAAAGCCCGAATGGCATGACATTAAACTCGTACAGATCTTGGCGAGTAACAAATGCCGTCTTAGCCTTATCCTATGGCTCTAGCTCAACTTGTCAGTAACCAGCATTTAAGTCCAAAGTACTAAACCACTTGGCACCACGCAGCTGGTTTAGAGACTCGTCAATACGAGGTAATGGGTAAGCGTCCTTTGTTGTAACACTATTTAAGCGCCTGTAGTCTACACAGAATCTTGTAGATCCGTCTTTCTTCTTTACTAGAACAATTGCAGAAGACCAAGGGCTTTGTGATGGTTCAATAATACCTCTACGTAGCATGTCAGAAACATGTTCTTGAACCTCTTCTTGCATGTGGAATGGGAGACGCTTTGGTGCCTGTTTAATAGGTGCATTGTTACCTTTTCTATCTTGTGTCTGACTTTGGCAGTTCGTCCTACGTCTTCACCAGTCTTGGAAAACAGTGATGCATACTTCAGTAAAAAAATGTTTGGCTTTTTGTCTATCTTCCTCATCTAAATGACCAGTACTCCTTCTATAAAGCTCTTGCAAATGTAATGGCATGTCACTGTTCTCATCAGGATGATAGTTTTTCCACGGTATCAAAGACACAACCTCATCAACTGAGGTTAATTTTCCTACAACAGTTCCAGGGTACATGGTTCTACTATCATCTGAAATATTCATGATACGGATGGGGACCATTTCCTGTCTCCGGACAAGTGCTTTAGCTAGCAAGCAAGAATCTGACTTAAGAAGTTTCTCAGCTGGCTCTATCAAACCAACTTTAGTTGGAAGTGTTCCATCCGAACTAGCACATATCTGTCCCTCTACCATCACTTCTGATCTAGGTGGTACAGTGATCCTATGTACAATGGCTACCTTATATGAACTCGCCGACCCTTCCAGCTGAATAGGGTGCTCTATGCCTGAGATTGATATCTGATGCCTAAGCATGTCAATTATTGCCTCATGCTTTACCAGGAAATCTAGACCTAGTATTCCATCTACATTTATGTCAGCTATAATCATCTTATGTTGCAACTCAACGTCATCCAGCTTAAAATCCACTGTTACTTTCCCCAACACCTTTAATGTTGTTCCGCTAGCTGATAATACATCTCTCGTTACCTCAGTCAATGCATAATTCCCTGTCCTTGCAATATTCTCAAAACATATTGTAGACAGCAAAGATACTGTAGCACCTGTATCAACCAACAAGTATGCATCCATTCCAAGGATACGGACAGCAACATAAACCCCTCTCCTGTTAATAGAGTTTACAGATCTAGAGTACTCATCATTTACAGTATGATCTTTCTTTAAACCTGATTCAGGTTTATTGTGCTCATCCCTCTTGGTATTAGTATTGTCCCTCAACTTGTGTTCATGCTCTCTCCTCAGCTGTGGGCAATCTCTTCTCAGATGCTTATCAGATCCACACCTGTAGCATTTCCTAGCTCGAATTTTATCATCTGTATGCGTCTCTGGACGAGGCATACGTCTCTGACTTTGTGACTGAAACTTCCACTGTTTCAGTTCTCTCAAGGAACGCATGTTCTTTTCAACTGTTTCTATGAAATGATGGAGTTTCGAGGTCTTAGACGAGTCTTCGGTATTCTCACTCATCACCCTGACTGTATCTATGCGAAGACTTTCTGCTCTGTTGTATGCTTCTAGTTCAACAGCTCTCTGTATCGCATCATTTAAGTTCATAGGTGTCGCCTGCTTAATCTTGAGACGCATCTCTGAGTTGTGCAACCCATCTAAGAATTGTTCTGTAGCGAGTATTTCCCGGGCGCCATCAGGAGCGGTTGGGTAGGCTAAATTTATGAGTCTTCTTATGTCTTGACCCATCTCTGGCAAACTTTCAGATGCCTTTTGTCTTCTGTCTCTGAGCTATGCTCTGTATAGCTCTGTCTGGTTTAGAGGCGCAAACCTGTCTTGAAGGGCTTTGACTAGTTTACGGTAGTTCTGTCGTCCCTCTCTAGGCTGATTTCCTAATACTCCTTGTGCTTGACCTCTAAGGGATGCTGCCAAGTATAATCCCTTCTCTCTCTGTCCACTCATTTAAAAGACAGACTAATTCGAAATGCGACAGATAATCGTTCAACAAACCTGACCCATCATATGTAGCTGGCTTTATAAAATTTCTGGATCGGGCTTGTCCAGGTTTTGTATCCGTTCTTTGCGTCCTTGGCTTGGAGCTCGAACATAAGGTACAGAACCATCATCATCATCGGTACATTCACAAACATCATCACTGACATATCCACTCACACTATCTCTCCGTCTCTCATGTGGAGTACTGGTACTCATGCCTGGTCTGTGTCTCGGGACGCCAGGAGTCCGTGTACCAGGGGAATTCCTACCCATGACAGAGTAATGTATCTCTCTATTTAAACGAATCATTTCCCTTTCCAAAAAAATCAACATCAGCTGTAAATCTGCCATTCTTATGGATGTAATTAAATGCTATCAATGAAATTAATATGGCTGATCCAAATCCCGCCGCTGCCGCCAATTTTTATAACGTGTTTGGGTCCGATGATTTGGACCAGTCTGGGAGGATGTATAAAAATGATTAAAATTACAAGAATTATGTACAAAAGCTAATATGGGAACGACTCAAAATATACACATACATATATCTAGGGTTATCTATCCTTGATTATAAAAACAAATCAAAAACAATGATCAAGATATCGGACCGGGCTCTGTCCTGGGTATCTATCCGTGGGACGTGTTTCAGGGATGTGTTCTGTAGGCTGTGTCCCAAGACGGCTGTATCCCTTTGATCTTACACAGGCTGCAGCCAGGTACTAGATATATATCCACCGTTCGTATATACAGTTAAATGCCACTGTATTTTCCGTAACAAGCTAGAAAACACAATACAACACTGGGCAGTCGTATTTAACACTATAATTCTTTTTATTAACTCTAACCACCGTACCTGTTAGCAACCTTCTCCTTTGGCAGCCAAACACAGAATGTCCATTTTACCTCGGATGCGCTCTTATATATACTAGCGACACCCGGACTAACCTCGGCTTCCATCATACCCCTAACAATAAAGCCCGTTATTAATTGAACCCCGAGCCCGATCGTCACAAAATGTAGAGCATGCTCTTGCGTATCGAATCAGCTGAGAGACCAAACCCCATATGCAGGTGATAAGGGTATATTGCTACATAGGTAAGGGAAGCTGACGATTGAAAAGTTGAAGTCATCACGTTTATCATAAAGCTTTGTTGATAGGTTACCATTAACGTCTTTTTCTAGTAAAATATCTAAATATGAAACGGATGTGTCAGAATATGTGGTATCTTTTATTTCAAGCTCACTGGGATATATCGAGTCGACATATGAATGGAAGTACATGTAACTATTTTTAATTGATAATACGTCGTCAAAATATCGAAATGTCGAGTTGAAGGCCACAGCAAGTGTTTTCTTCTTCTCATGTAGAAATTTCTGGATAAATTCTGCTTCATATGAATACGAAAACAGGTCTGCTAATAAATGGGCGCAATTGGTACCCATGGGAATTCCGACAGATTGATGGAAGACCTGATCTCCAAAAACTACATAGATATTGTCAATCAAAAACTCAAGCATCTTTTAAATATCAACTTCAGAGTACTTGTATATACAATAAGAGTGCTTTTTAACAAAATAATTTTGTAAATGATCAATGACAAGGTAAGTATATTTACGAGTTTCATTTTTATTGAAAAAGCAGCTGTCTATGATGTCTAAAAGCCTGGACTTCAATTTATCGTGGGGAATGGTTGTATAAAGTGTTGAAAAGTCGTACGTTTTGATGCTATTGGTTTTAGTAAAATTTTGTGATTTCAAATTTTCCAAAAGCTCTTTGGAGTTTTGAAGTATCCATATCTGATTTATACCACTTCTCGAATTTTCTGTTGTACAGTACTCCTGAATTTTCTCCTTCATTACAGCAAATATTTTAGCGAGGAGTAAAGAAAGAGGCTTCGTAGAGCATTTACTGGAACCCGCTATGTATCTTTCTTTGTAAGGATTTTTATGAAGTTTAGGAATCCAGTAAAGGTATGGTAATTTAATTTCACTTTAATTGTTGGGAATTTTAAAAATATCTCCAACGGACATAAGATTTTGAAGAATTTCCTCCTTAGAATAGTTTTCATACAGCCCCTCAATCGTTAATGCGAGATTTCAACATCCATCTGATGTTCATAATCCTTCTGACAAAGTGTCAAGGTCTTCTTTTTCGTGTTTGGCCCATCGCCTGTCGTAATCTTCCACAGAATTCATAATATTTATAAAATTATGACGCCAGTTGAAAGAACGGGGTTCCCTAAATTTTGGCCCTTTTAAAATAAGGGATACAAGGTCCTCATTATTAACTATGTTTACATCACCAGTAATGACGTGTCCAGCAGGACTATAGTTGAAGGGTAAAGAAGAACATGAACATGTAGGATGATTATGTATCAGTTGTTCGATATCTATAGGCATTGTAGAGTTTTTTTTTGTAATTAAAATGTCTTGAAGCAATAGTCGATGTATATTTATAAGAAATACAAGGTGTGGACTTCAACTTGAAATATGGTGGATTACAAGGTCTCATCCTAAGGACCCGCAACTTTCACTTCAAAGTGCCGAGCGATTGGCGAAGGAACAGTTGCTACCTACCTTTTTTATCGACTTGGATCTATCGCGGCCGAGATGCGAACTAACGACCTTCCGATCACGGAGCGAGCGCTCTACCGACTGAGCTACCCTGACGGTCCAATTCTGCGTGTGAACAGGAAATTTGATTCAAAGTGTTTAAGGGGGCCGACTGTGGTTTTCATTGCGCAATACTTTGCGCAGCATAGTAAAATAAAGCGTATTTACTCTTTTAAGGTCAGATGACACGTTCCTCAAATATTTGCTTTTTGTATCTTTGTAATTTACCGAAAATATTTATGATTATTGTTATCTTGCTATTTCTAAACTGTCTTTAAAATATCTTTTAAAAATAAAGACTAAAAAATTGTGATATAAGCAATTCAAGTTATTTTCTAAAGAATTATATAGGAAACACCATCCTCCGTTACCTTCCACAAATGCCTGGTAAGGTGCCTCAATTTTTTGCGAAGAAACTTGTTAAAGTAGAATTACTTCAATGACACATTATCAAGAAAAATTATATATTATTGAGGAACGTGTCGTCTAACCTTAAAGCAACTATTTTTACAAAATTTATAAAAATTAATAAAATTACATTGTAGGAAATCTCAGGTTTAAAAATCTAATTACGTTTTTAAATAACTGATTTTTTTAGTGTGTTTTTGACCTTATCAAAAACCGAAGTTCTTTAAAGGGGTCATTAATTATGTAATAAAATAAAAAGTATAAAATAGATACTAATGAAATTTTAAACATAGGAAATTGAGAATCTCACAATCATTTTTATTATTTTTTATATAAATATGTGATATCTGGCATGTTATACTCCATAAAAACTGGAAAATATCATGAATTTTAACATTTTGAAGTGCCCTCTCTGGAAACAAGACGGTAGAATTTTGTGTTCCTTGCATAAAATGTACAATATAGTATGACTCATCAAATATTATAATTTGAGCAAAAGGTCTACAGTAGCATTCGTATAATTTGCTCCGAAGTGCGAAAAAATAGTATTTTCCTATATAATCCTATAGTAAATGTACCTGTATTTTGAGATGGTCCCTAAAAAAATAACCAGACGGTAGATTTTCACTGAACATTTGACGAAACTCCGCGCTGTTTGTAAACGAGTGTGATTGTGTCGTCATTTTTTACATGCTGCAACAAAATGTTCAGGGACCAAGCAGCCAATAAATAATTTTTTTATATTTAAACTATAGCAAGACTATTCTCCCAAATACTGGGGGCATGCGTATTACGAGAAGTCGACACTCTACCTGTGAAAATCCAGGATATAAGCAGATGTAGCTTGTTTTATTTATTTATTTTTTTGAAAGGCGTAATAACGCCTTTTAGAAAGGTGTAAAAACGCCTTTTTGAAAGGCGTAATTACACCCTTAAGAAAGGCATAATTACGCCTTTTTGAAAGGCGAACCTTTTTGAAAGGCGTAATAACGCCTTTTCGAAAGGCGTAATAATACCTTTTAAAAAGACGTAATCACGCCTTTTTGAAAGGCGTAATAAAGCCTTTTTGAAAGGCATAATAAAGCCTTTTAGAAAGACGTAATAACGCCTTTTGGAAAGGTGTAATAACGCCTTTTGAAAAAGCCTAATAACGCTTTTTTTCGCGTTATTACGCCTTTTTGAAGGGCGTTATAACGCCTTTTAAAATTTTTCTTCTCCATAGATTGATCCTAATAGGCTCTTCGTACATTAGGAAACCGAAATTTTGTGTAAGAAAAAATAATTTCAGCATTATTTTAGCCGATTTGGCCAGTTGATCCAGTTTTCAGCATGGGAGCGGAGAGTTTGGGGTTAAAACGAACCAAATGCATACAGGTTCTCGCATTATTTTGTGAAATAAATACAAAAACGAAAAGTTTCATTATTTATGTTCAAATTCACATAGTATAATTCCATTATAAGTCAGTAGTCTCTCACATCAGGCTGATTTAGGATTTTATGAAAGGAGGGGGGGCGTATTCGCCACAAAGACGTTTAGGCAGCTCTCAAAACCCCCTAAACTAACCTCGCACCCCATTTACACTACTTTTGCTTTAATACGTAACATTCTGTAGCCAGTTTACTTAATTACATGTAATTAATTAATTTTCTATTTAATTTTTTTTGGACAACTTTCGTTGATTTTAAGACTTTCATAAGTCTGAATCCCCTGGACCACCACCCTCCTGGATCCGCCCTCTAATCTGGTCATTTATTACATTATTAGAAAAAGAGCGTTGAAGTATTCACGTCGTCATTTTCTTCCAGAAGTAGCTTTGCAAACTTCACTAACACAGGTATTAGTGAAACTTGCAAAGTGCATGCTCTCTGGTAGAGATTGTCTCGGTCTGCTGCACCCAGACAAAGGAGGAGACACCTTTATCCTTAACAGCCATACTGAACCCCCTAATTAAAATTATAAATAAATGACAATTGCAAAATAGTCTTGTAACTTTTAGAATATAAAAAATAAATATTTGCTGAACATCGATCGCAGCATCATGCTTGTAACATCATAAACATATATTAAGCTTTGTTAGAGCCTGTACTTTGCGTTTTATTTTATATCTTAGTCTATCGACTTTTTCTTATTTTACCTAACTAAATTTAATGCTTTACTTGACATTTGAAATAATATAAAATTTGAAAATAAAATAAAACACTTTTACAAATTTATTACCAATCTTTTCATACTTATAACTATATAATTACAAGCCAACCTGAATTTTCACAGCCTGATATTCTAATTTGATAATGGACAGATGAACAAAAAAGGAATTCAAATATAGACAAGATGCTCATGGGCCATTTAAACTCCCCTTCAGCAAAGGATGCTTTGTACCAACTTTGGTTAAAACTGGCCTAGTGGTTCTTGAGAAGAAGTTGAAAATGTGAAAAGTTTACAGACGAACGGACGAACGGACGACGGACAACGGGTGATCAGAAAAGTTCACTTGAGGTTTCAGTTCAGGTAAGCTAAAAAAAAAAGAATATAGCAGGCGAAGCAAGCTATTTCTCTCCCGATCTATCCATTGCATATTTTTACAAATCATATTATCCAATTTGGTAATTAACATCGGGATCGAAATGCTTTAAATGAAAACGAAAGTAAAACCAATAAAAACTGAAAAGCTTAAAAATCTGAAATAATCCAATATTTATGCTGCAGAATTGAATACTGTAAATTCCTTATTTTACGCGAGTACTTAATGTCACGAAATGGCCCAAGGGCGTCAAATCGCGGGAACAATAATTTGCGAATCGGTGATTTATCTAGAGATTTTACATATATTAGAGCACCATAAAAATAAAAGCGAGTAATTTTATTTCGCGAGTGGTGCTCCTCGCGTAATTACGCGATAATTTATTCCTCGTGTATATTTAGGAATCTACAGTAGCAGAAGGATAAAACGAACGCTCAACAAGGACCTAAGGTCACCTGCTCATTCACACCTATCAAACCTGTTTACTCCGCTACAAAATATAGTGCATTGCAATCGTAAAGTGAAAGTAAAATACATCTTTCTACCGGGAAGCCTTTACAAATGTAATGCAACAAACAGAAAATGCTTTCCTTTAAAGAATAATCATCTGATGTTAGGAAAGATGCAATAGGAGGGTAAAGCAAGCAACATTGACTGTTATATTTTAAGATATATAAATTATTTAGAAATGAATTACGTTAGGTGACCCGTAGTCTCCACGTTACGCGACCGTATAAAAGTAATACACTAGCTAACTTTGGTCTCCTTATTAATATGTCAGAGTATGGGTCCTTTTGTCTCTGCAAGCGCAGATCTAACAGGAAGGGGGAATCATTTTAATGAACTTTTCACTGATACCTTAAGATAATGGTATAATGATTTGGTAGTAAATTACGTTAGGTGACCTCTGGTCTCCCAAATGATATATCATACCACAATAGGCGACCTTATCAATTTAATATAATACTCTAGCTATTACTCTGGCCTCCTTATTGATATTACAAAACGGGTGTTCCCCTTGCATTTTATGAGTGAAATTTTAATGGAAGGGAGATGCTGAACTCCAATCATCACCCCTGCTAGATCTGCAAATGGGGAAACAAAACTAACCAAAAAGAGACTTGCCAAAAATAGACTTAGAAAACAGGGACCCCTTGAGAGTTGCTTCTTAGAATCATATACATGTATATGAAGACAAGCAAATTGTCCAAACACACACCCCCATTCCGACGAAATAAATTTAGTGAATATGAAGAAATTGTGTACTTTTTTGTTTTTGCATGTCATCAAAGTCAGAGTCTGAGTTTGGGAAATAATTCTTCATATACCACCTTTCTAAGCTATTGTCTCCTTACAACATCAGGTGACCTTTTGGTCTCCCTAATAATCTACAGCATTAGGTGACCTCTGGTTCTCCTTAATAATGTAAAATATAAGGTGGCCTTTGTACTCCGAATTTACATACAACTTCATATGACTTCTGGTCCCTCTAATGACGTGCAATATTAGGTGACTTCTGGCTCCGAGGCCATAAAACTGAGACGAGCTCACTTTTGATCTTAGTCTCACTTTTATAAAAGGAATATATAGTGGAAAAGTGAGACTGAGAACAAAAGTGAGCTCGTCTCAGTTTTATGGCCCCGGAGCCTGGTCTCCGTATTCATATATAACTTTATATGATATCTGGTCCCTCTAATAATGTACAATTTAAGGTGACCTCTGGTCTCCGTATTTATGTACAACTTTATGTAACCTGTGGTCTCCAAAATGGTGTACAATATAAGGTGATCACTGGTCTTCCTAATAATGTACAATTTAAGGTGACCTCTGGTCTCTCTAATAATGTAAAATATAAGGTGACCTCTGGTCTCACTAATAATGTACAAAATAAGGTGACCTAAGGTTTCTCTAACGATGTCTCTATTAATATTCAACTTTATGGGACGTGTGATCTCCTTAATGATGCTCAATATAAGATGACCTATGGTCTCCCTATAATGTACAATAAAAGGTGACATCTGGTCTCCCTAAAAATGTACAATATAAGGTGACCTGTGGTCTCCCCAACGATGTACAATATAGGGTGACCTTTGGTATCGTCTTATATTGTACATCTTTTGGAAGACAAGAGATCACATAAAGTTATATATGAATACGGAGACTAGAGGTCACCTTATATTGTACATCTTTAGGGAGACCAGAGGTCACCTTATATTGTACATCTTTAGGAAGACGAGTGGTCACCTTATATTGTTCATCATAAGGGAGGATACCTAAAGTTGTATATGAATACGGATACCAGAGGACACCCTATATTGTACATCATTAGGGGGGCTAGAGGTCACTTTATATTGTGTTAATCATTGGGGGACCAGAGGTCACCTTATAGTGTACATCATTAGGAAAACCAGAGGTCACCTTATAGTGAACATCATAAGGGAGACCAGAGGTCACCTTATGTTGTACATCATTAGGGGGACCCACTACTGTAATGATTTTCCCCTTAGATCCCCCCTCCCCCCCAAAAAAAAAACCCAAAACAAAATAAAACAAAAATCCCTGACGTTCCCCTGTCAGTCTCTGACTGTTTCCTGTTTCCCCCTGACTTTCTGCTATCTGTCGTTGTTCCAGACTATCCTGTCTACTCCCTGACGTCCCCTGACTTTGCCCCTGTTACCACTGTCTAACTCCCAGGGTTCGAAATTAGCTCATGTCCGTAAGTCCGAGACTAGTAAAAATTGTGTCAGACTAGCACTAGTCCGTACGGACTAGTGAAAAATCCGACTATAAGTTTAATCTTAGTACTTTTTTCAATGTTTTCTTTCAAATGAATGCCTGTTTAAGCAAAAGAGTCTGCAGTTTCACATTAAAACAATGTAAACAATAACAAGCTTTAGAGAGCTGAAGTTGCTAGCATTACCAGGGACGATTTTGCCAAAAAATTAAAACGACAGATTTTCACGAGAAGGTGGCCGTTTAATATAATATGCATAATTATGCATTATTATTGACATTCACAAAATCGTCTTAAATTATTTAAATAGTAAATGTATTGAAAATTTCCTATGTTTTAAAGCTGTTTTTACAGCCTGCAAGTTCCCAAAAACGTAACACATATATAATTATATATCGTTTATTCAAGCAATAAAAAGTTATAACTAAGTTATTGTTGCAACACATCGGGTAAATGATCACAGATGATTGTAAGGATACAAATGCAATAAACATTATTAGAAAATTATTTAATCACACACAGATCACAGTTATATATCAAGATATTTGTAAATCTGTAATAATTAGGTCAGGGGTTAGACTAATACCAGCAATGCCCAAAAAATGTCAACCAACCTTTTTCTCCATTTTTTCTTTCTCACTCAGTGATACAAACAATTCATAAAAACATTTATTCATTGTTTTAATTGTTTATTGACACTTTTTGATACTCCGTTTATTGAAATTTCTGGGAAATTTTTTTATAGTATATCACTGCTAAGTTTAAGTATTTTTTTTTTATAATGATGTAATTAAAAAAATATTTATATGTTTGATACCTTGCATTTTTTTCAGTAGCTACAGATGAATTAGAATTTAATTTTGTATTCAAAAAAATAATTTTATCTAATAAAATAGATCGGGGGGGGGGGGGGTTAAAATTACAAAGAATGTTTATCACGGGTATGTTATCATTATCGTAAGACAAAAGGTGGACTAGTCAAATGCTTTACGGACTAGTGAAAACTGGAAGTCACTAGTCCGTACGGACTAGTGCTTACAAAAGTTAATTTCGAACCCTGCATGTGTAATGGCAATATTAAGTCACATGCCACATGTCGGTGGTCAGATATGGATACTTTGTAAGCTATTTTTGAGTGAAAAAGAAGAAGAAAAAATTTATTTATTTAAAAAAAAATGTGTACAGACACTATGAAGTTATGTCAAATCATAAATCTGATAAATAAGTCACGGAATACGGATGCACGGAAATACGAAATTAATGTTACAAAATACGGAGAAATCACGGATAGAGTTTTTATGTACGGAATACGGAAAGGTTCCTACAAAATCCGTTAACTTGACAGTTTTACGGAAAAATGCCCGCGGTAAAAAGAAGCCTCGTAGGAAGCAGCCAAGGCCTAGGGATGTAGAATATGACTATCCTGAAGATAGTGCTGGCAAAAAAGCAAAACATGAAGCAGGGCGACCATTCCGTGAGAGAGGAAACAGCTGATGTCCGTGATATCCGTGCAAGTGTTGAATCCGTGGGTGTAACAATCACGGATGAATCACTTGGACGGATTAACGGAACCGTAGATAACGGATGGCTCGATGACATCGTAATCGATGCTGCTCAAAGTATTCTAAAAAAAGAAAAATTTCCCCTTCATTGCCGGCTTTCAGCCTTGTGTCTATGCTGAAAAACCGTGCTTCCGTCCAGTTGTTGACAATTATATTCAGATCGTTAATACACACCCTAAAAGTGGTGGTCAACATTGGATAATGTTCACTACTATAATGTTGTACCAAGTGCCGCCAGTGGTTTCATCCACGATGTCAAAATACGACACTTAATGAAGAACAAATTAGAAAGTCTAAAACAATCAAATGTATGGATTGTAAGAGTTCATAAATGATATTTATCCTATAAATCTTTGTTTTTCAATTTTGTACGGAAGCCCATTAGTGCCAACTTGTATATATAAAGGAAAAGCAATATATAAAAGCAAACCTCAATATATAAAGGAAATGCGATATATATAAACAAAACCTCGATATATATAAAGAAAATGCGAAATATATAAACAAAACCTCAATATATATAAAGAGAAATGCGAAATATATAAACAAAACATCGGTATACATAAAGGGTAATGCAATATATATAAAGAAAAAATTTCCATCGCCTGACCTTTAATGACCTTCGTGATTCGCCAACATCTGATAAGCGGCTCCCTGGGGTACTGTTTGAGTGAAAACGGTAGATGTGGCTCAGTTTCAGGATGGTTTTCAGTGTACGTAGTGCGTTTTCTTTGTGTGTCTTAATATGATGATTTAAACTAAAGTTTATAAATATGACTGCTGTTATTCTTACATTTCAAACGTGTGAGGCAGAATAAAATCAAAACTTTTTTGCTCGATATGTTTATTTCATGGCAATAAAACTTTGGGGTATTTCAATTGAAATATAATTCAGTGCAAAAATGCATGTCTGTGATATCATATTTTATCTAAACAATAAAATGTTAGTACGGAAATTAATGTCGCAGCTGTTGCAGAAAAAAAAAACATAACAAGCGTAAGCGGGTTATGTAATTTTTTTCTGCAATAGCTGCGACGTTAATTTCAGTACTAACAACCAAAGAAAGACATTTTTATTGTTTATATCTATATCTGTATAAATAATAATTTAAAAGTAGGATTAAAAAGATTAATTGTTGTATTATTGATATGTACGTCATAGTACGTTTCATTACTGGAACAGCCATTGCTCAAGAAATCTGTACATGTGATATGCCTAGTGTTGTTCATGAACTGATAAACGGCAATGGTTTTCTTAAGAAATAAAGGAGAAAATATTCAGTGGATGTAAATATAAGTATGTTCACATTTTACTTTGTTTTGCATATGATTGCATGGAGAATTCAAAATTGATAACATTACAAGATTTTGACAGGGGTTGTTTCCGACATTTTGTTACTAAATTATAACGCCATTATTCTATTTACATGTTTAGTAATATTAAAAACGTGGAACAATAATCCGCACTATAATTATGTAAGTGTGCACTAACTCGTTTCCTTTTATTCATTCCCAAATACATGATATTTTTCACACCAAAGATCCTTAAATTATTACACGTATTTTGTACGTTGTATCCTCCTTAAAAATTAGTTTAAAATACATGTCTTTGTAAATTATTTCATGATTTGTACCTTGATCTTTAATGGAGAGAACTAATATAGGCCATTTTTGCCTGCTGTTCAATCTATATTCATTGTATATACTTCTATGTATATCGTGAATAAAATACTTCTTAAACTTAAATTATTACAGTTGTAACTGTCGCCTTCTTCTCTCAAAATCCGATCCTCCCTCGCATTCAGATGAAGGGCGTGGGGGGACTAGCACCTTCATTTTTCCCCTCTCTCCCATTCCGATTCCTTTTTTTTTTACAATCAATGGGCATATACTAGTATATTATTTTTTATAATAAATTTAAATTAATTGGCATTAAAAAAATAACTGAACTTGTTAAGACTCCATGTTGAACATTATTTTCATAAATTCTCGGTTGTGAAACCAAACGTAATACGGCTAAATTTTGTAAAACAGTAAACAAGGTAGTTGTAAAAAGGAAGTTGATCAAAATACATGTAAAGCCAATAAATACACAGAGAATACGATAAACATACTTATATTTCATGAATATATAATTAAATGCTCATCTACTCAATTAAATGCATTATATTAAGTAATTCTACAATTACATGTACAGTTCATCGATATACGCATGTATAAATAAACAAACACTATCAAATAGCACAATTCTGCTGATTCTGGGAAAGCAATACAAGAGTACTGTAAAAACGATTTCCCCCTGTCAAGAGTTAATCTGTATATAATCTTGATGGACAGCTGAGCGATACAGGTCACGTAGTGGAAAATTTTTTTCTTTATATATATCGCATTTCTCTTAATATATATCGAGGTTTTGTTTATATATTTCGCATTTCCTTTATAGCGAGCGCCGCTCGTCACTGCGAGCTCTTAAAGCAACGCCTGGGCGAAGAGAAAATTCGGACTTTACACATTGATCCAATTGAATTTTTTTCCGCAGTTACCTGTGGTCCCATAATGCTTAGCGAATTGCATCTCGCCGCAAACAACGTTCTCGCGGTAGCAATAAAAACTCGACAAAAATTAAAATCACCTTGATATAATGGATATAAAGCAGATACATAGTAGATCAAACGTTCTTGATTAAAATTAGCACTGTTCAGACTTCGTTTTGCTAATGCAACATACATACGACGTCATATGACGTCAGAGTCTAGACGCAGAAAATGTCACGTGCTGTTTGACGAGCCCGATCTAAATTAAAACTGAAAGGTATCTGCGCTCGCCCAAACGGTTGCACCGTCAACATATTATATATCCAGGTTTTGTTTATAGCGAGCGCAGCGAGCGGCGCGAAGCGCCGCTCGCGAAGCGAGCTCAGTAGACTAACGTGTAAGAACAGAGAAAATTCTGAATGAAATCTGTACATACGTCAGGCAAATTTTCTGGTGCAACATTCCCAGAATTCCTTCGCTACCAGGGTTCCATGCGAAATTCTTACAAAAACATACAAAATACCAAGGATAATCATTCATTACCGAGAGATACGTTTACTTTTCTTTCTTTGCAGAGAGCTTAACAGAAACAAAAAATAATTACATCTACTCTACAACGTATTTCATTTACTATTGCACAAGATCTTTAGTCTCGTTCAACCAGACGCTCGGCTGTCTCCGTAAATTCCGACGTCATGTGACGTCACAGTCTAGACTGTGTCTCGTGAGGTTTGACGTTTGAAGAGACGGATCAACGTTACAAGTGTAAGCTGCTATATAGCTTTTTGATGGTACAACTGCGCTCGCCCCAACGGTCACACCGTAAAACATATTATATATCGCATTTCCTTTATATATATCCAGGTTTTGCTTATATATTTCGCATTTCCTTTAAATATATCCAGGTTTTGTTTATATATTTGCATTTCCTTTATATATATCCAGGTTTTGTTTATATATTTCGCATTTCCTTTATTTATCCCATGTTTACCCCTTTATCCCGTGGATATGACTCATTGGATAATTTTTTCATAATCCACAGTTGTGACGTCACAATGGTTTTTGCGTTAGCGCGATGAAGTAAAATAAAGTGGAGTCCTATATAAAACAGTGTAAAACATTGGTTGTGAAGTATTAAACATGGGATAAAAAGAATCTCCCATGATTTGTAGTTGGATATGACTTTTATCCAACTCGTTGTGTGTTTTTATCCCCTCGCCAAGGCTCGGGGATAAAAAAAAACACACAACTCGTTGGATAAAAATCATATCCAACTACAAATCATGGGAGATCCTATATATATATCCAGGTTTTGTTTATATATTTCGCATTTCCTTTATATATATCGGTTTGCTTTTATATATTGCTTTTCCTTTATATATACAGATTGGCACTAATAGACTTCCGTAATTTTGTTAACATTTTCTCCGGATAAATAAATTCCGTGCATTGTTTTATTTTTAATTATAGAACTCACGGAATAATATTCACAAATGATACAAGGTATAATTTTTTAAATGTACGGAGATGCACGGACGAATTTATCATCCGTGCAAAAACAATCCGTGATTAATGATTTGTACTATTTTCTATATTTCCGTACATTCTGTGACCTGTCCGTGTTTTGTAAATGGGGGGAATTTTTGGTAGTTGACAATTCTCCCCCCCCCCCCCAAAAAAAATTGCTTCCTACGAGTCTGAGTACACATTTACTATAGCTATCCGGAATATGTATGTCACCTAATATTCTATTATTATGTAAGATGTTAAATTTCCGGTTTCATGACCATAACGGCATCAGCCTATCAGGCACAGCATGATGATGATTGGACAATTGACAGCCAAATTCTAACCAAGAAAATGGGTGCAGAAACAAGTTTATTTGAAGAATGTGAGTTAGACGAACCAGCAGATACTTTAAACTGTACCTGGTCTTTACGACACGGGATATACAATGAGGAACTCGACGTCACCGTCCTGTCGGAGGCAAAAAACAACAAGCAGAAATGGAGTTTGCTACAGAAAAATATAAAGGTGCGAAATGTTAACTGGTCTTATATAATATCCAAGTCATTGTTATTCACCAGAAGGAAATGTATATTGTTGCAGCCTCTCTCTCTCTCTCAAAAAAAAAAAAAAAAAATGAAAAAATGATTTGCATTACTCTGTTACTTGCATTACTCTTCACTAAATGGGCTAGGGCTCGATCTTGAAAAACTTGGTTTTATAAGATAGTCATACATCCCAGCAGTAGATAGACATAAGAAAATATATATGTTATCTTGTTTATATCACTGCTATTGCCTCTTGGCTGGAAACACAAAATATAGAAACTTCATGACGGTACCAGTCCACTTTTTGTCTATAAATAAAAATTAAAATCTAGACTGTCTACTCTAATACACAAAATAAATTAGAAACATGTGATTAAACCATATTCAATTATTGTTTTGTGTGAATTATTATAAATAAGTGCACTTTATAAGGCTAAGATATCAAAATGTAATACGAGAATATGCTACATAGGTCAATTTCATACATGCCAACTTTCCCTATTTTTTCAGGAGTCTACCGATTTTGAGCCCTATCTACTGATATATTTTTAAAATCCCATTTCCACCTATTTTTAGGAATTCCGGATTTTTTACCAATCCGCTTTGAATAATACTGCATTTCTGTGTGTAAAAATATGGCAGTTCAAATATTTATCAGTATTTATCTGTTTATTGCTGCTGGATAACTGGTAATCAACAAGGTGTCAACTGTGCTATCAGTCATTATTGTGGTTTTAATTGCTTCAGGTTCTCATTAACAGTGTATATTAACCTAGACAATTATACCAGATGTAGAAATTTTAGAAATACACATGACAGGATACAAACTTGTGAGAGTTCACACTTTACAGCAAAATTTGACAATATACGTATAAGCCGTTTATAGAAGGTTTTCAAGTTAAGGATAAATGAAAAAGACACTTTCAAAATCTAACATTAAAAGATGGTCTGCAAGTACAAACTGTTAGCTTTTTAGCAGAATTTCAGGAGTGGCTCAGAAAAGTTAGAAAGAAGACCATATGCCTTTTGCAGACTTTGTATGAAAAACATTAAAAGTGACTTCTTCTAAGTATTCCCTTTGATTTAAAGAAATAAAATAAAATTATGTGTCTGAGACTTACTAATGATTTTTAAACCCCTGCAAACAAAGTCTGGGAGGTAAAAGGAATCACCTTGTCTGTTTGTTTGTATGTCTTTGCAAACGTGTCAGGTCCATATCTTTCTTATGGAGAAACATTAGAATCTACTACTTCGCACAAAGATTGTTCATTACCTGAGGGTGTGTCATGAACTTGACCCAAGATCATTTGGGCAAGTTCAAGGTCACTGAAAGAAACATTTTGTAATTCAAGTCTGGTCCATATTCAAATATACATGGTTTCATTCATTACAATGTAAAAAAATATAATGTGCAATAACCTGTAAATTTTCCCTCAAAATGTTTAAACAAACTATGAACACCTCTTAGATCCATTAAATACTAGTATAAGTGACTTGGCAGCTTCTCTGAAAAACCCAGCAGGGGTATTTGTCCATTTTGGACAGTTCTAGTTCATACTAATTGTTAGGCCATTATGTACACACTGAATTGTCTACTGATTTTCCCATTTTTCCTGATCATGGTGGATGCGACCAGTCGGCAGGGGATGCTTACTCCTCCATGGCACCTGATCCGATCTCTGATGTTTTTGGAGGTCTGTGTCTGCTCTGATCCTGATTTGTATTGTTTATATGGACTTGAACACTGTTTGTTATCTCCATATTAATACCTACACCACAGGAGATATGCGTACATCAAACATTATAAGGAATGGAAAAATCATTGAAATCTTTAAATTATCAAGGTTGACTTGACTTTTATGCACTCTAAAATGTTTATGATAATTGAACAATATTTTACAGGCGTATCATGCTGTGGTGGAGCACTTTATTGACAAGTAGGGGTAAAATTTATGGTCAGTCAGGAAAGTGGATTATATTCTTATTATGGAATCGAGCAGAGCTCAAATGCCATCTAGCCAGCATCCAGTTAAATTGCCACTGGAAGTTATGCAACCAAAAGTGTCAGTAAATAAAGAAAATAGCAATTAATAAATTTTTTCGAAAATTTTCGCAATGAATAATAAATTGAGCAAAGCTCATTACAAGGCAACGAGTATGTCTTCTGTCCGATTTTCAGAAGACTGCTTGTAAGATGGATAAATGAAAGTAAAGTATTCATTAAAAAGAAGGCTTCCAGACCAAAAATAATGTCGATCTGTATTTAGTTTTTTTATGATTGAAATCTATGCTGATTATCTTTAAATAAAGCAAATCAAGACTACTTTCG
Organism: Saccostrea echinata; assembly: GCF_033153115.1. Classification (NCBI taxonomy): domain Eukaryota; kingdom Metazoa; phylum Mollusca; class Bivalvia; order Ostreida; family Ostreidae; genus Saccostrea; species Saccostrea echinata. The sequence goes on from NW_026889774.1 coordinate 16,834,272, forward strand.
GTTTGACTGGAAGTGACCCCAATCGACAGAAAATTGGGTCAGAAGTCTTGGGTGAATTTAATCATTTGATTATATGTTGATATCTGCAGAAATACATCATTTATAGTTACTTCCGGTTTAAATAGAAGTTGACAAAAGTGACGATACTCAACAGGAAATACAATCAGACGTTGTCTGCAATATGCATAATTCAATTCAATACCAATATCTGTGAAAATAAGCAATTTTCTACTAATTCCTGTTTGGCCGGAAGTGACGTCATTCAATGCATTTTGATGATCTCACAAGCTGCTACTTGTCATGTTGAACAACTTTGCTTCTTTGAAGTATTACAAATTCTCAATACTTTTTGATATATCAGGAACAAACTTTTGGCCCCTCTAGATCCCTTATTTTAGGGGCCAGCCCTTTTTTCGAGATATCATTTTAAAAATCTTGTAATTCTGCACAAATTTTGTTCTATATGTTTTAATAAAATATTTCCAAGTAAAAAGATATCGTACAGAAGGTGTTTGAAATTTTGAAATTCTCGATATGACTTTTTTCAGGCCATAGCGAGCGTCGACATGTGGCCTTCTGGTGAAAGTTAACTACGTATTACAGATCTACATATGTTGCTCTGTCTTCACTTAAAGTTTCACATTCCCCTGATGAATGGTTTCTTAGAAAACCTGCGGACAAACTGACCCTCCCAAATTCACTTAATTGCAAAAAATCTTCGGACCGGAAGTGATGTCATCAAAATAAAAAATATGTATCAAGATTTTTTAATGTTCTATCAGACCTGAAAGTTTCATGAAAATGCGAGCAAACCGTTTCTGAGAAATCGTGTGCACAAAATCAGTAAGAAAAAAAATAATTAGAACTAGCGCAATGTACCAGCTATCATCGATGTTTACCATGCGCTCATTCCCTGAAGTAACGAGTGTCAGGCAGATTAATTTTTTTTTTCTTATAGTGCGGAATTATTGGATGAAAACTAGCCAGCTATATTTTGTGCAAGTACTAGTAGATTTACATTGGAATTTGTTACATGAGTTTTAAAAATAACGGTTAGCAGAGAAAATAATCTGTTACTGATAAAAACTAAGAAAAAAAACTATTGTGTTTACTTCCTTTATTCTTTATGCATTCAACTTTCTATTCTATGCAATTCCAAATACAGACATGTCTGTGTAATCTTTTTCTGTACTTCTACACTACTGCATCAGACCATTTGTTAAAGGCGGGTCAAGATACATTATTTTGCTCCAAACATCATCAGTAAATCTTTGCGCCTTTTCTTTGGAATATGTCTTCAATTGAATAAGTGTACGTGATAGCTTCAATGAAATTTATAAAAAATATGTTGCTATAGCCTGATTTTCGAGCCTAAGAATGTATATTTATCACACTGTACATATAACATATCGTATACGGGCAAGTAACAAAGGCAGCGCTAAGTTTTCATACACATTTTATATTCCTCTTTATCCCCAAAGTGGATTATTCCAATAAGTAACACATTAATGAAAAGACTGGAATGCTTCGCAACAAAACACGTCTCGCCATATGACGCTCAAGGAATCTGATACCTATTATGTTCAGTAACTTGCATCTAAAAAAGGAATATTACCCTACTAAAATCAAAGAAAAATATTAAAAAACGTAAAAGTTGAAAAAAATGACTTTTTTAATTCGCTTCCTGTAGCGACCGGAAGTACTCACGATGCATGAAAAGGCAAACCCGCATATTTAGAAGTCATGTTCTATGCTCTCCAACAATTCTTTAGTTCATATCTTTAGCCGTTCTTTAGATCTCGTGCAGATAAAATTTCATTTCAAAATCAGAAAAATGTCTATAACTTGAAACCAGAAACGAATTTCTCCAAAACTCTTTCAAATGTAACAATGGCATTTTATGGCGCATTATCCCTGAAAGTTTGATGAAGGACCATTGAATAGTTCTGGAGATATTGTGTGCACAAGATTTGTCTAAAAAATCTATTTTTAAAATGTCTTCTGGTGGACAATTTTAAAAACAAATTATATACTAAGCATTATGATAAAAGTCTCTATTACCCCTATTAAGATCAAAGAAAAATATTGAAAACATAAAAGTTGAAAAAATTGCCTTTTTAAATTCGCTTCCGGTAGCGACCTGAAGTACTGACTAGGCACGAAAAGGCAAACCCGCACATCTAGAAGTGATGTTCTATGCTCTCCAACAAGTCTCCAGTTCATATCTTTAGCCGTTCTTTAGATCTCGTGCAGATAAAATTTCATTTTAAAATCAGAAAAATGTCCATAACTTGGAACCAGAAGCGAGTTTCTCCAAAATTCTTTCAAATGTAACAATGGCATTTTAAAGTGCATTACCCCTGAAAGTTTGATGAATAACCACTGAATAGTTCTCGAGATATTGCGTGCACAAAATTTGTCCTAAAAATAAGAATAATAACTAGAAACTCATTGCGAGCAATGAGAGGTCTTCCGTCCAATTCTGAAAAAACACACGAAAATTCAAGCCGAAAAAGAGATAAAAGAAATTTGTGGAAATTCAACATGGAAGCCACTGCACAAGCGCAATTTTACCAGCCATCATCAATGTTAACTTTGTATCATTGCCTGAAGTAACGAGCGTCAGGGAGGTTAAAAGTTTTTTTATATAGTGCGGAATTATAGAATGAGAGCTAGTTAGCCAAATTTTGTGCAAGCAGATTCACATTGGAATTTATTACTTGAGTTTAAACAATAACAAATAATCTTTTACTGATGAACTGATGATACTGTTTACTTCCTTTATTCTTTGTGTATCAACTTTTTATTCCATGCAATTCCATGTACCTGTATTTCATACAAACGTGTCCTTGTAATCTTTTTCTGTACTTCTGCATCGGAACATTTTTCTACTATGAAAGAAGAGTCACGATACATTATGTCACGAGTAAATCTTCGCGCCTTTTCTTTGAAATGTATGCTGACTATGCTCTATTGAATGGTCTCCGTTATCATGTATATTATTGTATATACCGTACAAATTACTCATTTTATTGCATTTTGAGGTCAGAGTATTTATGTTTTCAAAGACAGATTATCCATTTCATAATCTGAAAGATCCATCAATTCCTTCATATTTCATTGATCCTTATGGTAGTTTTGTTCAACAAGACGCTCGGATGTCTCTGTAAACTCCAATCTGCCAATCGGCAATCCTCGACTGACTCCGCTACGCTCCATACAAACCTCGGAAGTAATTGGTGGAGAAATATCCATCAAATCGATTACATTTCCCCGCCGGAAACTGCCTTGTAACTCATTTCATATTTTACTCTACATAAAGTTCTTCAAACTTTTTTTTCTCTTGTCTATTTCTTCCTTGGATATTGGTTTTGATCACAACATCATGTAAGTAGTCTTTGAAAGCAAAACATAGTGTTGGGCGTGTTTCAAAGTAACTCAGACTTCAAAAGTATAACATTTGGAGGAATTTCAAATAAGATCACATGACTGTATCAGCAACATGTTAGAAACCATTGACGTCCGAGGTTAGTGTGCAAGGAACGATCCACCCGAGGAGCTCCGAGTGCCAACCTGCTCGTCGTAGACAGCCGCCATTTTGGACCCGCTTCAAATTTTTAAATGCGAATATCTAGAGTTTGGATTGATCAATTTTAAAACAAATTGCATATTAAGCATTTACAAAAGAGTCTCTCTTAAATTTACTAAAATTATAAAAAGAAAATTGAAAAACAAAAAAAGTTAAAAAATGCCCTTTTTTAAATTCGCTTCCGGTAGCAACCGGAAGTGGTGACGACGCACAAAAAGATGATTCTGCAAATCTAAAGGTCATGATCTATCTTCTCCAATAAGTCTCCAGTTCATATCTTTAGCCGTTCTTTAGAACATTCAGCGACAAAAGTCCATTTAAAAATCAGGAAATAGTCCATAACTTGGAACCAAAAGAGAATTTACCAAATTTTCTTTGTGATGAACAAAGTTCATTTAATGACTCATTTTTCCTGAAAGTTTCACTGAAAACCACTGAACAGTTTTCGAGAAAACGCCTGCACAAAATTTGGTAAAAAAAATAATAATTATAATAAGAAACAGTAGAATCACTATAAGGTCTTCCATGAAGACGGAAGACCTTAATAATAATTATAATAAGAAACAGTAGAATCACTATAAGGTCTTCCGTGAAGACGGAAGACCTTAATAAGAAACAGTAGAATCGCTATAAGGTCTTCCGTGAAGACGGAAGACCTTAATAATAATAATAAGAAACAGTAGAATCACTATAAGGTCTTCCGTGAAGACGGAAGACCTTAACTAAACGAGCTTGTTGCAAAGCAACAAATAAGTCTTCCGTCTAAATTTGAAGGAGATGAGATTGAGATCGAGAGACTCCTACGGTCATATGTGCAAAAATGAGCCATTTACCATTACTCTTGGTGTGACCGGAAGTGACGTCATTTTGACGACTTTTAATAGTCTCCTCAGCTGCTACTTATCATTTTGAACAACTTTCCTTCTACGAAGCTATACAAATTCTCAATACTTTTTGAGATATCAAGAAAACACTTTTGGCCCCTCTAGCTCCCGAATGTTAGGGGCCAGGCCCTTATTGTTGGTATCCTTTGAAAGATCGTAACATTCTACACAACTTTTGTTCTACATGTTTTAACAAAATATTTACAAACAGGGTATTATTTAATCTCGGACCTATTATTTGGCTCGGACTTTCAATAATTTTCAAATTTCAGTGTAGAAGATTTATTTAGAAGTTAGAAAAACAAATATTGATGATTTTTTGTGTAGAACTATGTAGTTAGAAATTAGTCTTGAAATTAACACATATTTTTCTTTGTAGAAACTTGTCTTCCTAGGTATAAAGTTATTATGTGCATGTTTTGATTTAAATTTCGTGTTTTTTTTTTTATTTGTAATAATGTATTCTTGATTTATTTTGTTCTTATTCAGTGCTGTTTTTATGTTTTGGAAATGGGGTTAGAACTTTGAAGTTTGTGTATCAAGTTCTAAGAGGGTTAGTCGTGCGGCGCACGGACTAACCCATTTGCGCATGCGTCGAAATGGTACCTAACCTAGGCCCTTGATTTCTTCATATAAACCGTTTTTCAAGCCAGGGAGTGTGAATAGTCCGATCTATAAAGAAATCCCTGGCGCAGTGTCACTAAAATCTGCCAATAATGTCACGATACCGATAAAAGGCCGAGATCACAGCATAGCGTTACCTTGTGCACAAGTCCCTCACTAGACTAGCCCTGCGCTCCACATTTCACGTTTGGCCTCCGTAAAATAGTAAATATTATATTCCGTAACCATAAATTATGGTTCTTTAGTAAGCTCCGGTAAAATAAAACATTGTTTTCAGCTTTAAACGTCACGTAAACACAACCTCCCTATCAACTACCTAGATCTATCCACTTCACAAGAAAACAGCAGAAGATTCCATGGAGGCGTCACTTCCGCTTCTGTGACGTTATGACATTCGGCAAATCTCGGATGATTCCGTCGCTTTCCGTTCTCAACACAAGCATATTGCTATATTTACTTTTGTCATCTGTCTCACTCCAGTTTATTCATTTATTGTAATAAATGTGAAAATTCAGGATTAGAATATGCATGTCTACATTCTTTAATACATACATAATAATTCATGTGCATAGCATGCAGATATGTCATAGATCTACTAATCAACATGTATTACATGCCTTCATAATTTTGATAAAAGTTCTCATTAACCTTAGTAAGCAAATGTCACAAGGGGAAATGAAACAAGTAATTGTTCCGTATTGAAATCATGCTGCAAACTTTGAAGAATCATGATCCGCCTCTTTGTTTTCCTCCAGCTAAGAGGTGCATTTTTAGTGTGCAAATCTCGAGTTTTCAAGCCGATGTGACGTGTATTTGTTTGTTACGTCATAATGCCAACACTAGCGTCGATGCTCCTCTTCGCTTTGTGCAATGTGAAGGAAAAAAATAAATTATACTCGTCTTCTCAGAAGGTAAAAAAACAAAGTTGCCAATATCTGAAGTGCGATAATACTCATGTCGCACTTTATTGGAAGAAGATCTTCCTTTCCTGTTTGAATAAAACATACTGCAAAATATATTTTTAGATATGTGTTTCAGCTTACACCATGCCTTTCTAACACAATATTCTGAATACTTTTTTTCAGAAAGATACCTTTATATGTAATGTGTGTCTTCTTTGATGCACGCATTTTAACTCTAGGTAGATAGCTTTACCCCCCACCCCACCCCCTTTTCAATTATCTCATAGATAAAAAGTCAAACAGAAGAGATGGAAAAATGAAATTTGGACAGCGACATGCAATGACTTTAAAGAAAACCTCTTTCTATTTATGATTTATCATGGTAGTATCTTTGAAAAACATATTTTCTCAGAACACTCAATATTCACTGAAAAGAACTCAATAAGACGTTCTGGCTTTATACATGTTTTATATATACGCGGCCGAATTGCCACTTCGCTATGATATTAAATAACACAGTCAAGTTGTTTTTATCAACTTTAACATATTTATAAGTAAGAGTACAAGTTAAATATTAAAATGATTTCGAAATTTTAACAGCTTACCGTATTTTGAAATGAAACTCTTTGACGAAATATCGTAAGATTAAAAAAAAAGCCCGATACTTGAAAAAATATTAAAAGTTACCAATACACTGAAACATATGCTCTGAAGCTTATCGTAAATCAGCAACCTTCACAATATGTTTTCATTGTTATCAAAGGCAAACGAAGCATGGATAACATAATCTCTTCATACCCCCCACCCCCACCCCCCCGTACCAAATTATAATGAGCCAATATTTTCTCGAAAAATATTTTGGTAGTTACGCTCGGAAGGGGGTGGGGGTGGGGTTGGAGAGATGTATGTTAGATGGTACTAGGAAATGTTGCATAATAAAACGCTCCTGTGCCCTTTACTACTGATACTGCAGATTTCTGGATGAATTTTACCTACAAAACTTATTTTCTTTCCAAAAAATTATTTTCGATTTCAAATACAGACATCATTTACTTTAGTAAATGATACATACTTGAAATTCAGGTTAATTTTGTACAATTTGAATTGTCAGTCAGTTGTGGTTTCATAAATACATGTAAATGCAGGCCCCTAGGAGCAGGAGGGGAAAGGGGGGGGGCAATGTAAACTTTTCCATAGAAGACAAAACTACTCAACAGTTGCTCTCCACTGACCCCCCCCCTTCCCCACCCTTTCTGTTGGTTAATTATCTGTTGAACGTGCCTCAAAACCGGAATTGCTAGTGCCCTGAATGTGTTCATTTCCACTAAAACAGAGCTATTAAAATGATTTAAATACAATATCAAAAAAACATTATAATACTGTACCAAACTTTTTTGGTTTAAATTTACTTTGATCAAGTTCAGAAGAGGCTCTCAATTTTCTGTTTAGTGACACACTGCAAAGTAAAAGAAAACGTATGCAAAATAATCTGATATATTTTGATACTGTCTTAAAATATCTGATGAAAAATGCCCAACCACTATTCAAGTTTGTAAGATCAATTTTGAATGATTTTCCATATTTTCTCTTTATTCACGCTTGATACATGCATATTTTTAAACTGTTCACTGCTGTAGCCGAGGGCGGATCCAATCACTTGGACATCTCCGCATTGGATCTTTTGTATGCACGAACCTCTATTTCTGTGTCCTGCTCACGATGTCGATTCCACTTTGGTATAAGATGCAGTCGCGCATATATAGAGGATATTCAATGTTTTGTAGATGAATATGGAATTTATTTCAAGAGTGGGACAGGATTTTTTGATATTTTTACGAGTGCGAAGCACGAGTGAAAATATCAAAAAAATCCTGTCTCACAAGTGAAATAAATTCCATATTTATCTACAAAACATTGAATTTTCTGTTTATTACATTTTCTTTCATTTTCCCTTTACCTCTGTCTTTTCTTAACACAGTGTCATAGGCTTGACGTCATAGTTGAGCGGTTGAGACGTCATAGCTTAGAAGTTGTGTGTCTGATTGAAAACATTACATAGCATGGATTTTAGCAACATATTTAGGAAGAAATTTGCAGTTTTAGCTCTATCAAGATGCTTAGTTACTATCTCTATCTTATGAAAGGCCAGAAATTATTTTTTACTTACTTTGATATCCTTTCACACTGTGAGAGAATATCACTTTTGGTATCCTTTCACACTGTGAGAGAATATCACTTTTATTCAATAAATAAATCACAGTATTTCACTGTTGAAAATGTAATAAATAGTAGTATTCTATTTTCAGAATGTTCAGCACCAATGGACCATGCATCACACTGTTGACTGTCTATATCAAGATACACTCAATCTGCACGGATCACTTTAGTCACATGACTGGAGTATCATCCTAATTGAATATTTTTTATTGATCGGTAGATAAAAACATTTACATATAGCATATAAGTTATATACTAGTATGTATACGTGTATATATTTTTAAAAAGACTTCCCGTTTTTATCCTGTATCCTTCGCTTGAAGATATTTTATTACAAATACAAAAAATAAATAAATTTTACATAAATACTACTGTAATTCAAACATACTTTACTAGTATAATTCTCGGGAATCAGAAATCATGTACATTCAGATGTCTTCAATCATTTTTGTTTTATAAAATCGTATGATATTGTAAAATATTCAATGTATGATAAATATACTAGACTCTTCATCTTTTAATCTGTCCACTGCTGTAGCTGGGGACAAATCCAAACACTTGAACATCTCCGCATTGGATCATTTGTATACACGAACCCCAAATCGCAACTTCTCGGGCCTTTCCGACAAGTGGGAAAAAAGTGATTCGTAGCTTGTCGGAAAGGCCCGAGAAGATGCGATTGCACGAACCCCCATTTCAGTGTGTTGCCCACGATGTATGCTCATAGCTTCTACTGGTACATGTACTTTGTAATGTATGATAGCCCCTGATTGTGTGCAGACTAAAATTTCAGTATCACGTAAGCCGAGCATTTTAGTTAAAAAATGACTGGGAGAGATCAATCTTACTGATTGGCTGTATTATTTTTGTTACACGATGTACAAATGTAGCTTGGTTTAACTCCAACAGCGTTTTTCAGACAATATCTCGAAGATGCCTCTGTCAATCTTGATGAAACTCCACTGTCATAATGATCGTTAACTAGAGATGTGTAATCTTTCTTCAAAATTTTCAAAATAGCAACCGTTCCCATGGTAACTGATAAAAAGTGGTATTTATTAAATTTCATCTTTCTCGGCTACTTTTAATTAAATTTTTTAAAACTTTAAAGAAGAATTTCTTTGTCTTCCTAATTTCTTTTTTCCGTAATAATCCTAGGGTACGTAAAGGCCCATCTATGAAGCTTTTATATATTACCAATTTCTTGATTTGATTAAGAATTTAATTAAAAGTAGCCGAGAAACGTAGAACCAACGTTTCCTTAAATATACTACAAACTATTCATTTTATTTTCATTTATGTAGTTTACGGGGACTCTACTGGAGTTATACACATAGTATGAAGTGTAGATGTATGACTTCTCTGGTGACATAGAAGACACGGAAAACCTTCATATTGTCATAGCATTGAGTTTCTAGTAAATAAAAAGGATTGTATATGGTATACGTCTAGTGGGCGCATTTGTATTTACCTCTTTTCAAATAAAGAAGACAATGACATATTTAGTATTTCATCCCCCCTTTCCTCTCTGTCATTTTTATCTTATTGTTAACAAAGCAAGTTTTGTTTAAAATCTTGGATTCTAAATAAAATGACCTTGACCTTCAAATTACAAACCCTTCGTCATAAAGTTTTCAAAATGCTAAGGCTCCACACTTACTACAAAATGATGGTTAATTTACATGTGAATTTTCAATACCCCCCCCCCCCCCCCCCCCCCCCCCTCGAAACAGCGAGCTAGAATATGCAGATATAATTGATAGGGAAGATCTTGAGGGTTTCATGAATAAAATTCAGTGCCGGTGATGTGATCTGATATTTTACCAGCATTCATTCTTCTTCTGTTTATCTATAGAATTTAAAATTATTATATTTAATGCATGTATTTTTTTTTTAAAGTAGCGACTGTTAGCTGAATTCATTAGCATTTTGAGTTTTCTTGTGAATGTATTACTTTCATGTGAATAATTTCATTGAATGATATTTAGAATTATTGAAACTTAATTTCCATCATTTTTATTAATTGAAAATATCCTTGGATCCGCTCCCGCAGGTGGGTAAAGGCCTCATCACTACTATAGAAAAAACAATCAGCACGTCGGAAATTTTCATGATTCTGCTACACTAAGAAAGTTTACGCATAGTTTGTCATTTCATAAAAAAAATCAGCCCCTGTCCAATGCAGAAATGTCCGAATTGAAGAGGAAAATTCAGGAATTATTTTGCTTCAGCCATGTTTTGACTTGAACCTTGAACGACTTTGCAAGCTTTACTTTCTCTTCCCTTAACTTTGGTTCAACCAAACCTAGCGAGCGTAACTAGTTTCGTTTGTGTGTGAAAGTGTGTGTGTGGGGGGGGGGGCTATTTCTACGTCTTTAAGCTTTTAATAATCTTAAAGCTTATGGTTTAGTTCGGGGGGTGACATAAACTATTGCTTGCAATAGCAGACTTTCTAGTTTATCTTGTTATTAATGTGTTTCATTTTTTCCTCATTTTAATTAGATTGTTTGTTTTGTGATTTATTATTATTTTTTTTTTTTTACATGAAATGCTCCCCAGACGGATAATTACAGTACTAAACAAATTTGGAGTAAAGTTGGTACAAAATTTGCTACGGATGCTTATGACACAGCGATAATTTTCTCGACACTTTATAGTTATTTTGATGTCCATTCTCGCCCCGTGCAGCAGCATTTGTAGAAATCATCGGCAAATTCACGTCGAACAGATTCAAGGAATCATGATCTGCATTAGTGTTGCAAGTTTGCGGCCGATTTGATTCTTTGCATCGATGACATCCTCCATGGCCTGCATTGATCAGAACTTAAAATCAACAAATCAAACCAATGAGAAATATAGACATTTGAGAAGCAGGTAAATGCGGATCTCTTTACACCCTTCTCATGTGTAACAAGGAGTATAATTACCCATTATATAATATTTTTATATTTTTTTTAGACCCTCTCCCTTCAGTCTATGTCATGAAATAAAGCTATTCCACCTCATATACATCCAGAGAAATAAGAAAAAAAAACTTTAAAAGAACTGGTACTACTTGCAAGGTCAGTGAAATAGGGGTAAACTTGGTAACCTTCAAACAGTTACAGGGAGTGAAAAGTCAGCTTCAAATCTATATACCAATCTCATCTTCCAAAGAATATGGTCACAAACACAATTACATGTACTAGCTGTGTTTGAACACTGACTTCCAGTGGTTTAAAATTAAAGCAGCTGTTTAGGTGCACATACAGTTAAAACCATTTCGGACACATACACCACAGGTACTTGTGGACAGCCCCCCCCCCCTTCCCAATATTCAACCCCAGGGCTTGTTGGACATTTTTTCCACAAATTATATCTATTGCACTTATTCATCATGTGTACCATAGGAAAAAATCGTGGAAACCCCAAAATAATTGTTCCACACAAAAATACCCCACTATACATTTTTGTGTGGAACGATTATTTTGAGGTCTTCACGATTTTTTCCTAAGGTACACGTGATGAATAAGTGCAATAAATATAATTTGTGAAAAAATGTTCAACGAACATCGGGGTTGAATTGGGGGAGGGGGATTCTGTCCACAAGTACCTGTGACATACATACAATTCTTTAAAACATACATGAGGGTGTCATGGTCATTCAATAAATTCTAGTTTCACCCCATATGAGAGTCCCAATGAATTCTAAGGAATAATATATACTGAGTCTGACATGCATAAGAAACATCCTATTTTTAGAGAGAGAAAAAATCACATATAAAGTATATGTACTTTAAAAGTATAGAGACATCTTCAATTTTGCAAAGTCAAATTTTCCTTAAGTGATGCCAAGGCTTCCTGAGAATGATTGTGAGCACGCATTGTGACTGCTTCCAGCCAATGCTTTGGCATCCGTATCCGGTGTACTACACTGCCGGTTGCTATAGATTTGCAATACATAAATTACACTGTATTTAAAATGATAGTATATTTTATGAAAATTGATGTTTCAGTTAAAACTTCGAATTATTAAATCATTTTCGAGATTATCACTTAATAGTCATGTTTTAACGACTCTCTTCCTGTAGAAACCATACTGACTCAACTACCATGCCCACCTTTGGCCAAGCATCGGTCTGGTGTCCATTTTTTAGCTCTACTGGTCAGAGACCAGAAGAGCTTATGCGATAGTAAGGTGTCCGTCGTCCGTCCGTCTGTCTGTCTGTCTGTCTGTCCGTCTGTCTGTAAACAATTGTTCAAAACGCTACTCCTCCTACAGTTTTGGTCCGATTTCAATATAACTTGGCACACAAGTAGACTACACTAAGATACATAATTTAGTGCATCGGTTTTTGATTTCGATGGACGGTGTTGCCATAGTTACTAAAAATAGAAATTTCTGTGAAATTCCTTTAAAACGCTACTCCTCCTACAGTTTTGGTCCGATTTCAATATAACTTGGCACACAAGTAGACTACACTAAGATTCATAATTTAGTGCATCGGTTTTTGATTTCGATGGACGGTGTTGCCATGGTTACTAAAAATAGAAATTTCTGTGAAATTCCTTTAAAACGCTACTCCTCCTACAGTTTTGGTCCGATTTCAATATAACTTGGCACACAAGTAGACTACACTAAGATACATAATTTAGTGCATCGGTTTTTGATTTCGATGGATGGTGTTGCCATGGTTACTAAAAATAGAAATTTCTGTGAAATTCCTTTAAAACGCTACTCCTCCTACAGTTTTGGTCCGATTTCAATATAACTCGGCACACAAGTAGACTACACTAAGATACATAATTTAGTGCATCGGTTTTTGATTTCGATGGACGGTGTTGCCATGGTTACTAAAAATAGAAATTTCTGTGAAATTCCTTTAAAACGCTACTCCTCCTACAGTTTTGGTCCGATTTCAATATAACTCGGCACACAAGTAGACTACACTAAGAAACATAATTTAGTGCATCGGTTTTTGATTTCGATGGACGGTGTTGCAATGGTTACTAAAAATAGAAATTTCTGTGAAATTCCTTTAAAACGCTACTCCTCCTACAGTTTTGGTCCGATTTCAATATAACTTGGCACACAAGTAGACTACACTGAGATACATAATTTATTGCATCGGTTTTTTTATTCAATTGACGGTGTTGCCATGGTTACTAAAAATAAAAATTTCTGTGAAATTCCTTTAAAACACTACTCCTGCTACAGTTTTAGTCTGCTTCTAATATAATTAGGCATACAAGAAGACTATACTAAGATACATAATTTATTGCATTGGTTTTTGAATTCAATGAACAGTGTTGCCATGGTTACTTAAAATAGAAATTTCTTTGAAATTCCTTTAAAACGTTACTCCTCCTACAATTTTGGTCTGATTTCAATCTAATTTGGCACACAGTTAGAATACACTACGATACATAATATGTATTTCTGTTTTTTTTTATTTGGGTGAATGGTGTTGTCATGGTTACTAAAAATAGAAATTTTAGTGAAATACTTTCAAAACGCTACTACTCCTAGTTTTCATTTGATTTCAATATAACTTGTCACAAAAGTAGACTACATTGAGATACATAATTCTATTTATTGTTGCATGTTGCAATGTTTCAAATCCAAGTGCTACTTTTCTTTTGTTATACAAACAGACCAGTAGAGCTACAGTCTCATCAGAGACTTCTGGTTTTTTATACAAGTTTGTGTACACACGCTGCAACTAATTGCATAATATAAAACAAGCCTGTATTGAAGAACAAAAGCGATTTCTCATTCATATTATCAAGTTAGACTTGGTAGATTCCTGTTTTCGAAGCATTTTATCAATTGCTTCTATGCCAGTATCGAATAATTTTTGCATTAAATGTTCTAGAAAAACAGGTGCATTACCAAATTTAAGAAAATCTTATTACTAGGTTAATACAATAAACTGATAAATGTTCTATCTTTGTGTATAATGTTTTTATAACAAGTGTATGCATGATTGTTTTCTACAATGACACTATACGGCGATTTGAACTCGCGCAAGAGCAAATCATAGAAAACGAAAGAATACGTAAATCAAAACTTTTAGTGTGCTGTTGATCCAGATTGAGTTGATATTGATATATAAGATATTTAAATATTGAGTTAAACGTTAGTTGATTTTTAAATAAAATTACGACATCCGTACAAGCCACAATTAATATCATTGAATTTCTGAAAGTCGTAAAATTTGGTATTACAGGATACAAAAATAAGAAAGGCAAGCAGATGCGAAGATACTACTAAGACAAATCACAAGCTAGGATGTTCACCTAACGGACACGTAGTATCGATTTTGAAAGGGGAAGGGGGGGGGGGCAGCCGGAAACGAAATACAACTTATCTGAATAGTCTTGGACAAATAAAAAAAATTAAATAAATAAAAATGGAAATAGGATGAATTTCCCAAAGTCGAAAATCCTAATTTGTTGGGGAGGGGGGGGGGGTCAAATTTTTTTATCATAATTTTTTTTCTTAAGATTAACATGACCGGATTTCACTAAACTGCAAAGCTGGGGGAAGGGGGCAACCGGCCTTTCAATGAACATTTTCATAGTAAAGGAACAGTAAAAATTTAGGTTTCAGAAAAGGGGCAGACCCCCCCCCCCTTTTTCCCGATGCTACATGTACGTGCCTAGCTGTCTAAAAAATTGTTTCGGAGATGATTGATTTGATTTTAATAAAGCACATTACGAAAATAAAATCATGAAAGGTAGATTTTTTTAAAAAAAAAATACTTTTTATTTTAAGGAAAAAAAACAGTTAAATCAAGAAGAAATGTTATTAAAACGCTTAACTTAGAATCTCAAAGGCATATTACAATAATAATTCTGATCCACCAATTAGCAACAGTAGAGAGCGCTGGATTCGATAGTGAACTAGAGTGTGCCAAGGAACAAGTGTCGCCTGCTTTATAGCATTAAAGAAGGGTGGCCAGTTAATTATTTGCTACTAGCATTATTATGACTTATAATAGCAAAGAAAAAAATCCACAAATATTAAGATCGATAAAATAGCATTTATCATATAAAATCTGACATTCACATAGAAATATGATTCCCCAACCTTCAAAGCTAGAGTTAATAATAATTGGTAATTGAAATTACGTATTAGAAATATTCATTATTCATTTAAAAACAAGATACATGTAAATACATGTAGGTGTGTTTTAATCCATCTATCCTCCAGAAGCAGTGTCTGTCTTTCTTTCCGTGTATCCATCTGTCACATCCTATATTTTGAGAACTATAAGAGGTATGGATTTGATATTTTGTACACACATTGCCTTGCACTTTGGCTTTTGTAAAGTACCATGGTATCGTGACCTTTGACCTACTTTTCAAAATAGTTCCGATATACAGTATATCTTGACATTTAAGAGGTAAGTCTATGTTATTTAGCATACATGTGCACTGTTTGCAATAGAACAGATTTATTTTTAAGATGATCAAAGACAAATTATTTTCTTCTTTTCTCTGAAAAAAAGTTGACAAGCCCCCCCCCCCCCCTAAAAGGAAAACGCCCAAAACTCTATTTCGTAGTGGTGGTGGTGGTGGTGGGGGGGTATCACTAGTCAAGGACAGATTATTTATTTTCTTGCAAGTCGAGGACAGATTATTTATTTCCAACATTTTCGAGGACAGATTATTTATTTCCAAAATCTACCAGGCTCCCCTCAGAATCAAATGGTCGTCCCCTTACTATTTTTACGTATAATTATTTTCATATATTGTATAAAATAGTTCTGAGTTACTGAGCTAGTACATGCATATAAGACTGCTGAACATCAACTAGTATGATCACAGGCACCTGAAGCATGGACCCCCCCCCTCCCAACTAACTAATAAAGTATAAGGAGTCTTTATTTTCTCGAAAATGTGTAATTTCTCCGTCAATTCTATTTGTGTGTCATTCTGTGCAATTGGTTTGTACAATGTACTTTAAGGTTTAAAAATTGGCCATATACGGTATAATAAAATTACACAAGGTAAGAAACAAAAAATTATAAACAACAGGGGGTTTCCCGCTTCGAGGCTGATTTCCAAGGTGCTAACAGTGTTACCTATCATATCTGTTGGGGAGATGTTTTCCTACTCGTTTATTTCTAAACCCCATCTTTAGTGTTTCATATGCTGTAATCAGACGACTTATTGCACACATAAACTTTTATCTTTTGACAGCCTTGCAGGAGGTTTGATATGTTAGGCTTTGTCTGATTGGTCGACAGAATACAGTTTAAATCGTTATTTCCATAGTATTTTACCCTGAATATATCGAAACCTCGTATATCTCGAAGTATTTTCTCGATCAAGTTCTAGATAACGAGGTTTGTACGTAGGCGGTATCTGAAGCTTTAGAGTGCTCTTTCCTTTTTTTCTTCTGTCCGATGGTTGTTCAGGTGTTCCTTTTAGAAATGTTTCAGATTTATTATGTGAATAACGATCTGTTGACATAAAACTTTTCAAGGAATCCCATCCAAATAATTGAAATTTTAAAGAATTCTTGCGTTGTACCCGACAAGATCATTTCTCACATGAAATATGTACTACTAATAAATTGATCTTAATTCATTTCGAAAAAATATTTATTAAGCAAATTATTTTGTAGGAAATATATATCATGTTCTCAAGGTACCATGAACAAAAATTATGATCAAAGACAATACGTTATAACGTTACATTAAAGTAAGTATTCATACGTCAGTCAGTATTATTTAAAACTAATAAAAATAAAGTGAAATGCATTTCATGATATCGGTGTTGTTTGGAAACAGTGTAGAAGGATTTTTCAATTAAGTGCAGCACCTCTACATGAGTATTATCGCACTTAAAGATGGGGTCAACATTTGGTTTACCTTCTGAGAAGACGGATATAATCTATGTGAGATCAACCGCCCCCCCCCCCCCTTTCAACACACTGCATAAAGCGAAGAGGATTTGTCTATAACATCGACTTCAGTTTGGGCATTATGACGTAACAAACAATTTCACGTCACATCGGCTTGAAAACTCGAGATTTGCACACTAAAAATGCACCTCTTAGCTGGAGGAAAACAAAGAGGCGGATCATGATTCTTCAAAGTTTGCAGCATGATTTCAATACGGAACAATTACTTGTTTCATTTCCCCTTGTGACATTTGCTTACTAAGGTTAATGAGAACTTTTATCAAAATTATGAAGGCATGTAATACATGTTGATTAGTAGATCTATGACATATCTGCATGCTATGCACATGAATTATTACGTATGTATTAAAGAATGTAGACATGCATATTCTAATCCTGAATTTTCACATTTATTACAATAAATGAATAAACTGGAGTGAGACAGATGACAAAAATAAATATAGCAATATGCTTGTGTTGAGAACGGAAAGCGACGGAATCATCCGAGATTTGCCGAATGTCATAACGTCACAGAAGCGGAAGTGACGCCTCCATGGAATCTTCTGCTGTTTTCTTGTGAAGTGGATAGGTAGCTGATAGGGAGGTTGTGTTTACGTAACGTTTAAGCTGAAAACAATGTTTTATTTTACCGGAGCTTACTAAAGAACCATAATTTATGGTTACGGAATATAATATTTACTATTTTACGGAGGCCAAACGTGAAATATGGAGCGCAGGGCTAGTCTAGTGAGGGACTTGTGCACAAGGTAACGCTATGCTGTGATCTCGGCCTTTTATCGGTATCGTGACATTATTGGCAGATTTTAGTGACACTGCGCCAGGGATTTCTTTATAGATCGGAATATTCACACTCCCTGGCTTGAAAAACGGTTTATATGAAGAAATCAAGGGCCTAGGTTAGGTACCATTTCGACGCATGCGCAAATGGGTTAGTCCGTGCGCCGCACGACTAACCCTCTTAGAACTTGATACACAAACTTCAAAGTTCTAACCCAATTTCCAAAACATAAAAACAGCACTGAATAAGAACAAAATAAATCAAGAATACATTATTACAAATAAAAAAAACACAAAATTTAAATCAAAACATGCACATAATAACTTTATACCTAGGAAGACCAGTTTCTACAAAGAAAAATATGAGTTAATTTCAAGACTAATTTCTAACTACATAGTTCTACACAAAAAATCATCAATATTTGTTTTTCTAACTTCTAAATAAATCTTCTACACTGAAAGTTGAAAATTATTGAAAGTCCGAGCCAAATAATAGGTCCGAGATTAAATAATACCCTGTTTACAGGTAAAAAGATATTATAGAAAAAGTGTTAGAAAATTTAAAATTCCTGATAGGACTTTTTTCGGGCCATAGCAAGCGCCGACGCGCGGCACTTCCGATAAAAATGAAACACCTTCCGCATATCTACAGAGATAGGTCTACCATACCTGAAAGTTTCATGTTTCTAACTAAAGCCGTATATGAGAACATCTGCGGACATCCCGACCCTTCGAAAACCATTAAATCGGCAATAACTCCGGACCGGAAGTGACGTCATCAAAACAGAAAAAAACGCATAAGGTTCAACTGATGTTACATATGTCCTGAAAGTTTCATGGAAATCCATCGAGCCGTTTTCAAGAAATCGCGTGCACAAAATTGGTAAGAAAAAAAAACAATAATAATACTAGTGCTAATTGTAACGGGAACCGTTACAGATGTTCCCCAAACGGCTACCCAATCCCTTATGATGCCCCATTCCCTACAAGCTTCAGTAAATTAGACAATACTTTTGTAATATAAATGAATACTTTATTTTTAAGGGTATTTCATTGGAAAACTACTCCGATATAGCCATATGGGTATTAGCCAATCAAATTTCAGCGCATGTGCTTGCACATGTTTTCTACATTTTTCACATTAATTTTCTTATAGTGTCTCACAATACATATATTTGTGTTAAATATTAAAGAATTTCATTGAAAAATAAGAGAGATGTAACCCTTTAAGTATTAGCCAATCAGAAATCAGCATATGCGCATGCATGGCCTTGCATTCAATTTTGATAGTATCATATTGTATTAGCTCTGTGTGCCTATCCATGTCGTAAATTTCATCCTGTTTTGTTGAAAACCAAGGGAGTTATAGACATTTAAAGTTTCAACCAATCAGATTGCAGCACACCTGCATGCGCGTGTTTTCAAGAAATTTCCTACATAACATGTTGTAGCACCTTATAATATATACTTATATTCTAAATTTCAAAGTGTTTTGTGAAAAAACAAGGAAATTATTGAGATTTTTGTATCAGCCAATCAGAGAAGAGCGCACGTGCATGCGCGTGAGTTCACGCTAATTTGACCATGTTATCTTGTCTAGACTACTAATATATCTTTATATTTTGAGTTTCAAAGCAATTCATCAAGAAATACAAAAGTTATGGCTTCATCAAGTATATCAGTCATTTCACTCATTGCACGCGCGCGCACGTGCATGCATGTGCGCGCAAAATGACCTTCGTTCCGAACACCTACACAACATGCCTATAAACCCTAAAAAAGTTTCATGTCAATCGGATGAGTGGTTCTATGAGAACACTCCCGGACAAAAAAGTACCGGAGAAGAAAGTAGAAAAAAAGAATAATAATAATAATAATAATAAGAAACAGAGAAAAAACAATATGTTCCCAAACTTCGTTTGGGGAACATAATTAAAAGTGAAAAAGAAACCTAAGAATAACAAGAAGGTCTTCCGCTGAAGACGGAAGACCTTAACTAGATGAGATCTCGTTGCAACCAATGAGTAGGTCTTCCGTTAGATTTCTGATAAAATCTTGATTGGGAAATTTTGATTGAAAGAAGAAAGCAAAACAACTTTAAATGTAAAAAATTTTCATATCAATTCTTCAGAATTGTTTAGCAACTCATAAAGGAGTGAAATCTATTAATTTCAAACAACTTCCGGTCTTTTTTATTCACTTCCGGTATGACCGGAAGTAGTCAAAATGACTTTTAACTCTTCACTGAGTGTGGAGGAATCATCCCTCAAAGTTTCGAGGAAAAATGAGCATTTTTTCGACTACTTCCGGTTCAGAAGAAATAACTTCCGGTGGAAATAATATGACTTGAAACAGTCTATTTGCCTCTGTCAAAAACATTTCAATAAGAAAAAAATGAAAATTTGCATATTTTTAAACTACTTCCGGTGGACAACGGACGTCACGGCAACAAAAACTATACAGGTTTCTCAAATCTACTAGTCACAATCTATCATCCCTGAAAGGTTGAAGACTCAATCTCCAACCGTTTTTGAGAACACTCACGGACAAAATGCCATTTTAAAAATGGAAAATTGGCCATATCTCGCGACCGGAAGTGATGACGACAAAATGGAAAAAAACGCATAAAGTTCAGATAATTTGCCATCATTGCTGAAAGTTTCGTGAAAATCTATGGAGGCGTTCTCGAGAAATCGTCTGCACAAAATCGGTAAGAAAAAAAAAATAATAAAAGTGGAAAAGAAACAACAGAATCAGTAGAAGGTCTTCTGTTGGGGAAACGGAAGACCTTAATAATAACTGGATGGTTCTCGTTGCGAGCAACAAGTGGGTCTTCCGTCTGATTTTGGATAAGATTAAGATCTTGGCTGAGATATTCGTCTATAAAAAAATGAAAGGATGCATATTGTTTAAAACATTATTCTGAGCATCTTTTGTTCAATATATCAAAATATTTCCCCTTGTTCGAGGTGTCAAAGATTTTGCATTCTGGCCCCTTATAACACAACATTTCATCCAAATTTTATAATATATATTTGCAGAATGTTAAGATGAACATTGTTGCTTCAGTAATTTATAACAAAATATTGATAATTAAAGAGTTACAGATGAAAGACTTTTGGCCCTTCTGAGCCCCTAATTTGAGGGGTCAGCCCCTTTTTCTTGATATCAAATGAAAGGTCTTGTGATTTTGAAGACTTTTTGTTCAACAACTATTCAGAAATTTCCTTTCGTTTTGGAGATATATAGAATGAAAATATTTAGGGGCTAGCCCTCCAAGTCCTTAATGGGGATGTTTTGCAAAATTTAAAAGGGTGTATGTTGTCTAGAACATTATTCTGAACATCTTTTGTTCAATATTGCTTATCAAAATATTTCCCCTTTTCGAGATATAAAGTGTCAAAGATTTAGCATTCTGGCCCCTTATGGCCCCTTATTACGTAACATATAATCAAAATTTTATAATATGTCGTTGCAGAATGTTAAGATGAACATTTTTGCTTCAGTAATTTATAACAAAAAAATTGATCATTAAAGAGTTATAGATGAAAGACTTTTCGCCCTTCTGAACCCCTAATTTGAGGGGTCAGCCCCTTTTTCTTAATATCAAATGAAAGGTCTTGTGATTTTGAGGACTTTTTGTTCAACAACTATTCAGAAATTTCATTTCGTTTTGGAGATACAGTCCCTGAAACGTTCTACTTTCCCATTTTTCCGTTCGCTCACCGTTCGTTCAGCGTGCGTTCACCGTTCGTTCACCGTGCGTTCACTGTTCGCTCTCCGTTCACAGTTTTGCGTTCACCGTGCCCTTGCGTTCACCGTTTACAAAGCGTTCAGCGTTCGCTCTTCGTTCCGTTCACTTTGCGTTCACCTTGCGTTCACCTTGCGTTCAGCGTTCACCTATCGTTCAGTTTTCATTTCATTCGGAACTCCGTAGTGAAAGGACTTATCTTTTTGTAGGAAGGAGTTACAGGTTTTTTAATTTAATAACTAACATATCGTGTTTGAAGAATCATTATTTCATGGGGGAAAATATCTACAATATATATTTTTATTATACAACTTAGCTGTTAGGTTATTTATTAAATTACTCTGGACAATAAATGTTGTTATAAGCACATTCTGCACCTATGAAGAACAATGCTGAAATATTAAATTTAACTAAGGGCAATGTGCAAATACTTCAAGCACTGCAACAATTTGTTGTTTTATGAAAGACAACAAATCGTTAATGGTGATGTAATTATCCAAGTCAAAATATTACGCAGTAAAATTACGAAAATATTTATTTGTAACACGTTTTATTTTTTTCAATTACTACAGAAAATATGATAGAACTAGTTCTGAGAGTTATACATAGTACTGCGGATATCCTGTTAATTTATCTTTGGAGCGAATTAAATTGATATTGTGGTTAAAGGAAATATTTGTTTAAAATGTACTGCACTACAGAATTTTCTCTACTATAATATGTAAAGTCTATAGTTATAGAGAAAAAAAATTCTCTCTTCACCGTAACTTTGAATGTTTGCCATTCGATATGATTAATACCCCCTTTCCCCCTAAATCTGTTACTTAGTCAGTACTGCATTTCCAGAATATTTTAATTAACATTTTTAAAAAAAGTTCAGGTCTTTTTTAGAACAAAAATTTCAGTCTCAAAAACAAACATGCGTCTATAAATGTCACAAAACAATAGTAGTTCAAAATGTACACGTGTCAGCGGTGGTATTTGAAATTGGCAGAGAGTATGTTTCAAATTCAAGTGTTAATGCCCAATGTATTTTATTCATTTATTATTCAAATGTTGGAATCAAATCAAGAAATGATAAAAATAAATGTTATAACTTGTTGGAAATACTCGCACTTGTCTTCGATGTGACGAAACTTTCACACCTGCACAGTGTCGAATGATTTTGATTGACAGGACAAGCACGTGGACTTCGGGTGAACTTAAGCAGGAACATAAAAACGAGTGTGACTGTCAAACAAATGGATATGATTTGTTGATAAAAAAAGTTACTTTCACTGTCTGATATATTTGGAGAAAAAAAAATTCAGAGTTTTTGTTTGTTATTTTACAAACATTTAGTGAAGCCTGAAAGGAGGGGGGGGGGGCTAAAACGGAATAATTCTCTCTCTCTCTCTCTCTGTCTCTCTCTCTCTCTCCCTCTCTCTCATTTGTCTGTTTAATAACTATAACAGCATATTACTTAAATCCCAAGTTCTGAAAATTGAATTTATAACTAATAATATGAATATGTATCTTTGTATTATCTTGTCCCAGTATAACCATGGCCATCTACATATACATGTAGAAGTCTACTCAATAAATCATCATGAAAAATAGAAATGACATATAATATATTATT
This sequence comes from Saccostrea echinata, assembly GCF_033153115.1. Classification (NCBI taxonomy): domain Eukaryota; kingdom Metazoa; phylum Mollusca; class Bivalvia; order Ostreida; family Ostreidae; genus Saccostrea; species Saccostrea echinata. The sequence goes on from NW_026889774.1 coordinate 16,857,551, forward strand.
GTATTAAAAATTTAAAATACGAGTGTATAAATGCAAAACGTCCACTGACCTTTGTAATTAATTTTTTTTTTTTCAAAACTTTACACGAAATCGCCTTGACACGGAGATATATGAATGAATTAGAACCGCTTTAATTCATTCTATAAGTCAGAAGTTTTCTCTGATTTGATATAAAATGGGAATAAACATTTTTATTTTCCAACTAAAAAAATATTTTATACTTCAGCGTTCGTCAACAATTGCAATGTTTTAATGCGATAAAAATCGTGCGATTAAAAACTTTAATGTGCATGCATTGTCTTTCTTAGGACAATTTTGGAGAATTTATTTTATTGACTTATTTATTCATTCATTTATTGGTTTACTTATTTATTATTTATTTATTTATTTATTTATTTGGCGCCTGACATTATAATACAAAAAAATAGTTTCAATGCAAGGAAAAGATCAGAGGCATTCCGAATATATCGTTCATCTTGCGTTCACCGTTCGTTCACTGTTCACTTTGCGTTCGCGTTTGCGCTCCGTTCGCGTTCAGCATTCACTCACCGTTCACCGTTCACACATCGTTCACCAAGTTGCGTTCAGCGTTCACACATCGTTCACTCACCGTTCGCTCTGCGTTCGTTCAGCGTTTGTTCACCGTTCGTTTAGCGTTTGCTCACCGTTCAAGTGGGAAAGTAGAATGTTTCAGGGACTGTATATAGAATAAGAATAATAAGGGGCCAGCCCTCCAAGTCCTTAATGGGGATGTCTTGCAAAAATTAGGGGGTTTACATTGTTTAGAACATTATTCTGAACATCTTTTGTTCAATATTGCTTATTAAGATATTTCCCCTTTTCGAGATATAAAGTGTCAAAGATTTAGCATTCTGGCCCCTTATGGCCCCTTATTACTTGACTATGATCAAAATTTTATAATATGTTGTTGCAAAATGTTAATATGAACATTTTTGCTTCAGTAATTTATAACAAAATATTCATCAATTAAAGAGTTATAGATGAAAGACTTTTTGCCCTTCTGAGCCCCTAGTTTGAGGGGTCAGCCCCTTTTTCTTGATATCAAATAAAAGGTTTTGTGATTTTGAAGACTTTTTGTTCAATATGTTTTAACAAAATACTTTTATTTAAAATGTTATTATAGGAAATGTCTCTAAAATTCACTCATAAATCACGTCCTAAATTTTGACCCCTACCGAGCTTCCATACTTCGCACTTCCGGAAAATTTGAAAACCAAGGTGCACAACTTGAACATGTCCTCTATCACCACTGAAAGTTTCAGCACTCTAGCTTTTGTCGTTCTTGAGTTTTTGTGCAGACACAAGGTCTATCAAAAAATCAATCAAAGGGCGATAACTTCTGATTGGAAGTGATTTTTCAAAAACTGAAGAGGCGTTATAAACTTCAGATAGTAACGCATTAACCCTGACAATTTGAAGCAAATCGATCGAGCGATCTCTGAGAAATCTTCTGCTCAAAATCGGTAAGGAAAAAAAAAGAATAATAACTAGATGGTTCTCGTTGCGAGCAACGAGTGGGTCTTCCGTCTGATTTTGGATGAGATTAGTAAAAATCTTGACTGAGATATTCGTCTATTAAAAAAATGAAAGGATGCATATTGTTTAAAACATTATTCTGAGCATCTTTTGTTCAATATTGCTTATCAAAATATTTCCCCCTTGTTCGAGGTGTCAAAGATTTAGCATTCTGGCCCCTTATTGCCCCTTATTATGTACAGTGTAACATATCATCAAAGTTTTATAATGTATAGTTGCAGAATGTTAAGATGAACATTTTTACTTCAGTAATTTATAACTAAATATTCATCATTAAAAAGTTATAGATGAAAGACTTTTGGCCTTTCTGAGCCCCTAATTTGAGGGGTCAGTCCCTTTTTCTTGATATCAAATAAAATGTCTTATAATTTTGAAGACTTTTTGTTCAACAACTATTCAGAAAATTTCTTTCGTTTAAGAAATATATAGAATAAAAATATTTAGGGGCCACCCCTCCAAATCCTTAATGGGGATATCTTGCAAAAATTAAAAGGGTGTATATTGTTAAGAACATTATTCTGAACATTTTTTGTTCAATATTGCTTATCAAAATATTTCCCCCTTGTTCGAGGTGTCAAAGATTTAGCATTCTGGCCCCTTATTGCCCCTTATTATGTAACATATCATCAAAGTTTTATAATGTATAGTTGCAGAATGTTAAGATGAACATTTTTACTTCAGTAATTTATAACTAAATATTCATCATTAAAAAGTTATAGATGAAAGACTTTTGGCCTTTCTGAGCCCCTAATTTGAGGGGTCAGTCCCTTTTTCTTGATATCAAATAAAATGTCTTATAATTTTGAAGACTTTTTGTTCAACAACTATTCAGAAAATTTCTTTCGTTTAAGAAATATATAGAATAAAAATATTTAGGGGCCACCCCTCCAAGTCCTTAATGGGGATATCTTGCAAAAATTAAAAGGGTGTATATTGTTTAGAACATTATTCTGAACATTTTTTGTTCAATATTGCTTATCAAAATATTTCCCCTTTTCGAGATATAAAGTGTCAAAGATTTAGCATTCTGGCCCCTTATGGCCCCTTATTACGTAACATCTGATCAAAATTTTATAATATATACAGTACCCGCATCATTATTCTTTACAATTCCATCGTGTCCTATCGTGCGTGTATCCTGTCGTATCGTGCATGTATCCTATCGTATCCTATCGTATTGTGTTTTCCGTTTATCAGGTTTTGCGTTTATCATGAAGATCGTTTATCAGGTTCTATCGTGTATAGTGTTTTGCGTTTATCGTGTGCATTCGGAAACCCTCGCTTTTTAGCTCACCTGAGCCGAAGGCTCAAGTGAGCTTTTCTGATCAAAATTTGTCCGTTGTCTGTCGTCGTCGGCGTCGTCGTCATTGTTGTCGTAAACTTTTCACATTTTCATCTTCTTCTCCAGAACTACTGGGCCAATTTCAATCAAACTTGGCACAAAGTATCCTTGGGTGAAGGGGTTTCAAGTTTGTTCAAATGAAGGGCCACGCCCTCCTCCAAGGGGAGATAATTACGAAATAGCAAAAAATTAATGGCATTATTGAAAAATCTTCTTCTCAAGAACCAGTGGGCCAGGAAAGATGAAACTCATGTGGAATTATTGTCAGGTAGTGTAGATTCAAGTTTGTTCAAATCATGACCCCCGGGGATAGGGTGGGGCCACAATGGACGATCAAAGTTTTACATAGGAATATATAGGAAAAATCTTCAAAAATCTTCTTCTCAAGAACAGCAAAGCTATGATTGGTCATATTTATTTGGAAGCATCCACAGGTGGTGTAGATTCAAGTTTGTACAAATCATGACCCCCGGGGGTAGGGTGGGGCCACATTGGACGATCAAAGTTTTACATAGGTCTGGAATATATAGGAAAAATCTTCAAAAATCTTCTTCTCAAGAACAGCAAAGCTATGATTGGTCATATTTATATGGAAGCATCCTCAGGTGGTGTAGATTCAAGTTTGTTCAAATCATGACCCCCAGGGGTAGGGTGGGGCCACAATGGACGATCAATGTTTAACATAGGTGTACATAGGAAAAATCTTCAAAAATCTTCTTCTCAAGAACAGCAAAGCTATGATTGGTCATATTTATTTGGAAGCATCCTCATATAGTTTAGATTCAACTTTGTACAAATCTTGACCCCTGGGGATAGGGTGGGTCCACAATGGACGATCAAAGTTTTACATAGGAATATATAGGAAAAATCTTCAAAAATCTTCTTCTCAAGAACAGCAAAGCTATGATTGGTCATGTTTATATGGAAGCATCATCAGGTGGTGTATATTCAAGTTTGTTCAAATCATGACCCCGGGGGTAGGGTGGGGCCAAAATGGACGATCAGTTTAACATACATGTAGGTGTACATAGGAAAAATCTTCTTCTCAAGAACAGCAAAGCTATGATTGGTCATATTTATTTGGAAGCATCCTCAGGTGGTGTAGATTCAAGTTTTTTCAAATCATGACCCCCGGGGGTTGGGTGGGGCCACATTGGACGATCAAAGTTTTACATAGGAATATACAGGAAAAATCTTCAAAAATCTTCTTCTCAAGAACAGCAAAGCTATGATTGGTCTTATTTATATGGAAGCATCCTCAGGTGGTGTAGATTCAAGTTTGTTCAAATCATGACCCCCGGGGGTAGGGCGGGGCCACAATGAACGATCAAAGTTTTACATAGGAATATATAGGAAAAATCTTTAAAAATCTCAAGAACAGCAGAGCCACGGTTTGTCATATTTATACGGAAGCATCCTCATATAGTGTAGATTCAAGTTTGTTCAAATCATGACCCCCCCCCCCCCCCCCCCCACTCCCTTTTTAGGGGTAGGCTGGGACCACTTATGCATTTAAGCTTTTCAATACTAAACTGATTTTTCCTTTTTTCCTAGCCACAGTGCTCAGGTGAGCGATGTGGCCCTTGGGCCTCTTGTTATCTTTACCTTGTAAAGAAACACCCGAGATATCCCGAGTTCATTTTTCATTTTGTTAATTTATTTAGTATTAATCTAACTATTGAACAGAAAGAGAAATTAATACTCTAACTCTTGTATATTTTTTTAAAGAAAATAAATAAATTAATAAATAAATAAACGTCAAGTACCAAGCAGCAAGGACCAAGCAGAGAGCATAAATCAAAAGTCAAATTCTATTTTTGTACATGAAATAATCGATCTACTATTTGAGTCATTCGTTTTTTTTTATTTGTCGATATGTAAGAAATATTTTGTCAAAGATAGAAATATTATAATCCCTTTACACAGTCAGAGTCAAAAAAGCAATACCTCTATTAACTTTGTTTTCATAATTATAGAAACATAAAACATTAGGTATGTGTGCAAAGAATAAATTATGAATAAAAAAATATCAGTATCTTTATTAAGTCTATCCTTTTTATCAATGACGGAAACATAAATTTTGTCTATGCGTGCAAGTTTTGTTCTTCCTTTGTATTATTATTTTTTATTCATTCGTTTCTATGATGTATCTACAAGTTTAATGACAATTTATATACACGAACATGCTCCATTCAATTCATCATCTGATAAGTATATATTATAATTATATTATAGATGTTTGCCATTCATATTTAACTACTGCATTTAGAAGATGTAAAAATAAATAAATAAATGAATAAATAAACAAAACCACACAAATTTTTATTATACATCTTACCTACTTCGGCGCGGAAATGAAGTAATATATACCATAAGTTAGTGACAGGTGGAAGCGCTCCCGTGACAAGAGAACTGACACCTACCTGCCTAATCAGTACACGCTAAGAAAGCAATATCATTTCTTTGGGGGCGGCAGGGGAGGGGGGGGGATCTAAAAAGAAATGTTTTGAAAAGCAAACAAAAATATCTAAAGACATTATTATTGTCGATGGGCAATATTATATAAGCATTATATTACTACTGTATACTACACATGTTGGTACCCTGTTACATTTTTTTTTTATTTATATGACTGCATGCTCCCTTCTAGCTTAATCTTACAGCCCTATAACATTAAAAATACCAAAATAAATACAAAGGAATAGAAATGCGATATTTTTTCGGATAATAGATGATGACAGAACTAGTGACGTTTATTAATTTTATTAAATTCGATTTCTTTCGCCGGTCTCCTTCCCCATATATACATATACAATGTATGTACTTGGAATATGTAAATAATTTCTATATGCTTGGGATATGTGTGACATATATATTTATATATAGGAGAGATTAATTAACGACAGTCCAGTGCACGGTCTGTCTCAATGCAACTAGCAATTTCGGCAATTTTAAAACGTAAAAAAAAATAATTAATTTATATAAAATATAAATAATATTCATCAAAACTTGGAGGAGAAAGCATTAACCTTAAAATAGTTACAACAATAATTTTTCAATTTCCCCCCCCCCCCCCTCCCAAATTATAACTAGTATTTTTTTTTTTTGTAAGATTTGAATTATTAAATACACACTATTAAAGGCGAATTTGGATACTTCGCAGACTTCTAGCAAAAGTTATTGAATCCAAATATTTCATTTTTTTTTTACATGTTTTTCCGTAAAAATAATCAATGTTTGTTATGAATTTCATAGGGTTTTATTTGTTTAAATAATGAATATATTTATAGCGTTTCGTGAATTTATTGCACTTAGATGTAAAACTTCGCTTGTCTGTGGACTAAAAATTCAAATTTAACGATTCGAAGGAATTTTGACATTTGTATAATTACACACAAAATCGCCTAATTTCCATCATAGAGTGGAATTAATCTTAAAATAATTACAGTTTTAATTTGATAACGATCAATTTCATTGACAAAAAAAAAAAACAAAAACAAAACAAAAAAAAAAAAACGTATCTTTTACAAAGCATAATTACTTCAGATGTTTCATCATGATAAATTTAAAATGTTTTATCATTTCAATTTGCGGCTTTGTAAGTAATTAAATTTATCATACTACAGTATATCACAAAGGAAACTTTTCGTCTTGTTAAAAAAAGTTTCGCATTTTGAAACAATCCTATCAGGTTTTGCGTTTATCCTATCATGAAGATCGTTTATCAGGTCTATCGTATTTTGCGTTTATCATATTTTGCGTTTATCGTGTTTTGCGTTTATCCTATCGTGCGTGTATCCTGTCCTATCGTGCGTGTATCCTATCGTATCGTGCGTGTATCCTATCGTATCGTGCGTGTATCCTATCGTATCGTGTATCCTGTAAAGAATAACGGTGCGGGTACTGTAGTTGCAGAATGTTAAGATGAACATTTTTGCTTCAGTAACTTATAACAAAATATTGATCATTAAAGAGTTATAGATGAAAGACTTTTGGCCCTTCTGAGCCCCTAATTTGAGGGGTCAGTCCCTTTTTCTTGATATCAAATAAAAGGTCTTGTGATTTTAAAGACTTTTTGTTCAACAACTATTTAGAAATTTTTTTTTGTTTTGGAGATATATAGAATAAAAATATTTAGGGGCCACCCGTCCAAGTCCTTAATGGGGATGTCTTGCAAAAATTAAAAGGGTGTATAATGTTTAGAACATTATTCTGAACATTTTTTGTTCAATATTGCTTATCAAAATATTTCCCCTTTTCGAGATATAAAGTGTCAAAGATTTAGCATTCTGGCCCCTTATGGCCCCTTATTACGTAACGTTTGATCAAAATTTTATAATATATAGTTGCAGAATTTTAAGATGAACATTTTTGCTTCAGTAACTTATAACAAAATATTGATCATTAAAGAGTTATAGATGAAAGACTTTTGGCCCTTCTGAGCCCCTAATTTGAGGGGTCAGCCCCTTTTTCTTGATATCAAATAAAAGGTCTTGTGATTTTGAAGACTTTTTGTTTAATATGTTTTAACAAAATACTTCTATTTAAAATGTTATTATAAGAAATGTCTCTAATATTCACTCATAAATCACGTCCTAAATTTCGACCCCAACCAAGCTTCCATACTTCCCACTTCTGGAAAATTTGAAAACCAAGATGCACATCTAGAACATGTCCTCTATCACCACTGAAAGTTTCAACACTCTAGCATTTGTCGTTCTTGAGTTTTTGTGCAGACACAAGGTCAATGTAAAAATCGATCAAAGGGCGATAACTTCTGACCTGAAGTGATTTTTCAAATACTGACATGCCGTTATAATCTTCAGATAGTAACGCATTAACCCTGAAAATTTGAAGCAAATTGATCAAGCGATCGATGAGAAATCTTCTGCTCAAAATCGGTAAGGAAAAAAAAAAAATAATAATAATAACTAATAAAAAGAAAAGTGAAAAATCAACAATAGAATAATAGAAGGGTCTTCCGTCTTCTGCGGAAGACCCTAATAATAAAAAGAAAAGTGAAAAATCAACAATAGAATAATAGAAGGGTCTTCCACAGAAGACGGAAGACCCTAATAATAAAAGTGAAAAGAAACAATACAATAATAGAAGGGTCTTCCGTTGGAGACGGAAGACCCTAATAAGAAGCTTGAAAAAGAAACAAGAATAATAGAAGGGTCTAACAAGAAGGTCTTCCGCTGAAGATGGAAGACCTTAATAAAATTGTATGAATTACATCTACAATTATTTCTGTTATAAAACACAGATACTTTGCTTATTTTGGGGCAAAAAAAAACTTGAAAGTTGTTGCGAATGAATTTCTAAAGATACCAATGCGTCGAATGACATTAATAACATTTTAGAGAAACAACCCAGGAGGTGATAAAATAATCAAAGTTACATAAATGCGAATCTAGAAGAAAACATTGAATTTCCAACTTTCAACCTTACTTTTTTCAATTTTTAACCAATTTCAACATAAAAACAGAAGTTATTGAGAGGTTTCAGAAACCAATGTGTATGTGTACTAGTACTTGAAGGAGGTAAAATATGTGCATTACGTTATCAATTTTGCTAATGATAAGATTCTACACATATCTACGTACGTGTAAATCGCTGAATACCCGTAAGAGCGAACTTGTATGTATATTTTCTTGTTTGCTGTTTATTTTAATCAAAGAACAAGTCCCTGTAAGACTTACCTGTGGTCCCCGGTTACTGGTCAAATTCTGAACCTTTATTAAAAACCTTTAGAATTAAATTATATTATTAAGTATGTCTGTATTATTTGAGTCAACATCTGAAAATATTAAATAATAGATATAGACAACAAACGAAGCTGCATTTTGAAGGTGGGGTCCTTGATTTTCATGAATATCAAAAATAATCGGTGACAGGTGCACACTTCAAAGCTTTCGTAAACACCGAGCACAGGAGTGTTCAGAGTCGAGTTCGAAATATAATGTGTATATTATATGTATAAAGGTTGAGTGGAAATATCCTTGTTGAACAACCTTGTGCTCTGTGTTTTCTGATTAAAAGTATTGTATTTTCAAATTGAATCTCTTCCCTCACTTCATTTACATGCGATTAACCTCTTCATGACCTGTTTAGAATCATAACAAGCCACATGGATTTAAATTGTATCATCACGGGTAAATGCCCAGAGTAAACGTGCTAGTTCACAGTTGTAACGTACTCAATTTTATATCGGTCAGCATGGAGTTGTTAAGTTCATCTCATTATTAAGCATGTTATTGCAAAACATTTTGTAAATAGAAAATTGTATCTGTATAGTTGATTGTGAATCTTGAACATATAATTGTTTGCAAGAAAAATGTCAACAATATTTCTTTGTGTTAACATCTCCTCTTTGAGGCATAATTTTTTTTTCTTCAGACTAAAAGTCCTTTGTTTGTTTTTGTCATGTAATTCAATATACCTTGCATTTTTCATTCCAGTGACTATTGTTAATTTCCTGACTCTTCAATTCATCTTGCCAAAATACACTAAAATGTATAATATGTACAAAAATACTTATAAATAACAGTGCAACACCCCCTTCCTAAAAAAAAAAAATGTACAAATAAATCGTATGATATGAAAGAATACAAAAACAGAAAAGAAATTAAAATCTTTGATCCAAAGTTATAAACAATGTTCTCTTATTTTGATCGTAAAATCATATTTTTTCTGCAATGTGTACTTTCAAGAATATTATTTTTATAGTATTTAATTTAAATGTCTCCGCCCATTTCCATGTAATTGAGAAACTGCAGTCTGTTTGGGGGAAAATGTTCCGGAATTTTAAGTGTGATAGGTGTTAAAAATTGACATATTTTTGGGTATGTTGAATAATTCATCATAAATACACAATACTTTAATTAGAAATACTGTGTTATACTCAATGAAAAGTTATAAAATATACTGTATGCTTATATTAAACAGTAAATCTAAGGGTGAAAAAGGGACCACGCTACTATACTTAAGTGGACAACTCCTTTGTGTTTTTCTAATTAAACCCTGAAGATTTAAATTGCAAGTACTGATACAAGGAATTTCATGTTTTTATGGTAAAAAATTGTTTTATTAAGCGTTTATTACACTAATCTTGACTTTCAAAACATTATTTTATGAATCAAGGGTATAGGTATTCTTTTTGAAATTTATTTTTATAAATATTTGCATATAATCAACTAAATTAGAGATGAATATTATTAATTTAAGAAGATAAAAGATAAAATTGAAATTATCCGAACGATCAAGACTATTGTCTTTAAAGCATTTACAAGTACACCTACAAGCTATGTTGATAAAATAGAAAAGTGATGTAAACAGGAACTTGTATTTCTACCTTGTACTGTACATGCACATGGATGTACATGAACACCTTGGTCTGCGAAAGCTCTCTACTGTATTTCTCCATTTCCTATACCGTATACCATGCCCAATCCTTACTTAACCATCAGAGACATGGTTTTAGTTTAGATGCAATTATTAAAACAGTGCCAGGTGACTCGATATCTCTCGAAGTTCAAGGGACCGTAAGAAAAGTTGGAGAGATCAAGGGGTTCGAGAGATAGAAAGTAAATAATATCTAGAATTTTCAGTTCTGATCATCCTTGTTCCAACTATTATAGATACCGGAAGTATAGTTGATTATGTTATTGCATGTTTTCATTCATATTTTACAGGTACATGTAATTCACTTGATTTCAATAATGAACGTATTTCGAATGAATATTAAAATGATTTCTTTAAGTTTCAGTATTTATTTGTTCTCATTTTTTATGATTACATGAAATCTGAATAGCAATTTTCGATGTGGCTATCCCCCAATCTTGATTGGGTCCATCACCAGATTGCTTGTAATCAGTATTCAATAATCTTCAGATAGGATTTCTTGTATAATGTTTGCCTTACTGGGATTTTGTAGACTCTAGTAAAAGTTCATAATCTATTGAAAGTTATTGACATGTCTCTAAATTATTTTCTCAAAATTATCATTGCTGTCTCGACCAAATAAGTTGTGAAGCGATTTATTTACAATTTACAAATTAACCACATAATTATATCAACAATCGGACAACTCTCAGGTGTAGTGCCATCTATATAAACACCCAATTAACACGTCCATGCCAGCCCAAGGCTTCACTGTTATCCAGGTAAGTCACAGCTGCATTAATTTTACGCTTGTTTGGCGTGTATACATGCGCAATCAAAACTTCGAGAGATAGAGAGTAAAAAAACAACGAAATTAGTGTACGGCACCCAGGTCTTGGTTCGAGAGATAAAGAACTTCGAGAGATGGGAAATTCGAGAAATCAGGAGTAAATTTGCTTAGTTACATAAGGAAAAAAACGGGACAAGAGGTTCACTTCGAGAGATCGGAGTTCGAGCCATCGAGAGTCACCTGTATATATATATATATATATATATATATATATATATATATATTAGGGATGTCAATCGATCGAACATCCGAGTGTTGAATACTAAAAATGGTACTTGGTTACTCGGAAGTGTATTTTTTCTTATTTCAAAATACATATTTTTATCAAAAACTTATCAAAAAATAACTTAAATATGCATACAGTAGTTAGCGTTTAGTCATCTACAACTGTGAAACACCCGTTATAGCCTGTGGCTTTGTATATACATTAATTAGTGACCAATCACCTGGTACACAGCTGTTCTCACCTCTTGTGGTCCTTAATTTTTGGATGGCTTTAATGATTGGTCTTTTATCTTCAAATCATTATTAAATTATTTAATTAATATATGGCAGCGAAATCGGACATGCATAGAAATGCTGCTACCCACTTCAAAAGTGAAGAAATATTTAGAAATAACTAAAGATTCAAAAAATGTTGAAAGTCAGTAAGTTTAGTGTATATGGGGGAAACGACAAACATATAGAATAATATTAGACTAGTGATCCCAACAACGACTGTTCCTTCTCTTTCGTTAGTCTAATCACCACAAACCTGGGCAACAGATTGTCCTCCTTTTGCGTTGATGAAATAGATCCTAAACAAGAACTGTAAACCATTTGCAATTTTTGATGTATTAATTGTGTCTTTTGTGTTTATTTTATAAATAAATTTAGTACCAAAAAATCATTTCCCTTGGATTCGATTGTTTATATACATTTATAAATGTGATAAAATCAACTTTGGGGTTTAACAGAGCTTAAAGCTGAACATGATTCGTAAAAGCAATGTGTCCGCCATTTTTGTTTGGATTCTCGCTATATCTGAGGACCCCTATATAAAGGGCCTGACTTGGACACTGTTCAGTATAATCAGTCAACACCGGTGTAGATGGACATATGCTATACAGCACTCAGTAGCGACAAAAATAACTAATACCTCGTCTAATGCAGGAAAGAAAGATACAAAAGAAACTAACAATTATATAGTTTTTTTTTTTTGTCATTCATATTTTTATTTCCGTCATAACATGCATTTTTATACATACATTACAGAACTACAATAAAATGGCATAAAAACAAATATTCTATATGATAGATAAAAGAGATCCATTTGAACAATTTTGAAAAATAGACAGCATTTTTTTTTCGTAACATTTAAACCTTCACTGACTGAGAAATGTTTTCAAAAAATCCCAACTTTGCTTTATCATGTCTGCTTTCTTATGAGAGAGAGAAAAGGAGGAAAAAAGCTCTATAGTTCTATAATATCTAAGTACTTCCAAATAAGCATAAAAAGACGGTGTTATATTTTTCCATTTACAATTCATTATATATTGCTTTGCAACCAGAATGATTATGTTCAAAGTTCTGAATTCAGTTTCACTAGAACTTTTATATCCAAATATGATTTCTTCAGCAGTAAATTTAATAATTAAACCACATGTATTTCGAAGTTTATCTCTTAAATTAGACCATAAAGTAACGGAATATGGACACAAGCACAATAGATGAATAATTGTTTCTTTAGTATCATGGCAAAAAGAACAAAGTTCTGTTTCGGCTAATTTGCATTTCATAAGTTTGCTATTTGTAAAAATTATTTGATGTAAAAGCTTAAACTGAAAGCATCGAAGCTTTGTGTCCTTTGTTATTAAATAGGGTAAAGAAAAAGAGTCTTTCCATTTATTTTCATTAATATGTATTGAAAGTTTTTCCTCCCATTTCTTTAAAGCCATTGAGGGGGACTCTGTTATCTTTTCAACAAACTTTTTATAAAAGTGTTTTGTAACTTTCATATTTTTTTTAAGTTTCAAAATATTTTCACTTTTAATTTCATTCAATTTTTGGTGATGTTTAATCGTTTGCTTCCAATATTTAGGGATTGCTGATAATAGTCCGTTATATTCAACGAAATTTATGTTTAAATTGTATGCATTTTTAAATTGGATGAAATTCATGAAATCGCCATTTTCCATGATTAAGTCATTAATGAAAAAAATACCATTGGCTATCCATTTTCGTTTAAATACGTATTTTTTCCCTACTTTGATATCATTATTAAGCCATAGTGGTTGACTTAAAATTTCCTGTGTTTTTTCAAAATTAGGTTTTAGTCCAGAGCAAGCAGCAAAGGAGTTTATACATTTTAATGCTAAATTAAGGGATTTTTCATCGTCTGCGAGCGCTAGAGAGGTATCGTCTGCATATTGGCTGACTAGATATTCTGAATCATTAATATTAATTCCCTTAATATCTGGATTGTTTTTTAAGGAGGCGCTGAGGAGCTCTACCACTAGAATAAATAGATAAGGCGAAAGAGGGTCCCCCTGTCTTACACCTCTTCCTATTGTAAAAAAAGACGAAAAATGACCATTGTTAAGCACACAGCTAGATATATCGTGATAGAGTAGTTTGAACCATTTAATTATTGATCTCCCAAAGTTGAAGAATTCTAAAGTTTTAAAAATAAAGTTCCAATTGACGGTATCAAAAGCTTTTTCAAAATCTAATAATAAAAGTATGCCAGGAATATTTTCTTCTTCTGTTTTTTGAATCAGATCATAAATAAGACGAGTGCATTCTCCGATATACCTGTTTTTAATGAAACCCGCCTGTGTTTGACTTACAAGTTTTGAAATGTATTTTTTAACCCTGTTTGCAATGCATGCAGAAGTTAACTTATAATCCACATTAAGAAGAGATATCGGTCGCCAATTCTTTAAATACAGTTTTGATTTGCCACTTTTAGGAAGGCAGGTTATCACTCCCTGTCTTTGTGAAACCGACAGGGAATCTATAGAATATGCATAGTTAACTGTTTATAGAGTTAAGTAAATACTTATATATATCTTTCCAGAAGAATTAATAGAATTCATATGTAAAACCATCAAGTCGCGGTGATTTTCCGTTTTTTGCATTTTGTAATGCAAAAAGAAGTTCCTCTTTTGTGATTAGTCCTTCTAGTTCATTTTTTTCATCTTCTGTAAGCTTTTCAATATACTCATTTTTATTGTCAAAAAAAATTTCATCATGTTCTTTTGTTATTATGTGATCACCAGCAGTATACAACTCTTTATAAAAAATTTCCTGAGCCTTTAAAATTTCCGAAAGTTGTGTGATTTCAAAGTCATCAATTATAATTTTGGGGATGATTTTTTCTGTATAATTTCGTTTCTTCAGGTTACAGAAATATTTGGTACTTTTCTCCCCTTCTACATTCCATTTTGCCTTTGCCCTGATAACAATACCTTTCACTTTGTCTTCTCTTATTTGCTTTAACTCATTTTCTGTTTTAACGGTTTCTAATTTAATTTCCTCTGAAAGGGGCTTTTCATACAGACTTTGTAATTTTTTCTCAAGCCCTACCTCTGTTTTATCTCTACTGCGTTTCTTAAATGAGGTATATGATATGGTTTTGCCTCTTATCATTAATTTTTAAGTTTCCCAAAGTAATTGATCACTAATTGTACAGCTATTATTTGTATCATATTGAGAAATAGTTTCTGAAATGCATTCTTTAACAATTTGGACATAGGTCTGATCATATAGTAAACTATTATTAAATTTCCAGCTGCCTCTTCCTCGAATTTGGTTTGTGAACTTGAAGCAAATTTCAATAAAAGAGTGATCAGACTTGTACGCATACCCGATGTCGGATTTCATCGTACAAGGTTGGAGATCAGCGGAGATTAAGAAGTAATCTAATCTAGCCTGCTTGCTCTTCGGGCCATGCCATGTAAATCTAGATATATCAGGGTTATTTTCCCTCCATATATCAATCAGATCCAAATCTGGTATCATTTCTAAAATACGTTCTCTGGCGTTAGGATTGTTTTGATGTTTGTAGTTGCTAGTATCTTTTTGATAGTCTAACGGTACATTAAAGTCTCCCCCGATTATAATAGAGTCATTCCCAATTGCTTCTATCTTGCGGTGAATTGAAGTATAAAAGTTTGGATTATCCTCATTCGGACCGTATAAAGCAACTAAGGTTAAATTTTTATTGAAACATTTTAAATCTAAAATAATGAAATTCCCATTTGTGTCAATAATTAAGGTCTTCCGTTTCCAACGGAAGACCTTTTACTGATTGTGATGATTAAGATTATTCTTATTATTCTTTTTTTTTTTTCCTAGACGCCAACTTTGACGCTTCATATCTTCCTCATTTTTAAACAGATTTTGTTCAAATTTTCAGAGCTTTTAGACTTTACAAAACACTGTCAGAATACCGTAATACAATTCGGAAATTACCTTCTGTTCACGAGTTATTCCCCTTTGATTGAATTTTGCTTGCCTCCGATTTCCAGACAAAGGCTCAGAAATGGTTATAATTGGAGCACAAAACCCTTTGAAATTGAAAAGAGGAAGCATTGAAGTTGTGCACATTGGTTTTTGTTTTTTGATTTTTGCATTAAAAATGGCGCTAGAGAGGGGTCAAAAGTTAGAACGCGGAAAACAGCAAAAAAATTATTTGACATATTTTCCTTTATATCTTGAAAACTAGAAATATTTTGTTAAGACATGTAGAACAAAAGTTGTGCATAATTGCAAGGGCTTTCATATTATACTATTTAAAAGGGGCTAGCCCCTATGATTAGGGATCTTGGGCCCTTAAAAGTTTTTGCTTTATAACTCAAAAACGGTAAATATTTCGATCTGGATCTTGGGAACAAAATTGTTCTTTAACACCTTTTTGATCTAATGAAAATGTTGTTTTGTTCGAGTATACCATGAGTATTGCGTAATACGTATTAGAAAGCAGGCCAGGTAAACGGGTAACGTTTTTCATTCGGCAAGGAAATCAGACCTCTTCATGTGTATAACTTAAACAGACTTGCTATCAATAATATACCCTGCGGTATTTAATGTTAATTTTCTTTTTAATAAGGTTTAAAACGTGGTTTATGGTTCACTATTAAATTATTTATTACAACTAGTCTTTCTTTTCTTCTTTTTTAAATTAGGTTAATAGTGTTCAAAAGCGGAGAATATTAAATCTATCTTTCTACGTTTATTATTACAACAAACTTTGTAAGTGATTTTAAACTGTATGCATTGAATAATTCACGATCATTAGCTGTATGCATATTACGGTCTCCATGTTCAGCTCGATGTTTAGTTATGTAACCCAACGCGCGAATCCCACGCTGTTGATCGAGGTCACCAGTGTACTAGCCACCTGTGGCCATAAACAAAGCTAGTATTTGTGATCGCGTATAATGTCAATTTTGTACAAAGAGCTATTAATTAATGGAAAGTTATGTTTTTAATTATATCGAATCAGTAAGATTACTTTACCGATCTTTTATAATCTTAATTCCAAACACTGGTGCATAAAAATCATTTTGAATTTTAATCGCTGTTTTTGTCTGTTCACGCAACAATACATTTAAAAAAAGTATTGCTCTATCCCGTGTTGTTGTATTTTAATTCATCTGCAATTGTAATTGAATGGGGGCTTCGGTAAATAATTGTAATTACTACGCATGCTACGCACATATTATTTTTACCATCACTCTTGTGAATGTCCATTTATTATTTATAGAATTAAATAAACATTAGCTAAACATAAATAAAAATTCCTTCAAATATACATGTACTATAATTCAAGTCTTTGTAATATAGCAAACAGTTTCATCCATCTCTGCCGCTTTGTGTCTTTAAGTGTTGTAGTCCAGTCCTCGTTTACATACACGTGGCCACAGAGAGCCGCGGGCACCTCGATGTTGAAATACATTGTGTACTCTGATAGTTGCTCTACACCGCACAAACAACTAACGTGTACATGCAGTGTAGTAATTGGCAAAGATTGTTTGAAGAATATAAACTCGCATGTGTTCGCTACGAAGCATTCATTTTAAAATTTTATTTACATGTAGATACCTTATAAGAACAAAATAAAGTAAATGTATAACACCTAGAACAATGTTTAAAAATTAAAATACAAATATCGTGTGCTCGGAAGGGAAGATGGCTTGAAAGGGTATGTCTGTGAATGCTTAGATCTAGCAACACACTTCGCAAAGTTAAGCATACTTGTGTCCAAATCCTTTAAAAGTGGGGGCAATCCCCAATCCTCGCACCCTTCCTTTTTGAATCTAAAAATATATACCATACTGAGAGTTGTATATAGAGCGGGAATGTTATTTTATTAGTCCTTTAAGGCACAACTTAAGAAATGACTTATAAATTTTTTTTAGATAAGATTGTTTCGCGATACAGCTGTGATAAATCTTAGGAGCTTCTAAAGTTATAACTTAGGCATATCTTAAGATAACTTAGGAAACGTTTTTGAAACAGGCATGTCAAGCATTCAGTCAGATCTATTACGACGTCCATATTACCATATAAGAGAATGAAATTTTGTTTTGTATATAAAGTGGTTATTACAAATATGCGTGTTACAAAAATGTATGTTGAAATCTTCAAAAGCTATCGAATTATTTGCATACGTGTACTCGTACATATGAACATTGATCAACACTGATCAAGTGTATACCGGTACCCGGGATAGTCTTATTATAGCTCTTGCTTTGTCAAATCATTACTTTCATACCCCTTGCATTTAAGAAAAACAATGTTATAAAAAAAAATAATAATCTGACATATAACAAGTATACATGTACATGTAGCGTGTGCAATTTATTTGGCTAGGGGCATGTACACACGTGGTTCGAAACTGTAGGGGGCTACAAATGCGGCCATAACTAGTATATTTTTGAGGTGTTATAAAAAAACAAATAATACTCACAAAAGCTTATAAAATTGCCGTTCTATCGATACCTTATATGCCATGTTTCATCCACCAACAACGCCATGACATCGATGAGAAATACGTTTCTACACGGGCATTTTCTTCGAAAAGGATAGGAAGTTAATGAATTAAAATAATTAATTCTTTTAGTTAACGCATTATGTTTACCTCTTTTTTTGTTGTATGCAATAAGTATAGACCTAACTAATAATGATTGTTTGGTTGTCACACCTGTGCATGTGTCTTGCGAGGTACAGCGGTAAGGTAAATTTCCGAGAGTCGCGATGTGCGGGGTGATTCGGAATACCGTAAATGACTGTGGTCCATTGAATTTCTACTAGAAAATCAACCTGTCAAATCTAACATGGGCCCACATAATACAACTAAATTCCTTTCATGAATGAACTGGTTCTTAACAAATATATATACAGTATACAATATCTTTTCTTTAGATCTGTTTGTTTATTATTTTCAACCACAACCTGCAGTACATGTATAGTTACACGAAATCCATGCACAATGGCGCTACACCTGTCAATCAAAATCACTCGATATTGTGAACTCAGTCTGGTGTTACGGCAGCATTTCCGAAGTGATTCAAAATATTCTATCGGCTAATTCTAATTTTTCGCGTTGAATAATAATATTTTGGAACAAAGTTGGAATTAAGGCTGGAGCTGCATGCTGTGAATTTATCACACCTGCAGTCTGCAGTCTTCCCTTCTTACATGTATATGAAGCATCTGTTGAGTAATGAATCAGAGAGCATAATATGCGGAACAAGTTTGATTGAGATTTTTACTTTTCCTTTAAGATAAAATGATTAATAACATAATTTATGCATCTAATAGATACATATAAATGTACATGTATAGCTTTTTAAAAACAAGAATCTGTAATTGAAAATGTGAAAGTGAAGAGTTTAGGTAATAGTTCTTAACCAAAATTTAATGACAGTTCATTCCTTCCTAGTCTCTATATAACTTTTAATTACGGCCGTGCCCTCTCCCCTTCAAAAGATGTCTAATACATGCTTTTAAATTCTGTTTATGTATAAAGAAATTTCCACAGGTACTTGTGGACAGGATCCCCCCCCCCCCCCCCCCCCAATTTCAACCCCAATGTTTGTTGGACATTTTTTTCCACAAATTATATTTATTACACTTATTCATCATGTGTACCATAGGAAAAAATCGAGTACAAGTACCTGTGGAAATTTCTATTTGCCCCCCCCCCCCTTCCCAAAAAAACTGAAATTGTTTTCTACGGGCTTGACAACAGGTACTTGTGGACAGCCCCCCCCCCCCCCCCCCCCCCGATATTCAACCCCGGGGCTTGTTGGACATTTTTTCCACAAATTATATTTATTGCACTTACTCATCATGTGTACCATATGAACAAATCGTGAAAACCCCAAAATAATCGTTCCACACAAAAAATGCCTCACTATGTATAGTTAAAACATTAATTTTTCATATTTCTTGATGAAATTAACATTAATAAAATCAACACAAAATTAATACCGAATTACATATCACTTGAATTTATCATAAAGCAGAAAATCTGTTCTGCGGGCCTCAAGGCCAGCTCAGGAACCTAAAGATGTCCTCATTTTCCAAGTCCAGTACAGAACGTAAATTAAATGAAATAAATCACACGATCACTGGGAAGAACTCAAAGAAAGAAGACTCTTGAGGAAAAGATATTTTGATTCGACTTATAGACTGAAATAAACCGATATTCTCTTTTTGGCACTCTTTCCTGGTGCCCTGGGACTCTGAAAGTAGGATCAGTATTTTTCTCACAGGTCCGTTGTACGGATTGTACGGGGGCGGGGGGGGGGGGGGGGGGGGGCAAACCTTCTGAAAATATTCTTTTGTTGTAGTTTTAATATGTAAATTTTGATTTAGTTGCTGCTTGCACCCTCCCCACTCTTCGTTTCTCTACGGTCATACATAGGCGAATCCCAGCAAAAATGTAATGACCCCCCCCCCCCCCAACACACACTTTTTTTTTAAATGTGTATTGCGATAGGACTTAAAATTGGAAAACATTTTCTGTATATCTCTACATTGAAAAATACAAAACAAATATTTTTTTTATATTTCCTTTTTAAAACAACATAGATAATTATGCATAGCTAATTAAATACTGAATTAAATATTTATCTTTGCAGACAATATGCTCTGGGTTATAGAACATGATGTGAAAGCGTATCGTAATGCACCTTGTAATCCTTTGGATTTTCAGATTCAAGGCCAATGCGAAAACCCAAAGACGCCGACATTTTATTATGCTACTGTAATCGAAGATCCGGGGGGCATACAGTTTTTGTCCTGTCCACCTGTCTATTTGTCTGTTAGACTGTGTTAGCCTCTTTGTCTGCAAAAACTTTAACTATGCCCATAAAATTTGATTGGTTGGAACTACTGCTTTCATATTTCTTATGTGTATTCCTAGTAACAAGGACTTCCTTCAGGTACCAACATATTTGACCTCTTGACCTTGAACTTGGAGTTTGATCCTCTTTCGCAAAATTTTACCAAACTATAACCTTGGCCAAAACTTTTGAACAGTTGGTGCTATGGCTTTTATACTTCACATCTGTATCCCTTGTGATAAGTCTCCTCCTTGGGTATAAATATGTTTGACCATTTGACCTTGACCTTGGAGTTTGACCAACTTTTTAACAACTTTAGCCTTGACAATAACTTTTGAATGACTAGTACTAGGGCTTTTATATTACATAGGTAATTTTCTTGTGACAAGGCCTGTCATTGCATACTTTTAATTTTGACCATTTTACCTTGACCTTTGAGTATGTCCTACTTTTGAAAAACTTTAACCTTGGTTTTAACTTTTGAACAGTTGGTGCTAAGGCTTTTTTAATACCACATGTGTATTCCTTGTAACAATTAAGACCTTCCCTCAAGTACAAACAATTATGATCCCTTGACCTTGGAGTTTGACCTTTTAAAGAAATTAACCTTGGCCATAACTTTTAAACTGTTGCTGCTGTGGCTTTTATACTAGTATATATTTCACAGTATATTCTTTGTTCAAGACCTTTATTTGGGTAATAACATTTTTTTTTATCGTTTGATCTTGACCATGGAGTTTGACTTGCATTTGAGAAACTTTTAACTTTTGCCATAAGATGCCATACGGGGGCATCAGTGTTTCAAAAATCACACGTTGTTCAGTATCCAAATCGGGCATAAAACATTTACAATGATCCTTTAAAGCAGTGAGTTGAACTTAATAAATTACGACTATAGAAATTATGATAATTTATTTCGATGTATGGTCTAAAAAACGTTTATTATACCTCTGTGAAAACTAGCTTACAAGTGAAAAATCACTAGTAAAATAGAATTTGATTGGCCGAGAAAGTCACGTGTCCATCATGTTTGCCCTGCAACAAAACGTCGTGTTTCACGATTGTGACATCACAATTAAACGAGTGAGGAGTTAGATTGTTTATAGCGACGCTGCTAACTTCGTTTGCGCGGTAACAACAACAAAAAATTCACCCCCAAAAAATCACCTTAATTAATGGAATTGCATACAGATAGTAGATTAAACGTTCTTTGTTAAAATGTTTGCACTTTTCAAAATTCGTTTATGGAAATACAGCTAACATACGTCATGAGACGTCACAGTCTAGACGTTCCAAATGTCTCGTGCTGTTTGAAGAGGCGGATCTTAAAATTAAGTGAACAATGCACTCGCCCAACGGTCGCACCGTCAACATATTATTGTTGATTGATTGTGTCGATTTAAATGTGTAAAAATGTAATGGTGTTTGAATGTTACTGGTTTGATCACACAAACTTGTCACGTAGGATTTTTTTTTTAATGAAACGAGGCTATTGGTGTACCTGTAACTTACATCTCTTTCATATCGTTCTCATCAAATGCATGTTTGCTTTATTCATTGGATCTCCTTTGTAATTCCTGCATTTTGGTTAATTCGGTATTATAAACAATTTATTGCATAATAGTGAGGGAGACATAAAGATTTCTTCGCAAATGAAAAATCATATTTCTCTCGGGCGTTGCCTTCGGGGAGTATGATTTTTCATGGGCGAAGAAATCTTCATGTTGCCCTCGGGGAATATGATTTTTTATGGGCGAAGAAATCTTCATGTCTCCCTCACTATCATGCAATAAATGCAAACTGTGAACTTGTCAATTCCGAAACACACAAAAGGGTATCGCTGATATCATACAGAGTGTATCATTGCCTTGATCAGGCCCATAGGAAGCAAATTCAGGGGTTTTTTTTTCTTTGGGGGGGGGGGGGGGCACAGCCATACATTTTCAGTTGACAGTTGAGGGGGCACTACTACCATAAACTTCCTGACAAGCAAAAAAAAAAAGGTCACCAACTACCAAAAATTCCTTGACAAGCAAAAAAAAGAAGGTTATCAGACGTTTTTATTGAGGTGGCACAAGCTATAGTATCTATGTCTATTATAGTAATCTATATATCGGCAAATTATTGGGGGGCACCCCCCTCCCTCGGTTCCTACGGCCATGTTGATTAAATTTAGGGTCACTAAGGAAAGAATGTTTTGACTGGATGAATGGTCTGAAAGAACATGTGTTAACTTGTCGAGTCGGTAACACATAGATGGGGTTTGCTTATAACCAGAGTGTGTCATGGTTTGATGCAAGGTCATTTGAACGAGTTCAAGGTCATCAACGGAGAAACAACATTCCTTAACTGTCTTTCTACTGGTGAGACATTGCAAGTTGATACCCTTTACAAGATTGCTTATAACCTTAGAATGTGGCATGACCTTGACTCAAGGTCACTTCTTCCTGTTCGCAGCTCCAACGGAAGACCTACTCATTGCTTTGCAACGAGCTCTGCTCTAGTTTCTTTACATATTTCAAATTCAAAGGAGTTTTTAAATAAGATTGCAACTCCTCTGCTGCTGCTACTGTTTGAACTAAACACCCCTTTAAATCCCCATTCAGTTTTCCAGATGGCTTGTGTTTCTGTCGTGCTATGTGTATCTATCAAGAAAGTAATATCAAATTTATCTCGACATCTATTAAAAATATCTCTACGTTTAATGTTATTTGAAGCAAGTCCCCGACAATTTTGGCAACCAATAATTAAATCATTCATATAATAACAAGAAGAAGATGAAGAGATTGTTAGTTATTTCTGCAGTCAGTTTGATGGTTGTTTGTATATACATGTAGACAGTTTTCATAGTGTAAAACCCTCCTGCATTCTGATATAAACTCCCTCCCATCCAAAAAGAAACTTCCGCTTTTTGAAGCCCTAGGATATTAAAAAAAAACATACGTTAAATTTACATATTTCACACTCTTATACTTAACAAAACGATAATATGAGCATATAATGTTTAACTCATAGATAAGTTAACTGTTTTCATTGGTGATTACAACTCAATCGTCATTCTTAAAAATAGCAGTGATATTTATCAATGAAAATGTAGGTCAGATTTCTCCACGTAACTGAGTGCATACACATCTGGTAAACATGGGTATCGGAGTCACTGAACCGGACGATCTATTTTTTTAGCATCACAAAGGGGAATTCTTTGATATATATAAGTTTTGTCCTACTTCTAACCTCTGGCGGCATTGCGAATCTTTCCTTTAAGAGTTTTGCCCTTAGGTCGCTTATTTCACGGGGGAGGTCCGGCGATACTCCATATCCTGATCCACTCTTTAATTTTTTAGCCCCTTCAAGTACCTCCTCACGTTCAATAAGGCTGTTAAATCTTACGATTATGTTTCTTTTTCCTTCTGGCCCACCCGGCAAGCGATGGACAGCTTGAAAAAGCACTCCATTAGCAAACGGCTCCTCAAACTTTAAAACTGTGTTCAAAAATTGTCTCACCTTCTTTTCCGTTTCTCTCGGACGCTCGTCATTTGACCCATCAGTACCGCGAAAGACCAGATTCCATTTTCTGCCCCATATTTCAAGTTTAAGTCGCTCGATTCGCTCACCTTTAAGTGCCTCTTTCACCTCAGGAAAAGATGTTTGATGAATGTCTGAAATGTCCTGATTTAGATTTTCACATGCAGTTTCCAGATCACTGACTCGTCGCTTTACATCCTGGATTTCTCCTCGAACACCCTTTATGTCCATGGACATGATAGTGAAGCATTCCGCAAGATCTTTTCCTTCAAATCGTTTTTTTAATTCATCCAGGGAAGCGTGATTATGATTACTAGATGGGCTTTTGTCCACTTCCATTTTAGGGTCGCTAAAGGTGAACTCCTTGTCCGCCATTGAGATCGTGCGTGACGGGTAGTAGTCAAATTATTAGGATAATATATTTAGCACCAGAGTTTTGCTTCCTGCTTATCACTCTAAATTTCTAACATAAATACAATTGATAATTGGACAGTGCACATATAGGCCAGACAAACGTGTGAAAGAGCAAATACAACTGGAAATATCCCAGGAGCTCAAAAATACCACTCACCCCACCATTTGTCAACTGGAAGTCTCAACAATTATATAATTGTACAGGTCAGTGCAGTATACAAAACAAACGCAGATACACGTAACCACAATAAAATGTAAACAAAGGTAATGTAAGGTAACCAGCACGAACACGGGTCGCCATTCCACGCCGATACCTGTGACAATAAAGCAGTCAGGTGTAACGAATGCGAAGAGTATACCCTGGTGTTGATGTATCATAGATATAATATCGAAAATGACTATTTACGAGTCATGTTTAGCTTTAATATGGGGCTCAAGAAAATTAACACACTTGTATTTTTATTTCTACCGAGTACCTGGGTACTCGATCGGAAAAGCATCCGAGTAACCGATTATCAAAAATTGACCGATTTGACATCCCTTATATATATATATATATATATATATACGGGATGCATTAAAAGTGACCTTTATAGAGAGGTGACCTTTGGATAGAGGTTCATCTTTTTTATAGGAATTTATATACAAATATGTCAGTTTTGTGTTTATATTATGTATTACACTACAGAATATAGAAGAAAATTAGGTACTGGGCATTAATGGTCTCACTTATATTTTTTTTAATTTTATTCAGTAGATGCATGACTTGAGGATGAGTTCAAACTAAATTTAATGAATCCAAGAAAATAAAATACCTCTATATTGAATCTTATAGGGTGTAACTGTTGCATTATCCCCCCCCCCCCCATCAAAACAACATTTTTTTTTTCTTGTGTAAGGAATGATGATTATTTTATGCAATGAATAAAATCAATCAAATTTTATTTTATCTAAACTTGATTCCTAAAATTAACCTCTGTACATGTATTTTTTTAAATACATGTACATGAATTATTGTTTAATAAACAGACAAGTCACTGTAACGTTACTCTCAGTTGATCAAAGAGATGCACAGGTGACCTGAGCAATGAAGCGTTACTAATCCCTTACGGTCATTTTCCTTTGTGAAATTCACGACAACTCAAGCCACATTGTGTATATAAACCATAATTATGGTTTGAACAAATGATACAAGTTTCCTAGGTGTGAAAATTAAAATGCCAATCATGGGTAAGAACATTTACAGCTCTCAGAGTTGGGCATGCGATATCGTAATTAATTCATACACTGTAAATGGGAAACAAAAATATCATATCCATTAATAGATAGATATTGTTACATTGTTTTTTTAAACTCGATTTTAAATCCAGAAGTACCTCATAATCAGTTATCGATAATGTTCGTTTTTTCCTGCTGACTTTTTTTGTCAATAGCATCGTTGTTCGAATTTTGTAAAATATAGAAGCAGTTAATTTATAAAATAATTCATATGCTTATCCAATAATATAACTGGTATTAAATAAAGTACATTTATTAATTTTTATTCATGATCACGCAATGCTTGACCAATTATTTACATTAGTAACAGAAATTGGGAATCAGCTGACTCTAGATCAGGTCACGTGATTGGACAAAATGGCCGCTAAAGACAGGGAAAAATGGCAATTTCGTTTGAAATTTGATGACTGCTGACTGCGTTACGCAGGTGACCGCTTAATAGAGTTACTTAATATAGGAAATTTCATTGGGAGGAAATAAAATGACCGCATAGGACAAGTGACCGCTGGATAGAGGTGACCGCTATGACAAGTTTGACTGTATATATATATATATATATATATATATATATATATATATATATATATATATATATATATATATATTTTATATTGTATTTCTACCTTGTACTTACATGTACATGTACATGTACACGTTGGTCTGCAAAACCTCTCTACTGTATTTCTCCATTTTCTATACCATATACCATGCCTGATCCTTACTTAATCATCAGAAACTTGGTTTTAGTTTAGATGCAATTACTAAATCAGTGCTTAGACATTGACAATTAGAATTTCATATCAATTCATTAAATCGTTTACAGTTTTTTAACTGACTGAAAAGAGATGATTTAAATATTCAGCATGAACATGTTTGAACATGTGTATTCGATCGGAACCTACTCTTTTTGAACCATGACATAAGGCACCAAAACTGAAATTATCACAATTTGTGAAAAGTTAAAATTTTATATCAAATTCTAAAAGAACTTTTGAAATTGTTTTTCATGTTTGACCCCATTGAAGCCTTTCAGTCTTTTGATGTTTTGCTTACTGCTGTACTTTCAGTTTATGAAGAGTCTCAGACATCCGTATATTGTGAAGTATTTGAGTGTAGCTGAATTGTCCACTGAACTTCACTTAGTTATTGAAAGATCCACACCACTTACATTTCTCCTAGACACTTTAGAACCTTTAGAAATCACTGCTGGAATTCACAGTGTAATGGAAGGATTGTCTTTTCTCCATGAACAGGTACAGTGCTTTTCAGTCCTTGCAAAAGATTTTAGACCATCAAACCTGACTGATGTACAGTGCATGGTGTCAGATGGGAAAAACTTTACAATGGATTAAATTGTTCTGTGTTTGGTTTTATGTTTTTTGCTCACCTGTGCCAAAGGCTAAAATGAGGTTTTTTGATTGAAAATTTTCTATTGCCTGTCTTGTCTTTGTCATCCCTGACTCGCTGTTGTCAACGTTCTCATTGTTATAAGTTTTCACATTTTCATCTTCTTCTCAAGAACCACTGGGCTAGAAAAGATGAAACTTATGTCAAAGCTTCCTGTGGTAGTGTAGATTGAAAATTGTTCATATCATAACCCCAGGGGGAGGGTAGGACCACTTTGGACAATCAAAGTTTTACATAGGAATACATAGGAAATATCTTTAAAATTCTTCTCAAGAACAGCAAAGTTATTAATAGTTATTAGGAAAGCAGTGATTCATTTTGAAAATGGTTATCATGGGTCCAGAGGACCCCTTTTAATGACAACAATGAGTCCCATGCCAAACTCAATGCATCCAAATCCAAGGGTACCATATCTAAGATATTACAGAGGAAATTCTGGTGAAATATAAAGGGTATTGCATGAAAGTGCAAATGTTTTATTGTAGCTGTGAGTGGTTTATACTTTTACTATCAATTGTCCAAGTAAGAGTACATGATTTTGTGTCATAAAAATAATATATTGTCAACTGTGCACTTCAGTTCTATTTTTAGATTGTACATACGGCCTCACACATTGTATCAGTCATCAGTCATAAAATGCACAGAAGCAGAATGAAGTAAAGAAAGTTTAAGAAGAAATGAAATATAGTCAGAAATAAAAATGATTAAATTTTATGCTTCTTAGCTTTTAAAGAAAAAACGAAAAAAAAAAATTATACAGTTTACAGCTTAAATACAAAGGTATACTATACGCTTCAGAAATCTTCCACAGTATAGATATCATCAGTGATAATTGGACTATAATGCTGTCTAACTTTCAAATATTTTCTGATAATTGCTTGTTAACTGCAATTGTGAAATATGACCTGTTGATGGCAACCTTATAGTTATACCTGTTAAAATTGTTCATGCATATCGCTTAGCACATGGATATGATGCAGTCGTTCAAGTTTTGAATCAGATTATACCGAAATAATTTAAAATAATACATGCCCTTCTATAAATTTATTGCGTCCATTGGGATGCACATTTATTGAAATAATGCGTCCTGAGCAAAATTTGTGCGTAATTTTCGCAGGACGCAGACCAAAATGAATCACTGTGAAAGCATCCTTAGATAATATTGATTCAAATTTGTTCAATGACCCAAGGGTGGCGTGGCCACTACTGGTGTTCAAAATTTTACTTAGGAAAAGATCTAAAAAGAAGAATCTTTATAGTTCTTCTCAAGAACAGCAAGTCATGATTAATCATATCTACATGGAGGCATCCTCAGGTAATATAAATTCATTTTTAGCTCTTCTGAGCCAAAGGCTCAAAGAGCTAATGCTATGGCCATTTGTGCAGTGTGCAGTGAGCATAAACTTTTTAGAACATGGGCCATAACTCAAGAACCCCTTGGCCAATTATTGTCAAATTTGTCACAGAGTATCCTTGGCCCAAGGGCTCCTGTTTGTACTAAAACTAGAGTTGTGACCCTTAAACAAGGGGAGATAATTAGGAAAATAGAAACAAAAGTACTGGTTGCTAAAAAATCTTCTTCTCAAGAACCACTGTGCAGATTATCACCAAACTTACACAAAAGGATGAGGATATGCTGTAGGTTAAAATTTCCATGAGGAATCGCCCTGGGGCAAAGGGTTTGGTCTCAAGGTCACTTCAAAGTTGACCAAAAATTACATTTTATTAAAATGTTGATATTTTGCTTACTATAAGGACTAGATCATCAAATCTTGTCAGTTGATGCATCTAAGGACCTCATATCATGTTGACTCAAAAGTAGGTCATGATAACCTACTTTTTAAGTTTTGCAGCCATTCTTTTTCAAAATGATTTAGGGGCATATTTTGAAGAATTTAAGGCCTATGATCATCAAACTTTGGAAGATGATGTATCTTGGGTCCTCGGAGTACATCAACTAAAAAGTAGGTCACCTTGACCTACTTTTTGAATTTTACGGCTAATCTTTTCCAAAACAGTTAAGGTCATTAATTCAAATACTGAGAGGTTTAGAATCGTTAAATCTTGTAAAATGATGCATCTTTGGGCCATAAAACATATTTAATAAAAAGTAGGTCACAGTGACCTACTTTTTGAACTTTGCTGGCATTCAATTTCAAAGCATTTTAGAGGAATAATTTGGACATTTTAAGGCCTATGATCATAAAACTTTGTAGGTTGATGCATCTTGGGTCCTCGAAAAAAGTCAACTGAAAAGTAGGTCACTGTGGCATACTTTTGAAATTTTATGGCTATATTTAAATATTAAGGGTTGGCTTAGAATCATCAAACTTTGTCAGTTGATGCATCTTGGGTCTTCGGAGTAAGTCTGAAAAGAATGTAACCCTGACCTACTTTTGAAAATTTATGGCTTTAATTAAATATTTCAGGTACTAATTGGCTTAGAATCATCAAACTTTGTCAGTTGATGCATTTTGGGTCATTGGAGTACGACAACTGAAAAGTAGGTCACCATGTCCTACTTTTGAAATTTTATGGCTGGATTTAATATTTTCGGGTACTATTTGACTTAGTATCATCAAAATTTGTCAGTTGATGCATCTTGGGTCCTTGGAGTAGGTCAACTGAAAAGTAGGCCACTGTGACCTACTTTTCAATCTGTATGACTATAATTAAGTATTTCGGGTACTTATTGCGCAAGTGATTTAAGGCTAGGTATAGGCGTTTTTATGCAAATGAGCTAATAAAAATGCAAAAGAGGTATATTTATTATACAGAGTAAGCTTGAATTCATTTTCTTATACATACTTAGTTCCCAAGGCATGTTATAGCTAATGCATATTATGACGTCATTGTTCTTTAGTACTCAAAGTAATAAAACACACCAGCAAATGGCCTTGGTGCAAGGGCATACCCTATTTAATTTTAAGTAAATAATGTATAATTCTGCGAAGAATATTCTAAAGATTAATAAAAGTGCTGCACAAATCCTATGTAATTTCTCGTTTGATAAAAATTTGAGGAAACTTACGCTGGACTGTGATTAAACAATTGATCTGTCAACATTTGTGCAGCAATATCACAAATCCTTGGAATATTCTGCTTCTAATTAGACCCTGTTTCTGTAAAAATAAATTGGGTATGCCCTTGCGCCGAAGCTTTTTTCTTGATGTTCTTTATAACTTTGTGTAGTAGAGAGCAATGACGTCATAATATGACGTCATAATGTGTACTGGCTATCACTTGTGTACCAAGTTTGCATTAGAAAATAAGTTTGAACCTTTTCTGTATAATAAGTAAAGCCCATATGCGTTTTTATTAGTTTCTTTTCATAGAAAAGTCTATACTTAGCCTTAACTCACTTGCGTGGCTTAGAATCATCAAACTTTGTCAATTGATGCATCTTGGGTCCTTGGAGTACGACAACTGAAAAGTACTGTAAAATCGCTTGTATTGGCCGCACTTTTTTTCTTCAGCAAATTGTTTAAAATTAGGGATGCGCTTAATACATTGGAACAAAATACAACCCCCTTTTTTCCAGGTCACTTTCTCAGTGCTGAGGACCATTTTCCCGATCCATTTGAATTGATTACTCTTTGTAACCAATTACGTCAAAGTTTATTAGTCATATACATCAGCCCTACCTGTTGTAGTCATATACATCTACCCTACCTGTTGGAAAAAGATAATCGTTTCATAAATAAAATCATAATGAAAAACAATCTTTGTTTTGTTTTATTTCCATTGCATATTCCGCCATTTCATATACTTATATCATAAACAAGAACTGCATGTCGCTTAAGACATAGATATATTAATACCTATAAATGAGTCAACAACTATAATCTTTGTGATATATTCTGAATTATCCTTAATTCTGTATTTTATTTTTATTTTTTTAAATTTCAGATAGTTAGAGGTGCAAATCGTTAGGGATTCTATTGTCACGTCATTGCTATATATAACTTCAGTCTATGTTGTCACATAGGACAGGATGACCATTGTTTATTAAACAATTATCACCTCAACAACTGCAATGAAAGCAACACGTTTTTTAAAAGAACTCTATTAAAACATATTTCAGTCGGAAGCACATATAAAAACATATTTGTAAAATACAATCAAGCACATTCAAGAAAATATTCATAAGACATAGATATTAAAATGTTCATTTAAGCACGTCATCATGGTCACAACACTGATTGTTCATTGCACTAGCTAACTAAAATAATTATCGATGGATACCAAGAACTGTTTAATTACCCAAAGCCAAACCTTTGACACTAATATCGCTTGGGTATGATTTTTGTTTACGTAAATACTGACATGGCTTGTCGTGCATTATACCGGTAAGCATGACTTCATAACATGCTTGGAATTAATTTGAAAAGAAAATAATCAGGTATTTCTTTTATTATCTCTGGTTAAATAAATTATTAAAAAGATTAAATTAAAGATTATGCACATTTACAATATGTAGAGTAAAAAAGCTGACTTGCTACTTTCGTTTGAGATTCATAAATTTTCCTACTT
Source organism: Saccostrea echinata (assembly GCF_033153115.1). Classification (NCBI taxonomy): domain Eukaryota; kingdom Metazoa; phylum Mollusca; class Bivalvia; order Ostreida; family Ostreidae; genus Saccostrea; species Saccostrea echinata. Next base: position 16,889,178 of record NW_026889774.1, read on the forward strand.
TTATCTTAAGTTACTGTACTAAAAATTAAAGTCACATCCAATTATGCGTTTTTGGGATTTTACATAGGACCTGCATTTTTTTCAGGATTTTCACCCCAACTTTGGGGGTGCGTCTTTTACACCATTGTGGCCAATACACAAGACTTTACGGTGACCTTTGGCTTAGAATCATCATAATTTGTCAGTTGATATATCTTGGATCCTCGCAGTAGGTCTACTGAAAAGTAGGTAACCGTGACCTACTTTTCAATTAATATGACTATAATTAAATATTTTGGGTACTAATTGGCTAAGAATCATCAAACTTTGTCAGTTGATGCATCTTGGGTGTTTGGAGTAGATCGACTGAAAAGCAGGTCACCATGACCTGCTTTTGAAAATTTATGGCTTTAATTAAATATTTCAGGTACTAATTGGCTTAGAATCATCAAACAATGTCAGTTGATGCATCTTGGGTCGGCAGAGTTAGTCGACTGATAAGGGGGTTACTGTGACCTATTTTTGAAATTTTATGGCTTTATTTAAATATTTCAGGTACTTATTGGCTTAGAATCATTAAACTTTGTCAGTTGATGCATCTTGAGTCCTCAAAGTATGCATCTGAAAAGTAGGTCACTGTGATCTACTTTTGAAATTTTATGGTTATAATTTTAAAAATATTTTAAGTATTAATTGGCTTAGAATCATCAAACTTAGTTGATGCATTTTGGGTCCTCAGAGAATGACAAGTGATAAGTAGGTCACCATGACCAACTCTCAGGTACTGATTGGTTTAGAATCATCTTGGGTTCGCAGAGTGTTTTATCTAAAATGTAGGTCATGATGAACTACATTTGGAATTTCAAGGCTTTATCTAAGTATACAGGATACTTAGAGGCTTCAATAGAAGTGATAGGTTGTACAGTTTATCAGAAGAGCGATTCAAGGCCCTTGGGCCTCTTGTTTTTTTTCAAACCATGAAACTCCATGGTAGGGTGGGGCCACTATGGGTGATCAGTTATATATTAGAATGCATGGGGAAAATCTTAAAATTCTTCTTGCTCAAGAACAAAGTCAGGATTATTCAAATTTATAAAGAAGCATACTCAGATTGTGTAGATTCAAGTTTACTCAAATCATGATCCCAGGGTAGGGTGGTGCCATAATGGGTGATCAATATCTTACATAGGAATTCATAGGAAAATTTTTTTAAAACTTGAGTGGTCCCAGGGTCAGGGGTTCTGGTGTTTTCTGATCGAAATTTGTCTGTGGTCCGTCATTGTTGTTTTTGTCTGTCTTTGTTGTTGGGGTTGTAAACTTTTCACATTTCATCTTCTTCAAAACAACTGGGCCAATTTCAACCAAACTTGGTAAAGTGTATCCATGGGTAAGGGGGACTAAAGTTGTTTTCTTTTCAAATGAAGGTCCATGCACTCTTCCAAAGGGAGATAATTAAGAAATATTGAAAATTGGGTGGGGTTATTTAAAAATCTTCTCAAGAACCACAGGGGAAGAAAAAAAAGATACTCATGTGAAAGCTCTCTGGGGTAGTGTTGATTCAAATTTGTTCAAATAGTGACCTCAGGGCTAGAGTGGGATCACTATGAGTGATCAAAGTTTTACACCGGAATATATAGAAAAAAAAGTTTAAATTCTTTTCAAGAACAGCAAAGTCATACTTAGTTATATTGATATGGAAGCAGCCTCAGTTTGTGTAGATTCGGTTTTGTAGAAATTATGAACCCGCAGGGGTAGGGTAAGGCCACTATGCACAATCAAAGTGTTACATAGGATATATAGGAAAAATTTTGAAAATTCTTCTTATTTGATTGTTTGTTGGTTTATTGTTTAACGTCCCTCTCGAGAATTTTTCACTCACATGGAGATGCCACCACTTGCCAGTGGAGAGCTACAAATTTTGTCCTATACTAGGCACTCAGGGCCATTGAGCAGTGAGGGATCATTTTTTTTCTTGCCAGCACTTACTGCAACACGGGACCTCGGCTTATACGGTCTCATCCAAAGGACCGGTCTCCACGTCCCACAGTGGGATTCAAACTCGTGACATAAGGATCAACTTCTTACTCTGTGACTCTAGAGCGAATGCTCTAACCACTGCGCCACGTGGGCGACGAAGAAATTCTTCTTAACAACAGTAAAGTCATGATTAATCATATTTATTTGGAGGCATCCTCAGATAGTGTAGATTCAATTTTGTTCAAATAAAGAATTGGGCCAATATGGGCAATCAAAGGAATACATAGCAGGGTTCTCCACATTTGAAAATTAAACCATGGAGGAAGCTGCGTGAAGGCAAAATGTGACCGAAAACATGAATGTGTGTTAGACTTCCTAACCTTCATTAATCAATGATTGGTTTCACAAAACTAATAACCACTGAAACACAAAAAGTTGAAATAACCAGTAATTTTTAAAGCTTAAAAAAAAATAATATAAAATATTATGTATCTTCCTTTACAAATGTGTATCAAAATTGGCCCAAAACTATAGGAACATTTTGAAGGAATTTAAAAAAAAATATTTCAGTGATAGAGTAACCATGGCAACATTATTGAAAAACTGATATACAGAATTGATGTTGCCTGTTGTATGAAACATTTTGTTTAAATATGACTAAAACTGATAAAAAGGAAGTATTTTGAAAAAAAAATAGTTACAGACACACAAACAAACAGACGAACGAACACCGACATCCTATGTCTAAGCTTTTTAACTGCATGAAAACTTACTGATACATCCATGGTAAAAGTAAATTAATATAACCAGGGGCATGTAGTTGACATAACTGTAATTTTGCTTTCTCTATTCGTTTTTTTTTTTTTTTTTTTTTACATACATGTATTGCATTCTGCATTGTTTACTTCTCCACGTGCCCCAGTGCTAAAAACAGCACCACGCGACGTTTCCTAAAACGGGAGGTAACTCTAAAATTAAGACGACGATTGGCTCTTATGAACATTTTATCAGAAAGATACATATATATGTAATCAAGTTAATACTTAAAAACAAAGCATGAGGAATTGATTAAATACAAAGAATAGGAAATTTTGAAAGGGTTAATTTTTTCTGGGCACAGAAACTTGAATCGGATGCGTGTCGATTATCATGTTGTTACTGCTCGTTATGTCATCTTTTGTAAATCGGTTTTCGTATAGTGAACACGTTGGAATTCCCCGAAATTAAATGTGTATAGGATAATTAACTCTCAAGATATTGATCATCAGCTAATTGACTCTTCATTGTCACGCTTCACAGCATAGTCGCTGATCAACGACCGTGTTCATGGTGTTTGTTTAGCCCAGTCGGACACTTCCCCGAGGTGC
>NW_026889774.1:16895000-16997500 GCF_033153115.1 Saccostrea echinata
CAAATCATGACCCCCAGGGGTAGGGCGGGGCCAGAATAGGTATATTAAAAGGGGGGAAATCTGGTAAAGAACAGCATGGCCAAAGTTACTCAGGTGAGCGATGTGGCCCATGGGCCTCTTGTTTTTTTTTTTTTGCCTTATTTCCTATTTAGGTTTTATTAATACTTGTCTGTTTTTGTACATATTGAACATTGAAATGATGAAAACATTTACCAGATTAAAAAAAGAATATTTGAAGAGTGATTCTAGGCCATTGGGCATCTTGTTTATTTCATGACATAGAACTTGGAAATTGACCTACATGTTGACAATTCCTATAACTTTTGAATGGTTCAGTTGAAATTGTGAATTTCTTGACTCCAGGGTCAGGGGTTCTGGTGTTAGGGTTGAACTCTATTGATCATACAGTGAAAATGCATAAATTCTTTAAAAATCTTCTTCTCTGTCCCTAGGTATTTAACAATCATACAAAGTACAGGGTTATGATGAGCAAGGGTAACTCTACCAAAATCTTGAAATTCATGGCCCCTGGGTCAGGGTTTCTGGTGTTAGGACAGGGCTCTACTGAGCATGTAGTAAAAAGTAGTAATTTCTTAAAAATGTTCTTCTCTGCCTCAAGGTTTGTTGTAGGTAAACTGATTGCACATGAATGACTTGGTTCTAGTGGTGGGTGGGGCTCTATTTTAGAGAAGACGCATTAGTGTATTAGCACAGGCAAGTTCAAGCATAAACAGATCTGCTTAATGATTTGTTTTTGAGTACTAGACTAACTATTTTGCTGATTCCTGATCATCATATACTGAAAGGAAAAAGAAATGCATAATAAAATAATATGCAAAATATTTTTGACTGTGTGGCCAAAAATTGTGAAAACTGATGAAAGGGGTACCTTGGTAACTGTACACTAAAATCAGTGTTCAAAATTATTCAACTGTGAAATGTATGATGTCACGTAGGGAAAGTGGTAAAAAGCCAAATTTAAAACACATGCATATTGATGGTGACAGGTTTGTTTACACATTTTGTAGTACCACCTGGGAAATGTAGCCAGAGTTTGTCTCGTCTTTCATGCAAACATTCATATTGACCAAATCATCTTGCCCCCATAAATTCTAAATTTTTTCTTCAACTGAAAATTTGTGGGACTAACTGAATGGTAGGGTTTGAAGGCTTTGAAATGCTCCAACTACCGTATATACTCGCCTATACGTCGGTCCGCCTATAAGTAGGTTGTATTTTTCAAGCTTAAATTGGAGGGATTGACCTGCTAAAATACCAATCTTTTTATCACTCGCATATAAGTCGGATAAAGAGTTTTGGACCAAAGTTTAACTCCCAAAAAACCGACTTATAGGCGAGTATATACGGTACTCTCCACTAACTAAGGGCTGCCCTGTGGGAAGGGTTGAAAAATATCCTTATGAGGAAGATAAATGCACTGATGAACTCCATGCACAGGAGAATCAAGGTGGTTACAGGTGTGCGAGGGATATAATGAGAATTTAAATATTCTTTTTTGGGGGATGCCATCTTATGAATTTCAATAACTCATGAATTATCAGTCAAAATCACATAAGATTTTGGAAACTTGTTGATTAAAGATGAATTTAAATGTTTGATAACAATACTTGCTCCAGTCTTTGGCACTCCCTTTATTCAGCTCTTCTTTTTTTTTCTCTTAATTATTTTGGATTTTGGCTTGAGCATCACTGAAGAGACATAATTTGTCGAAATGCGCATATGGTGCATAAAAATTGGTACCGTGTATTATTTACATTAGAAAAAATAGCTCTAATTCTCTTTACAAGTTTATAATGCATTTCAATATATTTCTTTTGATCAATATATTTCATCTAGGTGTTTTAGCTCTTCTGAGCCAAAGACTCAAAGAGCTAATGCTATGGCCATTTGTGCATTGTGCGGCGTGCAGTGTGCGTAAACTTTTTAGAACAAGGGCCTTAACTCAAGAACCCCTTGGCCAATTATTGTCAAATTTGTCGCAGGTATCCTTGGCCCAAGGGCCCCCTTTTATACTAATCCTAGGGTTGTGACCCTTAAACAAGGGGAGATAATTAGGAAAATAGAAACAAAATTACTGGTTGCTAAAAAATCTTCTTCTCAAGAACCACTGTGCAGATTATCACCAAACTTACACAAAAGGATGAGGATATGTTGTAGATTAAAATTTGCACGGGGAATCACCCTGGGGCAAAGGGCGTGGTCTCAAGGTCACTTCAAAGTTGACCAAAAATTACATTTTATTAAAAGTTGATATTTTGCTTACTATAAGGACTAGGATCATCAAATCTTGTCAGTTGATGCATCTAAGGACCTCATATCATGTTGACTCAAAAGTAGGTCACGGTGACTCACTTTTTAAATTTTCGGCCATTCTTTTTCAAAATGATTTAGGGGCATATTTTGAAGAATTTAAGGCCTATGATCATCAAACTTTGGAAGATGATGTATCTTGGGTCCTCGGAGTACATCAACTAAAAAGTAGGTCACCTTGACCTACTTTTTGAATTTTATGGCTAATCTTTTTCAAAACAATGAAGGTCATTAATTCGAATACTGAGAGGTTAAGAATCATTAAATCTTGTAAGATGATGCATCTTTAGGCCATAAAACATTTTTAGTAAAAAGTAGGTCACATTGACCTACTTTTTGAACTTTGCAGGCATTCGATTTCAAAGCGTTTTAGAGGCATAATTTAGACATTTTAAGGCCTATGATAATAAAACTTTGTAAATTGATGCATCTTGGGTCCTTAAAAAATGTCAACTGAAAAGTAGGTCACAGTGACCTACTTTTGAAATTTTATGGCTATATTTAAATATCAAGGGTGCTATTTGGCTTAGAATCATCAAAATTTGTCAGTTGATGTAACTTGGGTCCTCAGAGTAGGCCAATTTAAAAGTAGGTCACCGTGACCTACTTTTCAATTTATAAGATTATAATTAAATATTTGGGGCAATAATCGGCTTAGAATCATCAAACTTTGTCAATTGATGCATTTTGGGTCTTTGGAGTAAGTCCACTGAAAAGTAGGTCGCCGTGACCTACTTTTGAAAAATTATGGCTTTAATTAAATATTTCAGGTACTTATTGGCTTAGAATCATCAAACATTGTCAGTGAATGCATCTTGGGTCCTCGGAGTACAACAACTGAAAAGGAGGTCACCATGACCTCCTTTTGAAAATTTATGGCTTTAATTAAATATTTTTGGTACTTATTGGCTTAGATTCATCAAACTTTGTCAGTTGATGCATCTTAGGTCCTCAGAGTATGACAACTAAAATGTAGGTCACCATGACCTACTTTTGAAATTTTATGGCTGTTTTTAATATTTATGGGAACTGTTTGGCTTAGAAGCATCAAAAATTTGTCAGTTGATGCATCTTGGGTCCTCGGAGTAGGTGTGACCTACTTTTCAATTTATATGGCTATAATGAAATATTTCGGGTACTAATTAGCTTAGGATCATCAAAATTTGTCAGTTGATGCATCTTGGGTCCTCGGAGTAAGTTGACTGAAATGTAGGTCACTGTGACCTACTTTTGAAAATTTATGGCTTTATTTAAATATATCAGGTACTAATTGGCTTAGAATCATCAAACTTTGTCAGTTGATGCATCTTGGGTCCTCTAAGTATGTCATCTGAGAAGTAGGTCACTATGACCTGCTTTTGAAATTTTATAGTAATGATTTTAAAAATATTTTAGGTATTAATTGGCTTAGAATCATCAAACTTAGTTGATGCATCTTGGGTCCTCAGAGAATGACAAGTGATAAGTAGGTCACCATGACCTACTCTCAGGTACTAATTGGCTTAGAATCATCTTGGGTTCTCATGTTTCATCTTAAATGTAGGTCATGATGACCTTCCTTTGGAGTTTCAAGGCTTTATCTAAATATACAGGATACTTAGAGGCTTCAGATAGAAGTGATAGATTGTACAGTTTATCAGAAGAGCGATTCAAGGCCCTTGGGCCTCTTGTTAGCTCTAATGATCCAAAGGCTCAAACAGCTAATGCTATGGCAATTTGTTTGGTGTGCGTAAACTTTTTAGAATATGGGCCATATCTCAAGAACCTCTTGGCCAATTTTTGTCAAATTTGTCAGAGTTTCCTTGGCCCAAGGGCTCCCATTTATACTGAAACTAGGGTTGTGACCCTTAAACAAGAGGAGATAATTAGGAAAATAAAAACAAAAGTACCTTTTGCTAAAAATCTTCTCCTCAAGAACCACAGGACAGATTATCACCAAACTTACACATAAGGATAAGGATATGTTGTAGATTAAAACATTTTTCAAGGCATCACCCTGGGACAAGGGCATGGTCTCAAGGTATCTTCAAAGTTGACCAAAAATTATGCAGTGTGTGTAAACTTTTTGGAAAATGGGCCATATCTCAAGAACCACCTAGCCAATTTTTTTCAAATTTGTCACAGAGTATCCTTGGCCCAAGGGTTTTTATTTGTACTAAAACAAGGGATGTGTCCCTTAAACAAGGGGAGATAATAAGGGAAATAAAAACAAAAGTAGTAGTTGCTAAAAAATCTTCTTCTCAAGAATCACTGGGCAGATTATCACTAAACTAATATATAAGGATGAGGATATGTTGTAGATTAAAATTTGCATGGGGAATCACCCTGGGGCATGGTAGGCATGGTGTCATGATCACTTCAAAGTTGACCAAAATTAAATCTTGTATATTTTGCCCACTTTAAGGCCTAGGATCATCAAATCTTGTCAGTTGATGCATCTTGGGACCTCATATGATGTTGACTCAAAAGTAGATCATGGTGACATAATTTTTGAATTTTGCAGGTATTAATTTTTATTTTAATTTGATGTATAACTTGGATACTTTGAAGCCTACGATCATCAAAACTTGTCAGTTTATGCATCATGGGATGTCAACCAAAAAGTATTTTATGAATTTTATGGCTTATCATTTTCTAAACATTAAAGGTCATTATTTCAGATACTAAGAGGTTTAGAATCATCAAACCTTGTAAGTTGATGCACCTAGGGGCCTTAAAATAGATTTATCAAAAAGTAGGTCACAGTGACCTACTTTTGGAATTTTACAAGTATTCATTTTCAAAATATTTTAGGGGCATATTTTGGACACTTTGAAGCATAGGATCACCAAACTTAGTCAGTTGATGCATCTTGAGTCCTTGGAGTGAGTCAACCAGAAAGTAGGTCACCTTGACCTACTTTTGCAATTTCATGGCTTGATTTAAATATTTTTTATACTTTCTGGCTTAAAATCAAACTTTGTCAGTTGATGCATCTTGAGTCCTCAGAGTGTATAGATGAAAAGTAGGTCACCGTGACCTTCTTTTGGAATTGGATGGTACTTCAGTTACTAATTGGCTTAGAATCATCAAACTTTGTCAGTTGATGCATCTTGGGTCCTTAAAGTGTATCAACCAAAACATAGGTCACTGTAACCTAATTTTGGAATTGGATGGCTTTTTCAGTTACTAATTGGCTTAGAATCATCAAACTTTGTAAATTGATGCATCTTGAGTCTTCGGAGTGTATCAACGAAAAATTAGGTCACTGTGACCTACTTTTGCAATTTCATGGCTTAATTTGAATAATTCAGATACTTACTGGCTTGGAATTATCAAACTTTGTCAGTTGATGCATCTTGGGAACCTTGAGAGTGTCAATGAAAAAGTAAGTCACCGTGACCTACTTTAGGATTTTGATGGCTATTTCAGATACTTATTGGCATGGGATCATCACACTTTGTCAGTTGATGCATCTTGAATCCTCGGAGTGTTTTGACCTACTTTTGCAACTTTATGGCTAAATTTAAATATTTCAGATACTAATTGGCTTGGAATTATCAACATTTTTCAATTGTTGCCATGCTGGTCTTCTTTTGGAATTTCAAGGCTTTATCCATATATATAGGTTACCAAGAGGCTTTAAACATGAGATTATAGGTTGTACAATTTTCAGAAGAGTATATTATAGGCCCTTTGGCCTCTTGTTGTTTTACTTCTCTGGATCCTTTGCAGTGTACTATACTCAGGTGACCATTAAGGACCTTGGGAGGGGGGCAACTAGAAAAAACTTACCTGAAAAATTTGACAAGAAAAAAGGGGGAAGGGGGGGGGGGGGGAGTGAATGCCCAAATTCCAAATCCTATTTTGTGTGTGTATGTTGGGGGGGGGGTTCCAACATTTTTTATGCACCCATCTTAAGATGGGACATTTTAGTCATGGCATTTATGTCCATCCTTGTGTCTGTTAGCTTTCTTGTTTCTGGCTCATAACTTTATTACTATAAGGCCTAGAATTATCAAACTTTGCCAGCTAATTCATCTTGGGTACAAGGTGTGTGGCACATTTAAAGTAGGTTGATCACTCTGATCTTTAATTATGATGCTAAGGCCAAATTTGGAAAAATTCTGTCAGGCTCATAACTGAAAAACTATTAGGCCTAGAATCATCAGACTTGGTCAGTTAATGCATGTTTGGTAGAGGGTGTGATGCATCTTACTAAAAAGTCACTGTAACCTTTAATTTAGGTGAAATTTAAAAAAAATAACTATGTTTTTTAACTTTTAGCAGTCTTCGCCAAATCTTTTTTCAGTACATGCCCTTCGGGCAGGTTTAACCACTTATTACGCTAGCCCGAACAAATATTTACATGCCCAGAATTTTATCAAGTAATTTTATTCTTATTTGCCTTTTCATGGCTAGGAAATGATCTGAAATCCATTTCTATCGATCTATTGTCTCGCCATTAATATTGTTTTCAACCTGTACACTTTTTGTGTCTCCTTTGCAAAAGAGTTCCTTGGAAGTCACATATTGTTTTCAACGCGTATACTTTTTGTGTCTCCTTTGCAAAAGAGTTCCTTGGAAATTGAGGTAGAATAAACTATCGTTAAAATTTTATTTGATGCTCCACTTTAGATGAAAAATCAGACTTTTAAGTACATTTAATGTTATTGGTATTATTTAATTTGATAATACGGAGGCTTAGGCCTCAGAATTTACATGCCCTTCGGGCTTGTAAGTATGCAATTTCCACATGCCCGCTTCCAATTTTACCAGGTTCTGGGCTTCGGACTCTCGGGATTTGTCAAAGACTGTTTTAGATAAAACAATCCCAACAGATGTAAGAGTATTCCATAAAAAAAGTTTAAATCAAGAAAATGCACATTTTTTCATGATATACTTTACAGCAATCTATAACACATATAATGTTTCTTTTCTGTCAGTAATAAGATAAATTTCACTTCTCCCATGGGTGTGATTATTAAGTAATGGTCAAGGAGAATTTTGATAGCAGAAAACTGCCTGTCAAATTAGAGATTAATTAATATGAATTTAGTGTTAGGAGACTTCTGGTAGAGCATCTCTGATCAAGCAGGTGTAATATATCTTTTGGGAATTGGGCAGAGAAATCAAGCCTCTTAATCGTTATTGATAGTTTGTGTTTGTTTGTTGTTTAACATCCCTCCCGAGAATTTTTTCACATATATGGAGATGCCACCACTTGCCGGTAGAGGGCTGCAAATTTACACCTATACTCAGCACTCAGGGCCATTGAGCAGTTAGGAATTTTTTTCATGCCAACATCTATTGCGACATGGGACCTCAGTTTTGTATGGTCTCTTCTGAAGGACCGGTCTTCACATCCCACAGTGGGATTTAAACCTGCAACATAAGGATCAACTCCTTACTAATCGACTCTAGAGCAGACTCTCTAACCACTGTGCCACGCAGCGATTGATAGTTTGTGTCAGATTAAATAATTCCTGTTGGCTAGCTTTTAAAATAGATTTGATGTAAAGTAATTAAAACTAAATTGATATTGCATGATATATTTTTTTTAAATTGATTTTTTAGCTCACCTAAGCTGAAGGCTCAAGTGAACTTTTTTGATCGAAATTTGTCCGTTGTCTGTCGTCATTGTTGTAAACTTTCCACATTTTCGTCTTCTTCTCCAGAACTACTAGGCCAATTTCAACCAAACTTGGCACAGAGTATTCTTGGGTAAAGGGGATTCAAGTTTGTACAAATGAAGGGCCATGCCCTCTTCCAAGAGGATATATTACAAATTAGTGAAAAATTAATGCCATCTTTGAAAAATCTTCTTCTCAAGAACCACTTGGCCAGAAAAGGTGAAACTCATGTGGAATCATCCTCAGGTAGTGTAGATTCAAGTGTGTTCAAATCATGACCCCCGGGGGTAGGGTGGGGCCACAATGGACGATCAAAGTTTTACATTGCGATATATAGGAAAAGTCTTTAAAAATCTTCTTCTAAAGAACGGCAAAGCCATGATTGGTCATATTTATATGGAAGCATCCTCAAATGGTGTAGATTCAGGTTTGTTCAAATCATGACCCCTGGGGGTAGTGTGGGGCCACAATGGATGATCAAAGTTTTACATAGGAATATATAGGAAAAATCTAAAAATCTTCTTCTCAAGAACCACTGGACCAGGAAAGGTGAAACTCATGTAGTGTAGATTCAAGGTAGTGTAGATTCAAGTTTTTTTTCAAATCATGACCCCAAGGGGTAGGGTGGGGCCACAATGGATGATCAAAATTTTTACATAGGAATATATAGGGAAAATCTTTAAAAATCTTCTTCTAAAGAACAGCAAAACCATGATTGGTCATACATGTATCTATATGGAAGCATCCTCAAGTGGTGTAGATTCAGGTTTGTTGAAATCATGACCCCTGGGGGTAGTGTGGGGCCACAATGGAGGATCAAAGTTTTTACATAGGAGTATATTGGGGAAAAAATTAAAAATCTGCTTCTCAAGATCAGCAAAGCCATGATCGGTCTTATTTATATGGAAGCATCCTCAAGTGGTGTAGATTCAGGTTTGTTCAAATCATGACCCCTGGGGTAGGGTGGGACCATAATGAAAGTTCAAACTTGAAGGGAAAAAAGTCACAAAAAAATATGTAAGCATCTTTAGTTAGTGTAGATTCTATTTTGTTCAAATCATAACCCCCCCACCCCCAATGGAAGAGTCATTTTAACCTTTGTATCAAGATTGACATGATTTTCTTCCTTGCACTCTAAACTGTTTATGAGAATTAAACAATGTATGACATGTGTATCATATGCTGTGGTGCTGCACTATCTTTCACAACCAAATTACCAAATTTTATTAATAAATTACCACATTACAATTAATAACCATACCACAACAAAAAAAGAGAATTGGAGGGGGAGGGGGAAGTTGCAACCAGCCTTTCAATAAACATTTTTAGGTCACCTGAGTTTACTCAAATTTGGCATATAGCATCTATGGTTAAGGGGAGTAAAAATTGTGACATTCATTACCCCTACCCCCCTTGGGCCTGAGGGGTGGGGCTAAAACCATCAAAATTAATGCACTCATTAAAATATCTTCTTCTTTACTCCTGGAAAAGCAGGCTAATTGTAATAAGCATTGAGCCCTCTACCAAGATTGTGAAATTTATGGCCCCTGGGTCAGGGGTTCTGGTGCTAGGGCAGGGCTCTGTTGAATATATAGTGATAATGCATTGTTTCTTTACAAAGCTTCTTCGCTGCTCCTGGATATTAAACAAACAAACTAAATGCATAGTTATGATGATGAAAGATGTCTCTTCCAAAATTGTGAATTTCATGGCTCCAGGGTCAGGGGCTCTGGTGTTAGGATTGGGCTCTGTTGAATATATAGTGAAAATGCATTATTTCTTTAAAAATCTTCTTCTTTGGTCCATGGTATTTAGCAAACAAACTGAATGCGTAGTTATGATGAGTAAAGGTGCCTCTTCCAAAACTTCGAATTTCATGGCCCATGGTTTAGGGGTTCTGGTGTTAGGGTGGGGTTCTAATGGTTATGTAGTGAAAATGTATTAATTCTTTGAGAATGTTCTCCTCTGCTCCTGGGTATTAAGTCAATGAACTAAGAATATAGTAATGATGAGTAAGGGTGCTTCTTCCAAAATTGTGAATATTTTGGCCCCTGGGTCAGGGTTCTGGTTTTAGGGCAGGGATCAAATGATTACATAGGGAAAATGCATTAATTCTTTGATAATCCTCTGCTCTGATTCTGGGTATTAAGTAAGCAAACTAAATGTAAAGTTATGATGAGCAAGTGTGCCTGTTTCAAAATTATGTATATCTATCCAAGATATTTTTATCAAACTTCATATGCTGATAGATATTGATGAGAGCTATGCAACTGCATCAACATTTTTTGACCTTGACCTTTCCTTTGACCTTGACCTCACTTTTCTTAAATTAGTGTTTAGCTCAGTTTTAAAGATACCATTCAAGATAGTGTAATCAAACTTCATATTTTGATACATACTGATGTAAGCTATTCAACTGCATCAACATTTTTTGACCTTGACCTTTCTTTTGACCTTGACCTCACTTTTCTTAAATTAGTGTCAAACTTCATATGCTGACACATACTGATGTAACCTTTTCAACTGCATCAACAATTTTTTACCTTGACCTTTCCTTTGACCTTGACCTCACTTTTCTTAAATTAGTGTCAAACTTCATATGCTGATACATACTGATGTAAGCTATTCAACTGCATCAATATTTTTTCACCTTGACCTTTCTTTGACCTTGACCTCACTTTTCTCAATTTGTGTTAAAATGTTGCATTACTAATATACCCTCGGCAGGGCATTCATGTCCTATGGACATATTTCTAGTTTAAACAAGTTTTTAGTGAACATGATTTATGTAATAAATGTATAGTGAGCCTAAGTTACAAGAGTACAACTAACCCTTACAAATTACATTTGATTTTTTAAATGATGAAAATATTACTTAAAATTATCAAAATCATTTTTTGACTTTAAATTCAGGCCAAAATTTCCCACAATAATATTTGCCAAGAAGCTATTTATGTGACGTCTAAAGGGACTTGGAAAATAGGTGAATTACAACATTGCTGCAAGTTCCTGGAAATAACCCCTGAATTCCTGAAAAATTCAAGGCCATATCGAAATGCAGACTGTATTTCACCTGAGGAGAAGGTGAGATTGTATTTTTAAATTGTGCAAAAGAACACAAAATTTAATGGTATGAATAAATATAAAGATATAAATACCTGTTTTTACAATAATACTGTTCACATTTTCTTTTTCAGACTAATAAATTAACAGTCACTATTGAAATGGGCCACACTATGGATGTGTTCTCTTTTGGAGTGATGTGTGAAAACCTTTTAGAATATCTTGCAGAATTAGGTTTGCTATTAAGCCTTCATCCTTTTTGTACATTTATATAAATGAATTTTCACCCTGGAGTCAAATTGTGGCTGGAAATATCACTTTTCTACATAAAGCTGATTCCCAGAACTCCTCTTACATTTAATGCAGTAGCCAAATCATCTTTTGAGAGGTGATTGCTGGTGCCCTAAAGATATACAATAAGGATTCGGATTTTTTATTTTCATTTAAAGCTATTTGATTGTTTCCAGTTCCAGAGTGCATTTAGGCAACACCCATCAGCCACACAATTCCAAATTTACAGAAGCTGACACAGTGCTGTGATTTTTTAGGTCACCTGAGTCACTCACTTGCTATCCGTTTTTGTCTGTCTTGTGTCGTCCATATTGTGCACCATGCGTTAACATTTGAACATTTTTAAATTCTTCTCTGGAACAACTGAACCAATTTTAACCAATTTTGCATATAGCATCTATGGGTTAAGGGGAACAAAAATTGTGAATTTCATGGTCCCTGCCTCCTGGGGCCTGAGGGGTGGGGTTAAAATCACCAAAATTAATGCAATCTTTAAAAATCTTCTTCTTTACTCCTGGACATCAAACTCTTGGCATGATTGTAATAAGCACTGAGTCCTCTATAAAATTGTGAAATTCATGGCCCCAGGATCAGGGCTTCTGGTGCTAGGGCTGGGCTATATAGATCATATAGTGAAAGTGCATTATTTCTTTGAAAATCTTCTTCTCTTCTCCTGGGTACTAAACAAAGTAACTAATTACATTGTTATGATAATGAAGGGTGCCTCTTCCAAAATTATGAATTTCATGGCCCCTCGGCGGTCCTACTAAACAGAGAACCCTAGAGAACCCTAGAGAACTCAAGGTATATTTGGTCAATTCAAATAAATTTTATGCCTAATTGAGTTTATTTTTACTTTATAAATCATATTCTATCTATAAAATAAATAGCAAGATTAGTTTATGGATGTTTTCCCTCGAAAAATGTTGAAAAATTAATTGAATATTTTATGTCATCCTGATCCCGACTGAATTTCAAAAAAGCTGTTTATTGAAGTAATAATTTTACCACATAATTTTACAATTCTTTTTCACATTATTTTTATTCAATTTTATTTTTTAAGTTATATGAACTCTTAGCCATTAACTCTGGTGTAAAACTTATTTGAAAAAAAAAATACTTAAAATCACACAAAGTATGATGAAGTCTTCAGAGATTAGTATTCCTTTAAAAGTAAGCATAACACCTGGCACAATATTCTTTTTTTTAATTTTATTTTGTTCTTGTATGATATGTTGGTTATTTAAAACATAAATATTTCATTTGCGAACAATAAATAATTAAAAATCATTAGGGTTCTCTAGGGTTCTTTAGAGTTCTCTAGGGTTCTCTGTTTAGTAGTATCGCCCCTCGGTCAGGGGTTCTGGTGTTAGGGCGGGGCTCTATTGGTTATATACTGGTGTCTCATAATATTGCGTACTTATTTCTTCTGCGTAAAAAAGTTATTCCAAATTCTTGCATTAACTTCTCACCCAATACTATTCATAAACCTATCAATGGCCTAACTTTTTAGAGGCTAATTATTTTCTAATCTTTTGTCGTTTACTTTGTAGTCCATTTTTAAAACAGGAACTCTTATTTACCTCCTAAAGTGGAGAGTCTCGTTGTATCGCAGTATTGAAAAACTTGGAAGCTTGGCGATGTCACAAAGTACAATTTTTATTTTTTAATTTATGATGTAAATCTACATGAAAACTAAACAATAATACAAACTTAAGGCTTTCAAAATATGAACTTTATTATGAATTTTACTTGGTTATATATTCAATGGTCTAAATAAAATAAAAATGGGAATGGAAATCTGTAAAATTACGTTTTATTTGAATAAATATTTTTCCAACGGGTGTTCCGTACTTTTTAGTCATCACAAAAGTCAACATTCAGACGACAGACAGATAGTCCATCAACAAAAAAGGATATGAGCTATGTATCCTAATTTTTGGAAAATACTGCGATACAATGGAACCCGTGATATAATGAGAATTAAGGATATAGTGAAAATGCATTAATTCTTTGAAAATCTTATTCTCTGCTCCTGGGTTTTTAAACAGAGTAACTAAGTACATAGATATGATGAGCAAGACTGCCTCTTCTAATATTGTGAATTTCATGGCCCCAGGATCAAGGGCTCTGGTGAAAGGAGGGATGGGGTGGGTCTATTGATTAAAGAGTGAAAAAGCAAAATTTCTTTGAAAATATTCTTTTCTGCTCCTGGTTATAAAGCAAAGAAACTTAAGTGTATAGTTATGATGAGCAAGAGTGTTTCTTCCAGAATTATATGTTTCATGGCCCCTGGGTCAGATGTTCTGGTGTAAGGGTAGGCCTCTATTAATAATACAGTGAAAATGCATTAATTGTCTTATATAATCCTGTCTGCTCCTTAGTGTTGAGGAGATAAACAATGTGTATAGTTATGATGAACAAGGGTGCTTCTTGCAAAATTTTTAAAACTTGTGTGGTCCCAGGGTCAAGGATTCTGGTGTTTCTTGAAAGGGGGGGGGGGGTTCTCTATTGATACATGTAATTAATATATATAGTGAAAATGTGTTAATTCTTTGAAAATTTCAACTAAGTGCATAGTTATAATGATGAGGGTACCTCTTCCAAATTTGTGAATTTCATGAGCCTGGGTCATGGGTTCTGGTGTTAGGGTAGGGCCATGTTGAATGTATAGTAAAAATGCATTGTTTCTGTGAATTCTTCTCTGCTCCTGGGCATATCAGAGGTAAACGGATGAAAAGTTTTAACACGCATTCTCTGTAAGCACCAAAGAATATTTGAAAGGACATGTCTTGGATTTTGATGAAATTTGCACCACAGGTGTATCTTGATACAAATCTAGCAGATATGGTGTTGGAAGTTCCACATGTGCACCTGGTTGCCATGGAAATGGATCCATTGAATTTGGCCATTTTTGACCAAGTGAAAACATGAAAATTGAGGGAATGTAAACGAATATTTATCGGTATCTAATATACTCTAACAAAAATCATTGGATCATATAATAACATAAACTTTTAAGGTACACAGGGCATATAATCATTTATTCTAGAAATATTCCCACTCTAAGAAAAAGGTCATGCAAACTGACATGGTTTCTGAAAATTTGAAAAATGGGAAAATTAGTATTTTTTAAGATCTTTAAGGCTGTATAAGAAAAATTGTCTGTGGAAAATTTCCAAAACTTATGTGTGTTTTTATACTTGACAATTAGTAGTGTCATCTCATGAAAAAATATTGGTGGGCTTTTAATCCTATTTTTAGTAACATGTATCTGTAAATAGATAGGTTTTAGAAAAATGTAAAAAATCAAATTTTGGCAAAGTTTAAGATGTCACTGCTGGATAAATAGGATGTATATTGTAAAATTTAAGATGTTACTGAGAGTAGCTGGACACCCCTAGCTAGAGTGGACAATGGTTGAGGGGTATTCCCATTTCTATTAATAGTATCAAGCACCTAAATATAGATATGTCTCTGAATATTAGAAAAAAATGACAGTTTTATGCTTATTGGAAGCTTTATAGAAAAAGTGTTAACAAATATTAAGCTTTCTTTAATATGCCTTCAAAAAGAACAAGTGTTTGTACAATAAATGATACAATATTGAGGGTTGACTCTTGTTTCTTTTTATAGCAACAATGGTCTAAAAATAGATTCCATGAATAATCTAGAAGATGTAGATTCTTACACTTTTTCAGATAATGTTGGATGGAAAAAATGCAGACTAACTGTTATAAACATAGTGTGACTGACAAGTACTAGAAACCATTTACTGAAATACACACTATCTAAAGGGGGTTCCCTTTTCTATTTATAGCACCAAACACCCATAAATAGAAACTTCTCAGCATTATGAGGAAAAATGACAATTTTCCACCAGCTGTAAGATTCATTGAAAAAAGTATTTACAAAATATACTGTCTACAATATGTCATGAACAAGAACATTTGAGCAATTAATAATTAAAAAACATTAAAGATGGAATATCTTTTCTTTTTATAGCAACAGTTGTCTTAAAATAGATGCAGTGGGTTATTTAGAAAATATACATTCTTGCACAATTTTAGACATTATGGATTGAAAATTTGAATACTCTCTATCATAAACATAATGTGACTGACAAGTACTAGAAACCAATGACTGAAAGGCAAAATGTTTCAAGGGGATTCCCATTTCTATTTATAGCACAAAAATAAAAACTAAGATACGTCTTAGTATATGAGGTAAAATAAAAAATGTCCACATACATACATGTATTATTGAAGGTAGGCTCACAATTCTTTTTCTTTTTTTAGCAACAATTGTCTAAAAATAGATGCTGTAAATTTGCTCTATTTGAGATATGATGGATGGAAAATTTGCAGACTAACTGAATGGTGAAAACAGAATGTGACTGACAAGTACATATACTAGTTACCATTTACTGACAAGCATAACAATAATGAGGATTTTCAGTTCTATTTATAATTGAAATACACAAAATCAATGGGGATTTCTATTCTATTTATAGCAACAAAATTATACAAGAGACCAGAGGGCTTTAACAGTCATCTGAGAATAACCCTGTAAGGGATCAATGAAATGGCAATTTAACAAGAGACCCAAGGGCCAGAATCACTCTCCTGATAAATTTTACAACCGTATCACTTCTATTCTAAGGTTCTTAGTATCTTATATATTTAGGTAAATCCTTGAAATCCCAAAAGTAGCTCTGTGGCCTACTTTTTGGATAACAACTCTGTGAATTTAATGATTGTAAGCCTCTTATAATTTGAAATATTTAGATATTGCCTTAAAAGTCCAAAGCTGGGTCACTGTGGCCCATTTTTTGTTCACAAATTTTGAGGACCCAAGATGCTTAAACTGACAAAGTTTGACGATTCTAAGCCTCTTATTATCAGAAATATTTAGATATAGCTGTGAAATTCCAAAATTAAGTCACTGTGACCTACTTTTTAGTTAACATAGTCTGTGATCCCAAAATGCATAAAATGAGAAAATTGATGATTATTAGCCTTTTACTATTTCAAATCTTTAGATATTCCCTTAAAACTACAAGTGACCTACATTTGTTTGACACATCCTGAGGACTAAAGATGCATAACCTGACAAAGTTTGATGAATCTAAGCCAATTGGTCTCTGAAATATGTGAATATCATCAAGAAATTCTAAAAGTAGGTCACGGTGATCTACCTATTAGTTGATACATTCCGAGGTCTCAGGATGCATCAACTGACAATGTTTGATGATTCTAAGTTTCACAGTGTCCAAAATATGCCTCTAAAATGATTTGAAAATAAATACCAGCAAAATTCAAATGCATCAACTCACAAGGTTTAATGAGTCTAAACCTCTCAGTATCTAAAATAATTACAGTAATTTTTTTGAAAATGATTAGCCATAAAAGTCAGCAAGTAGGTCACGGTGACTTAATTTTCTACTTTTTCGTTGACACATTTTAAAGCCATCTGATTCATCGACTGAAAGGTTTTGATGATTAGAGGCTTCAAAGTGCCCGAGATATGCATCAAAATCAAATTAAGATGAATACCTGCAAAATTAAAAAAAAAAGGTCATCATGACCTACTTTTGAGTCAACTTGACATGAGGTCCTAAGATGCCTGAATTGAAAAAAAAATTTTAATTCCAGTCATTATATTGGGCAATATAATAATGCCCCAGGGTGATACCTTAAATAATTTTTAATCTATGTTAGCATATAATTAAAGTTTTGTGATAATCTTCCCAGTGGTTCTTAAGAAGAGGATTTTTTTTAGCAACCAATACTTTTTTTCTTAGCTTACCTAAGCTGAACACCTCTTGTCTGTCGTCCATCCATCTGTTTACTGTTTGTCCGTCCGTCTGTAACCTTTTCACATTTTCAACTTCTTCTCAAGAACCACTGGGCCAATTTTGAACAAACTTATTACAAAACATTCTTGAGTGAAGGGGAGTTTTAATTGTTAAAATTAAAGGCCAAGCCCCATTACAAGGGGAGAAAATCAAGAAGAAACAAAAATAGTGTGGGGTCATTAAAACATATTCTTAAGAACCAGTAGACCAGAAGAGCTGAAACTTATGTGGAAGCTTCCAGAGGTAGTGTAGATTCTAAATTCTTCAAATCGTGACCCCCAGGGGTAGGGTGGTCCACAATAAGTATGACAAGAGGGAAATCTGGTTAGGAACAGGAGGGACAAAGTTACTCAGCTGAGCGTTGTGGCCCATAGGCCTCTTATTTCCCTAATTATTCCCTCTTGTTTAAGCGACACATCTCTATGTTTGGTATTAATTAGAGCCCTAAAGTCAAGGATATTCTGTGACAAATTTGACGAAAATTGGCCAGAAGGTTCCTGAGATATGGTCCATACTCCAGAAAGTTGAAACACACCACAGAAACGGCCACAGAATAAGATCTTTGAGTCTTTGGTGAAAAAGAATTAAAAACTACCGTATTTGGCTGAATATAATACGCACTTTTTTCCCAAAATAATTTTCTGTGAGAAAGGGGTGCATATTTTACACCACAATGGGATTTTGATAGGTTTTTCTTTCATGTGAAACACGGCTATCATACGAACATACTGTAGTATTACCTAGAGACTTATGCAATTTCTTGCTGTTTATCGCCGTATTTAAAACTTAGGAAAGTTATTGTTGGAATGTAGGCTTGTTAAAATGTTATATTTATAACCTTTTGATCGTTAAATTAAATTTAAAAGCAAATTAAAATTAATTTGAGCTGCATGTTCATCGTCTCCGTGTAGGCCGCCATTAACGATGTTATTTATAGTTGTTCACATATTCCTTTGCCACCTGCTTCCATAATCATAGTACACATGTACCTAATCAGTCAGACATTCGGTCAATAAAGTAATGTCATTTTTTAATGAAATACAATAAAATTTATTTTAGATTTTAAATAACTCAGTGAAAATTCATTTTTACATAAACCCCCCTCTATATGTCCCAATGAATGGAAGCCAATGTTGTGAACACGTGCGCTTGTCACTTGATAATTGCCCCTCAACACCCCTCCAGGCAATTAAATTGTTTACCGACTCCAAAGCATTGTTTTTACAGCTAGAGCACTGATTATTTACTGCCCTTATTAATGGCTTTGATTATTTTCTTTGTTAAAAATCGGGGGTTGGTTTATGATCTTTCGTATGTATAAGCGTGTGTTGATTACGACACATTAAACAGTTAAACTCTTGTTAAATGTAATTTTACTCTATCTTATATCAGCCTCGTGTTAAAATGATTGAGAGTTAAAAAAAAGGAAATATGAAGTATGTTGAAACTTAAGTGTTATCATTTACTTGTGCTCTGTAGAAAATAAGATATCCACGAAGATAACCTCGATGTATGAAGACATATATCCCACTTCTGTACATCATTTTTCACAGCTTTGGAGGTGTGTTGATAACTACACTTTATACGCTTGTTAAATTTTGATTTTATTTTTATAACATCAGCTATTTATTTAATTAATTAATTTCAATTTTAAGAGAGGAAAATCGTAGTCTATGAATACTTTGATGTTGCAATATCGCTTGCCCTGTTAAATTTACATAATTTTCAACATGATTACCTTAAACTAAAAATAAATATGACAACTGTTAAACTTGCAACAATATCTCGTACTTTGTTGTTATAAAATTATTTCCACAAAGAATAGTTAGAATACGGTGACGTATAATTTCAATATCACCGTATGCTAAAAAAAAAAATAATAATAATAAACTCTGTTAATACTTTAATGCAACATTATCTCGTGCTTTGTTAAAATAAATAATTTCCTCCAGATTGCCGCGATATGGAAAGTCAAGATTAAGAAATAAAAACGCATTTGAATAAAATATCGTGTTCTGTAAATTTTCGACACTTTATCTCCGTGCCAATTTTTCATAGTAAATTACCGCGATTTTCAAAACACTGCTTGGTAAAATTTTCTGCTGCGTATAATACAACCGAACTGCATTTTTTCCCCCTGTTTCAGGCTCAAAAAGGGGGGTGCGTATTTTACACCACAGCTTGGTCAAGATCAGGTGCCCATTTCCAACTAAATGATGTTATATAGATGTAACTCTTTATAGTTACATCTAATCTAAATGTCTTTTGTTGCATTGCAAAGAGCAGAATGAGAGCTTTCCATTGGTATATAATATCATATATATAGTATCTGCGTCTTTGAAAAAACAACAGAATAAAGTCAAAGATTCATAATTTTTGAAGCGTTATGCTGTTGCACTTGATTTTTTACATTTTTAAAAATGGTTAATTAAAATTATTTTGAATGAAACATTTAAAAATAAATATACTTAATTATAGAAAAATCACTCTGGTTTTGTTTATTTTTTACAGAAAAGAAAAAGGATAAAAATTGTGGAAATCATGAATAAATGTGTGCAGATATACCTTTGTTATATAATTTAAGATTTATCAATGTTGGAATAAATGCATAATTTTTAGCAAAAAAGAGGAAATATAATGTGTTTAAATTTTTTTTATTTTACTTAAGAAAAAAAGTACTATGAGAAAAATATAGTGGTTATATGGTAAAATGCGTGCACATTTTGTAATTTTTATCCCATACTGGTCAAAGTTTTTGTATAGTCCGTAGCCCCATATTTCATTATAGTTTGTGTTCAACAAAAGAATGTAGAATTAATCATGCTCTTGTTTGATATTTTCACAGTTACCAGTCAAATTAAAAAACAGTAATATATAGCTTTTGCGCTAACACCAAAAGAAGTTATTAAAGAATGATTGGTGTCCGTAGCCCTGTATAGTCCATAGCCCTAATAAAATAACTTCCAGAAAAAGTCATATACATTATTGATACAATAACTACAATACAATAATATCTTTATTCAAACAAAAGCAATGTTTTTTAAATACAAATACCACTGTAACAAGCATTCTGAGAGTATTGCATTAGCAATACTAGTCCCCTACCGGCAAGTGTAATCTGGTTCCCGCTAAGAATTGAAAATGCCATAATTCCGTCAAAAATGAATGAAGCGGGACAAAATGCTAACTTGATTTATAACTAATCAAGGTAAAGCCACATACCAAAAATCAGCTCAATATCTACAAGCGTTTAGAAGAAAATTGCGGAAAACCCTTAAAAATTGAAAAGGCCGTAATTCCGTCAAAAATCAATGAAGCGGAACGAAATGCAAACTTGATCTGTAACTCCTCAAGATACACTCACATACCAAAAATCAGCTCAATATCTGCAAGCGTTTAAGAAAAAAGTGCGGAAAACCAAGTGGGACAGACTGACAGACAGACAGAGGGACAGACAGACAGACAGACAGAGGGACAGACAGACAGACAGACGTACAGACAGACGGACGGACAGACTCAGAGGAAACCTATAGTCCCCTCCGGTTTCACCGGTAGGGGACTAATTAAAGATAAAATGTCTGAAAATTAACATTTTTTTAACTAAAGGCTTGCTTCAGTAGTCTGTCCTGTATGTGGTCACAACATATTTCTAAACATGCATGATAAAGTTTTCCTTCTTGTGATACATACTATCATTCCATTTGAATAATTTGCATTGAAATATTTTTTAAAGGATATTTAGCCACAAAAATCCTACTCACAAAAGGGCTACGGACTCTACAAATAAATTTAGCAAATTTACAGACCATATTAACCGTACTTCTGTATTAGCAAGATTTTTTTTCCTGCCTGCATCTACTGCAAAATTGGGCTTCAATGGTTTATTGCTTCTCATCAACCAGTCTTAACATTCCATAGTGGGATTTGATCCCAAAACATAAGGATGAACTCCTTACTTTGCAATTTAGTACAAAGTGAGACTTTCACTCTTATAATTGTGCAACCCAATCTACTTGTCACTTAAATGTTAATTTAAAAAAAAAATCATTGATTCTTGATGGATAAATATTGTACTAATCATGTTTTTACTTCAAATGATCAATGATGAATCATGTTTTGTAACTTTTTTATGAATTACACCATATGATCATGAGAAATTATATACCGGTACACCCTTTGAATGACCACCTTGAGCTCCATGTATTACATTAAAATAAAAAAAAATATGAAGATATTTTCTGTAACCCCCCCCTAAAAAAAATCATGCCTTGATTTAAATACAGCTCCTTTTGCTTTTATTAGTCCCCTACCGGTGAAACCGGAGGGGACTATAGGTTTCCTCTGAGTCTGTCCATCCGTCTGTCTGTCCGTCTGTCTGTCTGTCTGTCTGTCTGTCCCTCTGTCTGTCTGTCTGTCTGTCCCTCTGTCTGTCTGTCAGTCTGTCCCACTTGGTTTTCCGCACTTTTTTCTTAAACGCTTGCAGATATTGAGCTGATTTTTGGTATGTGAGTGTATCTTGAGGAGTTACAGATCAAGTTTTCATTTCGTTCCGCTTCATTGATTTTTGACGGAATTACGGCCTTTTCAATTTTTAAGGGTTTTCCGCAATTTTCTTCTAAACGCTTGTAGATATTGAGCTGATTTTTGGTATGTGGCTTTACCTTGATTAGTTATAAATCAAGTTAGCATTTTGTCCCGCTTCATTCATTTTTGACGGAATTATGGCATTTTCAATTCTTAGCGGGAACCAGATTACACTTGCTGGTAGGGGACTAGTATTGCTAATGCAATACTCTCAGAATGCTTGTTCATTATAGTTTGAACACCAATAATGCATTAATTAGTTGAACTGGAATTTCATTTGGCATTGAAAGTACACAGTACATTAGACACTTGATTTTTAAATATGGTTTTTTGAATACTCAAACTCAGTAGCGTGAACTTTTATAGAATGCAAAATAATAAAAAAAATTGCCCAAAATTTAATTATACAATTATATTTTCTTTAAGTTGATTGTCCACAATAGAGATGTTTAACGGTATAGTCGGTAGCCCCAGTGCTCACATGCAATCCAGCCTTCATAGATGCTAAATTAAAGCCCATTTTTGGTCTCCAGATGGTCTTGGACTATATTTTGTTATCAAAACACCAATTACATGTAATTCTGACATGTATTATTTTGTTCTGACAATTTATATTTTACTCGTATTGTGAATTTATTTTAAGTTTTTCGTTCTTTTTGTTAAATTTCACGGGATTTTTGTATAAATTGATTTAATATCCAAATGAAAGGATTTATTAAACAGGTGTGAACTCCATGATGACAATTTTAACAAATATTTACTGATACAAACAGGTATTTTTATATGGCCTCTCAATAAATGAAAAATACTATATGTATAGTCCGTAGCCCGAGGTCTCAAAATAGTCAATCAAAAAATGTTTGACACAGTTTTTCTCTGAATATTACCAAATAAGTTTGAAATTTTCATCCCCACATACAATATCTTTAGAAAAATTGAAAGTACTTTAATGTATTTTTACTTCAGATGTCCAAATAATAAGAGTAGAAAAACTCCCAAAGATTAATAAATTTACCCATGTCCTTTATATACTGTAACATTTTAATGGAAATGAGTGATGTGATTTTTCTTACTCAGACAATGTTTTGTGAAGAGTTTGTATTTGAATTATACTTTTTTTGTTTAGTTGAATATGATAAAGATAAATGTTATGCCTGAATATGTATAGTCTGTAGCCCACTTGGGTCTCTGCTATATTAAGAATGAAATCTTTTTAACCGCTTGACAGAAATGGACAGAAATTTCAGACAATCTGCCAAAAGGATATAGTGTTACATAGAACATATTTGTAACACATTTTGTTTGACTTCATTTTTTTGTTAATCTGCAACCAACGTGGGCACCTGATCTTGGCCAAGCCGACCAATGCATATTATATTCGGCCAAATACGGTAAATAGAAAAAAATAACTTGTAGATAAAAATACATTGCTCAGAGACAAGAATTAGGACAATCAAGAATCAGACAAATAATTAGCTTAGTAATCAGCAACAACACAGAAAGTAGATGCATGTGGTCCATATTGTCTAAAAGAAAATCCCAATTATAATTGATGTCTTCTGCAAGTTTTAATGAAAATACAGGAAAATGCACAGGTTCATGACGTCAAAATTGGTGATTAGGAGTTTATATATAAACTAGAAGTCTCTGATGACACTGTACATGTAGCTCTACTGGTATGTACTTATAACAAAGGAATAGGAAAGAAGCACCTTGACTTGAAACATTGGAACAGCATTCAGTAGAATAATGATTCTTGGTTTAGTCTCTTTCTGTGACAAGAATTATAAATCTGTAAGAACTATAAATCTGTAAGAACTATAAATCTGTAGGAGAAGTAGCCTTTAGAAAAAAATACAGAATTTTTTTATTTTTAGTAAACATATTAACATCAAAATCAAAAAAGGATAAAGATAATTTGTATTTATGTGTAGTCTACTTGCATGTTATTATGAAAATCAGACCAAAACTGTAGGAGGGGTAGGATTTTGAAAGTATTTCACAGAAATTTTTATTTTTAGTAAACATGGCAGCACTGTTCATTGAAATCAAAAACCAAATTATAGAAATGTATATATCTTAGTGTAATCTACCTGTGTGCCAGGTTATATTGAAATCAAACCAAAACAGTAGGAGGAGTAGCGTTTTGAACATGTTTTAAAGAAATTTCTATTTTTAGTAACCATGGCAACACCGTTCATTGAAATCAAAAACTGATAAATAGAATTATGTATCTTAAAGTAGTCTACTTGTTTGCCAAATTATATTAAATCAGACCAAAACTATAAGAGGAATAGCATTTTGAAACATTGTTCACAGATAGACAGACAGACATATGGACAGCTTACTATGGACACCTTACTATCGCATAAGCTCTTCTGGTCTCTGACCAGTTGAGCTAAAAACTGTATGATCTTTCTGAATTTAAACGGTTGAGAAAGCATTAGTTGCTGACCACAATTAATATTAAAAAAAATACAGGGCTAAATTTCTACTTAAACTGTACCTTCTTCTTTGCCCTTAACAATATCTGATATAGTGCAAGAATCTACATTTTTTCTGTAATTCACAGCATATCTTTTCAGACAATTATAGCTATAAAAAGAATTGAGAACCTACCTTCAATAATATATGAAGTGTTGTCTAACCACATGTTCTTGATGTTAACAGGTTGTAGAGATCAGTTTATTTGTAAATACGTTTTCTATGAAGTTTCTGATTTGTGAAAAACAAATGAAAGTAAATGTTCTTGTTCATGACATATTGTGTACAGTTGTATTATTTTGTAAATATCTTTTTAGATGAAGGTTATTTTTGGTGGAACTTTGTTATTTTTTTATATGCTAAGACAGAATTTTTTTTAGGTGTTTGGTGCTATAAATAGAAAAAAAACCCTCATTCAAATAGTGCACATTTCAGTAAATTATCACTAGTGCTTGTCAGTCACATAATGGTTATAATCACTTTTGATAATTTTAAAATCACTGTAAATAAAGTATTTGAAAGGTTAATAGAATAAAAAAAATTATGCAAGAATTTTTTATTGTGTAATACAAAAAGTACTTTCATAGTTTTAATGATCAAGTAGACTTGTACTTAATAGTAAAATGAGACAAAAATAACTTATCATAGTAAATGTTCTTCAAAGACCAAGAGAGGCCAAAGTGAGAAGTTATAATGTGGGGTTAAAATATAGTACAGAGGCACAAATAGTTTTTTAATACTCTGCATGGTGATAGTGATAAATGGGGGAATGAGAACTAAATTTATGACTTGTTACTGAATACCAGACTGATTATTTTGTTGATCCCTATCATCCTATTTCTCTTGCTCTTGGACAACAAAGTTTCATCTTATAAATTTTACTGTTTTTTAAGGTCAATATGATGATTTAGCCAGCCGAGGAGTACAGTATTCACCTCGCCCTTCAGGCTCGGTGAATATTGTACTTTGAAGGTGGCTAAATCATCATATTGACCTCAAAAACAGCAATAATTGTTTTATTGTATGATTCAATGATTAAAGGATACAAATTCATTTAGCAATTCATGCCATCTTACTTGTTTACATTTGCTGAAGTCCTAGCCAAATGCAATGAGAGAAGCAGGGTTAATTAAACATTACCAGTCATAATAAATTTGATGTTTTTTAAATCTACATCTAATTTAGTTGCTAGGCCAGAGTTTTTTATTTTCTGTTTAACGGGAAGCGCCGACCCAATTTTTTTCAAAATACCAAAAAAAAAAAAAATAAATAAAAGAGGTCAATCTCACTTTTACTTTTATAATACCTGCCGCCTGTGTCATTTATAAATGGTTTAAAATGAAATCAGGTTTGTTGTTCACCATAATTTTAATAAATCATGTGAACGTTTGACACAGCTTGTGTTAATCAAATCTTTTACGAGCGTCTTGCTGATTATGATATCATAACCAGTTTAAAGAACTAGTTTATCGCACTTTTGTGTGTTCTATCAACAAGCAAAAATGTCATTTCGAGACATTTATAAATAAAAATGATGGGATGGTTATACTAAATCCATTGATGGTTAGACAAAAAAGATCTCCTGAAATTGGAGTGAAGGCATCAACAACCTTAATACGCTAGACACACACTGAACTGTGGAACTTGTGTCCAAAAAGTTGGGGGTAAGTTTTGAGATGTCTTAATAAACTTTCTATTCGATGGTTAACATTTTTTGATATTTTTTTTTCTTTTAATAAAAGATGTTTACATTGTGTATTTAATTTATCATCACATAGCAAATTGAGTTAAAAAATTGTGGTAAAATTTAATTTTACAGTGAATGGTGTTTAAATACAGTACCTGCATAATTATTCTTTACAATTCTATCGTGTCCCATTGTGCATGTATTCTATCGTATTGTGCGTGTATCCTATCGTATCGTGGTTGTATCTCATTGTATCATGTTTTCTGTTTATCAGGTTTTGTGTTTTCTACTGTGTTTTATGTTTATGATGTTTTGCGTTTATCATGAAGATCATTTATCAGGTTCTGTCGAGTATGTTGTTTTGTGTTAATGTGCATTCGGAAACCCTCGCTTTTTATCTTTACCTTGAGAAGAAACATCCAAGATATCTCGAGTTCATTTTTCATTTTGTTAATTAAGGCCCCGCAAGGATTTGCGGGTGCCCTATAGTAATCACTCTGTCTGTCCATCTGTCATTCATCCGTCCACAAATTTTCCGTTTTCTTCCAATAACTTTTTTTGTAGTTGACCAATTAAGTTCAAATTTGGTATGTTGGTTGAAGAGGCAGTAAGACATATTTTGGTGCTAAGTTTGGTTCTCTATGTCATCCACTTTGGAGCTGGGGTGGTGGGGTAGATTCCTTAACTTTACATTAGAATGAATGCCAGGGGAAAAAGAGATAACTGCTGAGAATGTTCCTATTGTAAACTGTGAAAGCTGCAACTAGTCCCATGGGATTAATTAACTTTCCTCTTGAAGAAAATCCAAAGCATTATCTGTTTCTGTCAAATTGAGATTAATGAAAACCTCTGTCTGCAAATGAAGTTTGTTTTGAAGTTAAGGTCAATTCTGAATGATTTACATTCTCTGAAATGTGGATTTAAATAATGTTCATACTTTATTTTGGTAAAATACACAATGAGTTATGATTTTATTAAATTCTGAAAACAAGATATACATAAAGATATGTTTTTAAATTTTTTTTTTTGTTTTTATTTATTTTATTTATTAATTCATTTTTTTGTTGTTGCCTTATGTAAATTCAAGAATAATATTAATTACAACAGATAGTCCAATAATAAACTCATTCTATCATTACTGAAAGAGTTCTTACTGTAAACTTAGAAGAAAAGGATGTGAGAGCAGTACAATTAATCCCCTGGGATTAATTATCTTGTCTGGGGCAGAGAATTTTCTTATTGTAAACTTAGAAGAAAAGGATGTGAGAGCAGTACAATTAATCCCCTGGGATTAATTATCTTCGTCTGGGGCAGAGAATTTTCTAGGCTTATCTTTATTTGTCACTTTAAGATAAATTCATAGTTCCGGCCTGTCAATCAAATGCTTTTTATCAGCCAATCAGATCGTTACGCATAATTAGGCACAGAGACACTTCGATCGGCTGCCATGTTGTCCCACAAATAAACTTGTGGGAAGTCTGTAAGGCAGACCAAACTTTTGGGTGAAATGGTTTTGTGATGCGCTTGGGGGACCTGTAATGTTGATGAGAGGTACCCAGAGAGGTTAGAGAATGGGGTAAAGCTTATTTTGTTCCCCAAACCTAAGACTAATCTTGAGAAATGCCTTCGTTGGATCAAGGCATGCGGGCGCCCACACGACCAGCTGAACGTCCAGCGGATAAATAAACATAGGCAGTTTGTTCAAAGGTATGACTGTTGATATTTTCATGTTCAAAGGGTAATAAGTATTAAATTTTATTTAAAAAACATGCAAGAATGAGGTAAATCGCTATTCATGATGTACAAGATTATGCTACATTTTCGTGCAAATTCGGGTGGCATTAAAGTGAGGATAGCTTTAGGCTTATTTTATGTTGAAAGAGAGAAAAAAAGGAATGATTTTATTTATAAAGATGATTGTGTACAGAATATGATTCAGACTAGGACTGATCATGCGTTTTGTATTTCTTTGACTACGAAAAATCTTTTAAAAAATTGTCATGCATTTGATATACCAGTACGGTAGCAGAAAATTTCGGACATACTATTAAGTTTAATTATTTTCTTAAAATCATTTACAGCATTTCGTTGGAGGTAATGGACCAACTGTGCAGTTTCCAGATCCAATACCAGCTGATGGCTCATTTCTTCGTCCAACAAGACCACCTCTCAAATGGACTTATTCTGAAAATCACACAGTGTCATCAAAAAAGAGAATTCTAAGGTAGAATCCCACATGTAAACTGTATGCACACAGATCATTGAAAGTTCATTTTTTTTAATGAACTAGTATGGTTAAAAAATGCTTTGTTTATTACAGTACCGTGGATGGAGAAGGCAGTGTGGATTCAACTTCAATGGAGAATGAAGTTCCATTCAAAATTAACAACAGTAGCAACATTGCTGTACAAACAGAAGAACCTTGTAGGCAAAATTTTTCTCTATTTTATTCAGTATTGTACATTTTGATTTGCAAGAAATGGTTTTGCATAGGTTTTGAAGAAAACACATAATTTTTGAAGCATAGTGGCCATGAATGGCAGGTCAGACTGTATTCTTTCTACAAAAATATCCTTTTTTGTGAAAACAACAAAATCACAAAATGTACAACCTGTGATCAGGAGTTGACCCTGAACTTGTGCATAATATGCATGAGTGTTTTTCAGTGTAATTATGTCATTGTTAGCAGACAAAAAAAAATCTCTAATATTGTCACATGCTTCTGTGATTGTCATGTTCCTAGCAGAGTAAGGACACTTAATTTCCAAAAGGCCACATTGGCCATTGTCACAAACCTTACCATCTGGACTTGCCCCTAAGAAAGCAAACTCCTTGTTTATAACAAGGCCGCATGAATGAATATGTCTAGACGGGTAGTCTTTTAAGTATCTGGACTTCGCATCTTTTTCGTGAATTTTACCATAATCCAAAGAGGGGGCTGTAATCTTTTTTAAACTAAACAAGCTTTTTAAAAATTTGTCATTAGGTGTTGATTTTCTTTGTAAGATTTTGCCAAAATTAGAAGCAGTTAGTAGCTTTTTTCGTTCATTATACCACAGTGCAGACTCGCTTTGTTCGCGAGTATTGATTTCAATTTCAATAGGTTCACATTCTTTGTTATCTTCATTTAAATCTGTAAACTGCAGTGGCAAAGGAACAGGGGCTTGGTGAAACACATCTGTATTGCCACAACCATTTGACATTGCTGGCTCAACTTCCTTAATTTTTTTTGTCTGAAAAATATTTCACAGTATCAGCAATTGAAGTACAAATATATTAATTTCTTTTCTAGGGGTTTCTGGGATTGATATGTTTGCAATGGCTGCTGAACTACACATGTTAAGAGAAAAAGAGAAGCAGTATAAAGACACCATCTGCAAACTGGAAACAGAAATAAAAGAGCTTAAAGATCAACAGAAATCTGAAAATCAGAAGCCAACATTTGGAGTTGATGAAGTATTAAGAAGAGAGGGAAAGTTGAAAAATGTATTTAAATATTACACTGGTATTGTGTACATTAGATTTGCTAGTCCTCTGGCATTTTTGGTATCTGATGGATCCTCGATAAATTATGAAAAGGGTCGCAAAGACATTAGAAAATTGTCACTGCAAGTTTTTAACTTTATGTAGACTAAGACATAACTTAAATTTGGTCTTAAAGATATATCAGTAAGGTTTAAACTTTCACTACAGTCATCAGGAATTGTATTCAATGCTTGGATTTCACTTATGTACTTAAAGTTAGGGCAACTTTGTATTTGGCCACATCGTGATATTATTATTAATAACATGCCAAAAGATTTTAAACATGATTACCCCACAACTTTAATAATAATTAGGGATGTCAATTTTGTCAATAATTCATATTCGAATATTCAGTGAAAGTATTCGAATATATTCGAATATTCGATAAAATAAATAAAATCTGGTTTATTATAAATATGCATGATCCTACTCTCATGAAAAGTTTAGCGTAGGTATTCTTATATTGGAAGTAAAATTGTGTGAAGGCTTTTGTAGATGTACCATAAGGAATTCCATTTGATATTTGCCAATGTTTGAAAATAAATAATTGATTTAAATGTAGAAAAATATGATTTTAACAAATTTAATAATTTAATGAATTTATAGTAGCTCCAACTGAGGAACCAATTGTCTTACCAAAGGCAGAATAGTCGTATTCTGTTTAGATTTCAAAACGTGTAATTAATTACAATTATCGGTCTAATAAGAGATGTGATTATAATCTTTAATAAAATATTTTTAAAATATAAAAAAATATTCCCATAGACAATTTTCCTCCGTAATTACCGGTAATTAATTTATCGATAATGAATATAAAATTCAGAATTATGTACAACCCGAGATAATCAAGTTATTTACACATTTATTCTGAAATTGAGCCCTTTACAATAATAATTACAGGACTAATTCTATCAGACACTCATTCAATGATCAATTAAATTTATTTTGATAAGTATACTCTTAACGTCTTTAAGACATTCTAAGAAGTTTTTCATTTAATCAAAATGTATTAATCACAGTACTTCTTTTTACGAAATCTGTAAAACACTGAATATTCGAATCTTAAATTTATATTCGAATATCAACTCATTGAATAAATATTCGAATGTTCGAATATTCGTTGACATCATTAATAATAATTGATGGGACTGAATTTAGAACACAAGCACCATGTGCACTTGGTTTGCAAAGTCAGCTTTATAGTGATTATAAGTCTAGTACTACTTTAAAGGCATTTATTGGTTGTGATCCAAATGGTTCAGTGATTTTTGCATCCGAATTGTTTACAGGATGTATTTCAGATAAACAAATATGTGAACAGTCTGGGTTTTATGATGTTCTTGAAACACTAAAGTTGAAGGGTTATGTTACAGATGGTGATGCTATTATGGCTGATAAAGGTTTTACTA
Source organism: Saccostrea echinata (assembly GCF_033153115.1). Taxonomy (NCBI): domain Eukaryota; kingdom Metazoa; phylum Mollusca; class Bivalvia; order Ostreida; family Ostreidae; genus Saccostrea; species Saccostrea echinata. The sequence goes on from NW_026889774.1 coordinate 16,925,844, forward strand.
TTAAGGAAGAATTATGTAAACTTAATTTGCTGCTGAATATTCCACCAATGGCTTCATCAACATCTCAGATGTCAGTTTCAGATACCATCCTTACTGAAAAAATTGCAAAGCATCGTGTGCACATTGAAAGACTTATTGCTAAAGTTAAAACCTACAAGATACTGTCTGTGCGCATTCCAACATCATTATTTAAAAATATTAACAAAATTTGGTCTGTATGTTGTCACTTGACATTATTCCATGATGTGTTTGTAAGACAATAAACATAGTAAATAGTCTACTTTACTCATGTTAGTTGTGACCCATATCATTGATTTTTGCATTTAGCATTGTTCAGTGGATAATTTATATATACATGTACTGTATTTTTAAACAATAGGCAGTTCCCCAACTGCATTTATATTTTTAAAATAAATATTTATTGTGGTTATTGTGAACATGTACCTGATATGACAATATTGAGCCTATCTGCACATCACCAAGGGGAGTGTTTACTAATGGATGCCCCAGAGGGGTTCCTTTTAATGAACTCAGCTGCATTATGTCATTTTTGGACACTTTGGGTAGACTGATATTAAAATATGATGTATGAATTAAGATTTTGTCAAGTGGATAATTTTTATCTTATTATTAAGACTGTTATAAAATCTGATCTCATATTTATAGACAATTAATTGTAGCCATGAAGAATATTGTATTATTAAAAATACAATGGTTATATTTCTAAAAGAGGAAAGTCTTTGTCTTTTTCACATACTCTTGATTTAAGTCTAACTGGCATGTCACAGGTTTCCTTTTCCTTGATTCAGTTGGTCTTGCTACCACCACATGATTTATAGGGACAGGCTTGATCTTTGACCCCCCTGGGCACATGCCAATGCTGTGGGATGCTTGTACAACTTTGTTGTTCAGGTACATTTGAAAAATTATGGAGTTTGAACCCTTGCAGACTTTTTATTAGCCCAACTACATGGGAACAGTGGCCATTTAAGCTTTAAGGAAAATTGACCAGCATTATTTCTAATGTACATGTATGCATACCTGAGGATTTTTAAATTATTTAGGCCTAGGCCTATCCAAAAAAAAAAAAAAGAAAAAAAAAAGAGATAAATTGCCAACTTGAAAGGAATTCGGTTTGGCCTAGTAAATAGAGAAGTTGGCCAATAATATTTATGTGTATTTTGTCTGAATTTATTCATTAGGCCCTATATATTTAAAAAAAAAATCCTGAGCCAAGCGTTTATTTATATCACGTTTGCATATCTACCATGAAAATTAATTAGGTCACAAATGTTTACATTCTAGGTGCCTAGGCCTAACCTATATAAACCCTGATTTATCAAGAATTTCTTGAAAAATACGCAAACATTTGGGTGATTTATACACATACCCAATTTTACAGGAGCAATGAGACTCGGTTATCGAACTATTCTTTATTTCCAAACTAAGTTGGTGCAGCGATTGATTTTTTCGCATGGACCTCCAGCATCGTGCTGCAACTGAAAATCTTAATATTATGGATATATCCTTGGGTATAAAGTGATTCAAACCCTTTCATAAAACTTTTTCAGATAATTTTGAACTATTGGGTAGGTATTTCACACAGAAGTCATCTGGAATCGACTTTAAACTGTCGGTCGCCACCGAGGATGATGAAGCCGGTATTGCCATCATGTGGGACTTAGTTACAGTAACTAAGGTGGGCGGGGCTTCGGGAGAAAAGTCGGAACTATATGAATTAACCTTTGTCTGCAACTGATGTTTGTTTTGAAGTTAAGGTCAAGCCTGGGCATTCACTGAAGGCTGGCATTTTATAAAACACATGCTTTATTCTTGTTTAAATATACATTTAAATGAGTTATTATAGATATGATGTTTTTTACTGCCTTATGTAAATACAAGGTTACTCTTTACAGATTGTTGGATATTTATGAATTATCTTGAAATTTTATAAATACAGTTGTTATTGCATATTCTTCTTCGTATATTTTTCAATTTTTGTAATCAATTAAAATTCTCATTCTGTAAGCTGAACCCTTATATTTCTACCCCTCGGGGGGGCCCTTGCAGACTGGTCAGTTTTCTAGTTTATTTAGGATTAATTTAACCATTGAACAGAGAGAAAAATTAATGCTATAACTCTGGTATATATGTTTAAGAAAAAATAAAATAAATAAATAAATAAATAAACGTGAAGTACCATGACCAAGCAGAGAGTGTAAATCGAAAGTTAAATTCTATTTTTGGGCATGAAATAATCGATCTACAAGTCATTCATTATTTTTTTTAATTGTCGATTTGTAAGAAATATTTTTTCGTCAAAAATAGAAATATTATAATTCCTTTACGCAGACAGAGTCACAAAAGCAAGACTTTTTAACTTTGTTTTGATAATTAAAGAAACATAAAACAGTAATTACATTGTGTGCAAAAATAAATGAATAAATAAAATAGCAGCAGCTATATTAGGCTTATCTTTGTATCAATGACAGAATTAATCAATAACAAGTTATTCATTTTTTTCACAAACACAAGTACAGGCACTTTTTAATCAATATTTTAAAAGCATCGTCTGATAACAGAATTGTGTTTTATGCCTCTAATCTAAATGTATGCACAATCAATTATTTAAAGGATTGTTACAAAATGATTCATAAATACATATACAATGTAGTGACCTTGATAACATTTACATAAATTTTGTCTATGCGTGCAAGTTTTATTCTTCCTTTAACATGCATTCTCTGTAAGCACCAAAAAATCTTGGAAACGACATCTCTCCGATTTTGATGAAATTTGCACCACAGGTGCATCTTGGCACAAAACTAGGAAATATGGTGTTAGAAGTTTCACACGTGCACCCGGTTGCCATGGAGACGGGTCAATTGAATTTGGCCATTTTTGGCCCTTTTTGACCAAATAAAAACATGAAAATTGAGGAAATGTAAATGCATTTTTGTCTTTATGTAGTAAACTCAAACACAAATCATTGTATCATAAGAAAACATCAACTTTTAAGGTATACAGGGCATATAATCGGTTATTCCAGAATTATTCCCACTCTAAGAAAAAGGTCCTGTAAAATGACATTGTTTCTGAAAATGTGAAAAATGGGAAATTTGGTATTTTTTGAGAACTTTAAGGTTAAATAAAAAAAATTGTCTACGGAAATTTTTCAAATCTTATGTGTGTTTTACACTTCAGAATTAGGAGTGTCACCTCATGAAAAAATTGGAGTGGGATCTCAATTCTATTTTTAGTAACATATATCTATAAATAGACATATTTCAGAAAAATCTAAAAAATCAAATTTGGGCAGAGTTTAAGATGCCATTGGTAGGTATTTAAGAAATATACTGTAAAAGTCAATATGTTAATGACAGAAACTGGACACCAATAACTACTATGCATATTATTTGAAGGGAGTTCCGTTTTCTATTTATAGCTTCAAATGCCTTAAAATAGACATGTCTCATAATATGTGTAAAAATGACTATTTTCTATCATTTAGAAGCTCCACTAAAACATAAGTGATAAACATACTGCTATCACCAATATTTCATCAATTAGAACATGGGATAATACAATAACTCACACATTATTGAGGATAGGCTCTCATTTCTATAAATAGTACAAATGTCTAAAATTAGACACATGGGAAATTAATGACGAAATGTGGATTTTTTGCACTAGTTCTCACATTAGAGATGAACAATTTGCATACTAACTGTCATAAACTGTAACTGACATAATGTGACTGACAAGTGCAGAAGAGCATTAACTGAAATGCAGAATAATAAGCGGAGGTTTCCATTTCTATTTATAGTAACAATTGTTTAAAAATAGACATTCTGAAAATTATCAAGAAAATGTAGAATTTTGCACTATTTTCTCACATTAGGGATGGACAATTTGCAGACAAACTGCTATTAATTGTTAATAACATAAGGGGAACAACAAGTACAAGAAAGAATTAACTGAAATGCAGAATAATAAGCGGAGGTTTCCATTTCTATTTATAGTAACGAATGTTTAAAAATAGACATACTGCAAATTATTAAAGAAATGTAGAATTTTGCACTGTTTCTCACATTAGGGATGGACAATTTGCAGACTAACTCTTATTTTCTGTTGTTAACATAAGGCGACTGAAAAGAGCGAGACAGCATTAACTGAAATGCAGTACATTCAGTGGAGGTTTCCATTTCTATTTATAGTAACAAATGTTTTAAAAATCATATTATAGACGAAATGTAGAATTTTGCACTATTTCTCACATGAGGGATGGGAAATCTGCAGACTTATTGTTAAAAAGGTTATGTATTCGACAAGAAAAACACAGCATTAACTGAAAAGTAGAATAATCGGTGGAGGTTTCCATTTTTAGCTCTTCTGAGCCAAAGGCTCAAAGAGCTAATGCTATGGCCATTTGTGCGATGTGTGTAAGCTTTATAGAATATGGGCCATAACTCAAGAACCCCTTGGCCAATTATTGTCAAATTTGTTACAGGGTATCCTTGGCCCAACAACTCCCATTTTTACTAAAACTAGGGTTGTGACCCTTAAAAAAGGGGAGATAATTAGGAAAATAGAAACAAAAGTACTGAATGCTAAAAAATCTTCTTCTCAAAAACCACTGGGCAGATTATCACCAACTTACACAAAAGGATAAGGATATGTTGTAGATTAAAATTTGCACGGGAAATCACCCTGGGGCAAAGGGCATGGTCTCAAGGTCTCTTCAAAGTTGACCAAAAATTACATTATATTATAATGTTGATATTTTGTTTATTTTAAGAACTAGGATCATCAAATCTTGTCAGTTGATGCATCTGAGGACCTCATATCATGTTGACTCAAAAGTAAATCACGGTGACCTACTTTTTAAATTTTGCAGCCATTCTTTTTCAAAATGATTTAGAGGCATATTTTGAACAATTTAAGGCCTATGATCATCAAACTTTGTCAGTTGATGTATCTTGGGTCCTCGGAGTACGTTGACTAAAAAGTAAGTCACCTTGACCTACTTTTTGAATTTTATGGCTAATCTTTTTTAAAACAATTAAGGTCATTAATTCGAATACTGAGAGGTTTAGAATCATTAAATCTTGTAAGATGATGCATCTTGGGGCCATAAAACATATTTATTAAAAAGTAGGTCACAGTGACCTACTTTTTGAACTTTGCAGGCATTCGATTTCAAAGCGTTTTAGAGGCATAATTTGGACATTTTAAGGCCTATGATCATAAAACTTTGTAAGTTGATGCATCTTGGGTCCTCGAAAAACGTCAGCTGAAAAGTAGGGCACCATGACCTACTTTTCAATTTATATCACTCTAATTAAATATTTCGGGTACTAATTGGGTTAGCATCATCAAACTTTGTCAGTTGATGCATCTTGGGTCCTCGGAGTAAATTGACTGAAAAGTAAGTCACCGTGACCTACTTTTCAATTTATATGACTATAATTCAATATTTCGGATACTAATGGGCTTAGAATCATCTTGGGTTCTCAGAGTGTTTCATCTAAAATGTAGGTCAAGATGACGATTTGGAATTTCAAGACTTTATCTAAATATACAGGATACTTAGAGGCTTCAAATAGAAGTGATAGGTTGTACAGTTTATCAGAAGAGCGATTCAAAGCTCTTGGACCTCTTGTTAATTTTGCCACCAAACACTAAAAATGATACAATGGAAATATATGCATGAAGGACCATACTTAATTTTTTTTAAAGATATTGGTAAATGTTTGTAAATTATTTTTGTTTATTGAATTATTTCAATTAACTGTGACTTATAATTGTACATGTAAGCCAAATGATGTTTATGACAGTCTGCAGATTTTCCATCCATAATGTCTAAAATACTGAGCATCTTCATCTTTCAAAAAATCACAATATGTCTATTTTAGACATATTTCTATAAAAAGACTGGAGAACCCATTCTCAATAATGTGTGAAATATAGTGGAGATTGGTAGAACTGTAAAAAAAAAATTTCTACGAATTTTCTAATTGGTGTAAGATTGTCATTTTTAGCTTTATTGGGACTTACTTTTAATACTGGGTAGCTATTAAATTCAATCCTTATTATTTAATATTCCTTCACCAAGTGTAATTGATTGATTGATTACTGTTTAATGCCAAGGCATTATTATTTTAGCCATATTTCAGCGGGCACTAAGTGTGAAAAAATAACAATTTCTCCTTCAAATTGTACATAATTAAAATGTAACATCAAGCGGATCGATACGTTTTTGACTTAAGTCAGTGTAACCTAGGCAACACAGGTTATATAGTATAAACTAATTTTTTATCCAATCAAATGACGAGTAAAAACCAAAATTAAATTATATACAAGTAGACTACACTGAGATACATCACTCTGCTTATCAGTTTTTGGTTTTGATGAATGGCGTTGAAATGGTGACTAAAATTAAAAATTCCTGTCAAATTCTATCAGGAAGCCTCTTCTACTGCTTTGATCTGATTCCAAGAAGACACATAATCCTGCACATTAGATTTTAGTTTTAGATAACAGTGTTGTCATGGTAACCAAAAAAAATAAAAAAGGAAATTTCGTCAATTCTTTCAAAAGCTACTCCTATTACAGTTTTTGACCAACTGCAATCTTGACACAAAAAGAAGCTAAATAAGGATATATATTTTTTATTTACTGTCAAGTCCAAGTGCTAGCTACTTTTCTCTTCCTTTGTTAAATAAATACCAGTAGAGCTACAGTCTCGTCAGAGACTTCTGGTTCCTTATATGCTGAGGGGTATGTTTTTGTTGATGTTTATTGCTATAAATAGAAATGGAAACCTCTACTAGTACTGGTAATTCTGCATTTCAATTAATATTGACTAGTTCTTGTAAGTCACAATATGGTTATGACAGAAAATCTGCAAATTTTCCACTTCTTATGTTTGAAATAGTGCATTTAAGAACCTACATTTTCTAAATTATTTGAGATACTGTAAAATCATTAAATTTTGTGGGTGTTTTATGGCATAGAGAGACCCACAAATATATGTCCTCCACGAAATGTAAAATTCAGATATATATCAACCAAGCTTTTCTTCATTCACAAAGAAAATCCCCTTCACCAACTCATTTTTTCTTCAAACCACGAAAAAATAACCCCACGAAAAATAGGTGATCTTACACATGTTTACCCCTTTATCCCGTGGATATCACTCATTGGATTTTTTTTTTTTGATATCCCACAGTAATGACGTCACAATGCGTTTAAGCGTGAGAGTGGAGAAGTAAAATGAAGTAGATTCCTATATAAAAACAGTGTAAAACATTGATTGTGATGTATAAAACATAGGATAAAAAGAATCTCCCATGATTTGTGGTTGGATATGAATTCTATCCAACTCGTTGTGAGTTTTTTATCCCCTCGCTAAGGCTCGGGAGTATAAAAACCACACAACTGGTTGGATAAAAATCATATTCAAGCACAAACCATGGGAGTTCCTATATATACATTACATATATTTTTAGTTTATTGTTACTGTAGTAAAAAATGGTGAGCCCATGCTCATTAATGTGTGAAGTGTTGTATGACCACATGCACTTGAAGATGGCATATTTTGGAGAGCAATGTTATTTTAAATATTTTTGTGAAGGTTGTAATTGGGGGAAATTTTCATTTTTTCTCATATGCTGAGACATATGTATTTTTAAGTATTTGGTGTTATAAATAGAAATGGAAATAATCTCCGCAGATTATTTTGCATTTTAGCTAATGCTCTCTTGTTCTTGTCAGTCACATTAAATTAATAATAGTTAGTCTGCAAATTGAGCATCCCTTATGTTAGAAATAGGGCAAAAATCTATATATATTTCCTTGATTATTTGCACTATGTCTATTTTTAGACATACACGTATGTTGCTATAAATAGAAATCGAAACCTCCGCTGATTATTCTGCATTTCAGTAAATGCTTTCCTGTTCTTGTCATTCACCTTTTGTCAATAACAGTTAATAATAGTTAATCGGCAAAATTTCCATTCCTAGTGTACGAAAATCTATATTCTCTTGATTTTTTGCAATATGTCTATTTTTAGACATGTGTTGCTATAAATAGAAATTGAAACCTCCATTGATTATTCTGCATTTCAGTTAATGCTCTCTTGTACTTGTCGGTCACCTGATGTCAATAACAGTAAATAGCAGTTAGTCTGCAAATTGTCCATCCCTAATGTAAGAAACAGTGCAAAATTCTACATTTCTTCCATAATTATAAAACGTTTGTTACTATAAATAGAAATGGAAACCTCCGCTTATTATTCTGCATTTCAGTTAATGCTTTCTTGTACTTGTTGTTCCCCTTATGTTATTAACAATTAATAGCAGTTTGTCTGCAAATTGTCCATCCCTAATGTGAGAAAATAGTGCAAAATTCTACATTTTCTTGATAATTTTCAGAATGTCTATTTTTAAACAATTGTTACTATAAATAGAAATGGAAACCTCCGCTTATTATTCTGCATTTCAGTTAATGCTTTCCTGTACTTGTCAGTCACATTATGTCAGTTACAGTTAATGACAGTTAGTATGCAAATTGTTCATCTCTAATGTGAGAACTAGTGCAAAAATCTACATTTCGTCGTTAATTTCCCATGTGTCTAATTTTAGACATTTGTACTATTTATAGAAATGAGAGCCTATCCTCAATAATGTGTGAGTTATTGTATTATCCCATGTTCTAATTGATGAAATATTGGTGATAGCAGTATGTTTATCACTTATGTTTTAGTGGAGCTTCTAAATGATAGAAAATAGTCATTTTTACACATATTATGAGACAAGTCTATTTTAAGGCATTTGAAGCTATAAATAGAAAACGGAACTCCCTTCAAATAATATGCATAGTAGTTATTGGTGTCCAGTTTCTGTCATTAACATATTGACTTTTACAGTATATTTCTTAAATACCTACCAATGGCATCTTAAACTCTGCCCAAATTTGATTTTTTAGATTTTTCTGAAATATGTCTATTTATAGATACATGTTACTAAAAATAGAATTGAGATCCCACTCCAATTTTTTCATGAGGTGACACTCCTAATTCTGAAGTATAAAACACACATAAGATTTGAAAAATTTCCGTAGACAATTTTTTTTATTTAACTTTAAAGTTCTCAAAAAATACCAAATTTCCCATTTTTCACATTTTCAGAAACAATGTCATTTTACAGGACCTTTTTCTTAGAGTGGGAATAATTCTGGAATAACCGATTATATGCCCTGTATACCTTAAAAGTTGATGTTTTCTTATGATACAATGATTTGTGTTTGAGTTTACTACATAAAGACAAAAATGCATTTACATTTCCTCAATTTTCATGTTTTTATTTGGTCAAAAAGGGCCAAAAATGGCCAAATTCAATTGACCCGTCTCCATGGCAACCGGGTGCACGTGTGAAACTTCTAACACCATATTTCCTAGTTTTGTGCCAAGATGCACCTATGGTGCAAATTTCATCAAAATCGGAGAGATGTCGTTTCCAAGCCCTATAGTAAATTTTTTGGTGCTTACAGAGAATGCATGTTAAAATTTTTTCTATTTATTTGTTTTTCTGATGTGCCTACAAGTTTAATTACAATTTATTTTACGTGAACATGCTCCATTTAATTCATCATATGATAATTATACATTATAAAATAGATGTTTGCCATTCATATTAACGACTGCATTAAGAAGATGTAAAAAAATAAAAATAAATAGATAAATAAATAAAAAAAAAACCATACTATTTTTTCTTATACAACTTACCTATTTTGGCATGGAAATGAACTGAGTATATACTGTAACTGACAGGTGGAAGCGCCCCAGTGAGAAGAGAACTGACACCAATATGTATCTGCCTAATCAGTACCCTGTCTTCTTGTTTGGCCAAAAATCTCCCCCCTTTCCCCCCTACTTGGCACCTAGACCTGTGTGTAACCTGAACTCTCTCTCTCACCTGGTGTCAAGCCTAGTAATAACTTTGAACCCTACTTTGTTTCAATGAAATGCATCTACTAATTTTCTGGATAATGTTCATAATTTTTATGAACAACACTTAATTGTACTTAATAAACAATTAAAGATTTTATACTAAAAAAAAGTTAAATGTACTCTTCCATTACAGACTAAAAATTGAATAAATGAATCAAATGAAATATAGGGCGAGGTTGGTCCCCAAATCTCCTTTGATTTAGTTCATTTGTATACTTTTATAGAAATTTGATAGGTGTACAGTCTTAAACATGATTGGTGTGATCAAATTAAAAAAAAACCCTTGTGGTACTGTACTTTCGGATCTTCGGGTTTTCTGTGTAATACAAAAAGAAACAATTGTTCGAAAATTCTATTAATCAAAGAATATGGTAAATAATTCTTAGCAAAAAATACGAACTTTGCCTTGCGCAATTTTTTTTTTGTTATTAAAGGTGCATAAAAATTCATAAAATATACTGAACCCCACGATATTTTGAACCTGGGTTCAAAATATCGCTGCGAAATATTGAACCCTCCTATAAAATTTTGATCCTGGGGTTCAAAATATTATAGCCTTGGGGCCATAATATTTTGAACCCTAGGTTCATTATATTATAGCGTTATGGCCATAATATTTTGAACCTCATTACAGACATTCTCTGTTTAAAGCATAGGGGTTCCTAAGATTATGGCGTTGAAATGTTTTACCTCCTAATTTTAAATTTTTTCTGGGTAGGTTGGGGTGGAGGTTTAAGATGGGATTTATGGCTGTAAAATGCTGTACCCCCTATTAGACATATATGTGTATATAGGAAGGTGTTTAAAAATTATTGACCTAAAAATAATTTTTGAATGGTAAGAGGGGGTCAACTTCAAGATATTATGGCAGTGAAATGTTCAACCCCACAACATTTTATAAGGGGACTGTGAAGCATTGAACCTCCATTTAAAGACTACTATGGAAAAGGAAGTGAAAGTATCTAACACCCGTCTCCCACACACTCACTTTGATTTAATTGTTAGGTCTCAAGTGTTGGGTATCTTTATGTTAAAATTGTATTTTTTTTTTATATCTGTGCAATACCTAAAGAAGTGAGAGTAAATTAATGTAATCAAAATATTGAAGTCTTAAATTGTCACCAGGAAATTAAAAATAATTGTCTTTGACCATCAAACCCCAAATATTCTACACCAAATAACTAAAATAACCCCCCCCCTTCCCTCTTACATTAAAAGGGTAGGGGACTCAATATATTATGGTCATAATATCTTGAACACCCTCCCTCTTAAATGAAAAGAGTAGGGGACTCAATATTTTATGGTCAAAATATCTTGAACCCCCCCTCCCTCTTAAATTAAAAGGTTAGGGGGACTCATTATATTATGGTCATAATATCGTGAACCCCCTTCCCTCTTAAATTAAAAGGGTAGGGGGACTCAATATTTTATGGTCATAATATCTTGAACCCCCCTCCCTCTTAAATGAAAAGGGTAGGGGACTCAATATTTTATGGTCATAATATGATGAACCCAACGGGTTCAGTATCTTATATGGGGGTTCACTATATCGCAGTGAAAAAATGAACCCGGGTTCAAAATATTATGCGATATATTGAACCCGGGTTCAATACCTTGAATTAAATTTTATAAGTGTTTATCGATTGCATTTAAGAGGGAGTCCACCAGAAAACCAGGCAGTATTGTATTAATAGGCGGCACATCGAATGTGACGAATATTTGATATTCTATTGAAAATGATATTAATGTAGTCCATATGGAATAATGTAAGTAAAGATTTGTTTGAAAATAGCTTATTTACTAAAATATCGTTTTGTTTTGTGTTTTTGAATTCCTCTACATAAACCATTGAATGTATGTCGGAAACAAAGAACTGTAAATTCTAATACATTTTCAACAGAACTATAATTCACTCCAAACTAAATCAAGAAATATTTCATCTTTCAATTTAAAAAATAAAATCAGTGGGAAAAATATTTTCAACAGTAGTTTTCTTGCAAAATAGACAGTCATTTTTATAAAATTCTGTGATGCAAGAGTCGTCTCCCGTAGCATCGGGAAATCCGCTAAACATCTTACTATCAGAACCCCTGTGAGATATTTAGAACTGATATGCTAAAGAATATCAATCAACCAAAAATAATTGGTTTATTTTCAAAAACGGAATTAATTTTCACCTCAAAACATAATATTTAGTTTAAAATTTGCTTTATTTTTCAGGTTGAATACACATTTCCATTGATGTATCAGTGACGTCAAATACCTATCTAATATTGCGTCACAATAGTTGCAAATATTCCGCAGAAGTTGGTAAAATGTAAACGTGCAAAGAAAAAGATTATTAAAAAGTTAAGTTAAATAATTTCTCTTTTCTGTCCAATTACTTTTCCGAGTGCATTAAATATTGTGATCCAGAATGTATTTTATTCACGGGCGGTGCCTCAGCTATAGATGTTTTAAAACAAGTCAGTTTATACATGTGCAAAACGTCTTTACAGTAATCATAATAGGATTAAATTGTTTTATTTTTTTAACAAGTTAATAGCACATGCATATACTGGTATTTTATAATTCCTAAAAATAATTTTTCTAGTGTATTTTATTATGAACATTTCTGATAAAACTGGGATGTGAAAAGATTAAGAATTATTTCTTATTATTCAGTAATGATGAATATTCCAGATTTACGCAACATTAAATTCAACAAAGTCGAGATGTGCACTTCATGAAGTGTTGTTAATACTTAAATATGTTAACTTATATGCAGTAAAATCAAATATGCAGTCAGCGATTGCTCACGATCGACTGACGGACCGAATAAGTTTTAACAGTTGTAAGAACGATAGTACTCGTCACATCCCACTTCACTAATTAGCAATGATTGTTTACTATTAGTGTTGACGTCGGTGGTTCAGAATCTGTTTAGACTTTAATTTTTTAAAAATGTAAAAAATGAAATAGGAAAAAAGTTATAGAAATCTATAAATTTACTACTTAATGTGGAAAATGTTGCCAATACTAATGCTGGAAGCCCTACTTCAAGCTGACACTAAAACGGCAGTTGATTCAATGGAACATTTTTTTTTTAGTTTTGTTTTTAAAATTGACAATTGTTCCACATATCCTTATACTTTATGTGGAGTTAAAATAAGTCAGTAGGTTGGTAAATTTCCAAAATATCTCATTATTATCAAACCAGTTACAAAACGGATGCCGCCCAAACGAACCCCCCCCCCTTTTTTTTCGTGCGATCATTTCTGGGCTCTATTATCATGATTATATGTATGTAAGTGTAGTTTTTTTTATTTATTTCAAATTAAATTTCTTAGAGCAGGAAAATATTCCTTAATATGATGAATGGATGAAAAAAATTGGATTAAAGCCGAGGCTGTACACATTAAAAAATACTTGCTGGAATAAAGTACGTGCATGTATAATTTTGCCACTGCAGGACTATTTTTTTTTTTTTTTTTTAGATTTTCTTTTTATTCCAGATAATTTTAAAAAAAAAATTATTTTTCTTGGAAATGAGATATTTTATTAAGCTTAAAATTTGCTTTTTAATTGTAACATGAAATAAATATCTTTTTAAATAGGTGTGTATCAAGAAATCAAACAGATGTTTTACAAGTAATTAAAAGATCTTCATGGACCTGAAAAAACATTTAGTAATTAAGATATATGTAATCTATGGATAAAATCATCTAAAAACATGTAACTCACAGAAAAGAAATAAAATACAGACATATTCTTATGATAAAATACAACGAAGACCCGATTTTAGAAAATATTTCTAATTTTTAATATAGAAACCAATCCCGATTGAAATAAAACTGATCCCGATCGAAATTAATGCGAAATTATTAAGTAATCAAATTAATGGTAACTGCCACCTAGAAAACATGTTTAAAAATAAATCAAGTAATTTGTAAACCATATTAAAACAAAACAACCAAATTTCATGATGAAATCATAGTAGCTTTCTTCTTTATATAATTCCGGTCGGGATCGGTTTAATTTGGATAAAGAACTAAGTACGTTACGTATTATTCGAAGGCCCACGATTTTTCGTATTTTGATATACACTTTTGCAAAAATATACCTACTATGTATATGTAGAAGAAGATTGGTAGTTTTGATATATGCATAACAAAATTTTGCAAGTACGTTGATTAGAGGTATTCACAGGATTTAAACATCCGTTCTTTCCGGAAATTGCTATTTTTTCCACTATTTTTACAACAAATTCCCAAAATTGAAGTAGTGCACACCCCTCGAGCAAAATAAAACATATATATTTGAAAATAATTTGATAAAAGACAAGCAAAAATAATGGTAAGAATTTGCTCGAGTAATGTGCAGTATGTTAATTTTGACATTTCATGACTATTTCCGGTGGCGGATACCAAGTTAGTCGAGAGGCGAGTTCTTATCTAGGAGCAATTATAATGGTGTATTTCGTGTAATACATGTAATGTTAAAGAACTAAATTTATCATTGATTGGCCATAGTTATATTGCTCATACAAATATATTTGTCATGAAAATAGCATAAAAACTATATATTAAAAAAAATGTTTTATAGAAATGACAAATTATGATATTTTTTTTTATACAACTAAGCCTTACACTTGATAAATGTTGCCAGCAAGAAGGGAAGAGATCAATTCAATATACTAAAGCAATAAAATAAAAATGTTCAGCTGACAAATGAAATCACTAAAAGTATTATTGCAGAAAAGAAAATGCTTAAATCCTAGCCTTTATTTTATCTTGCTACTGAAACGGCATAGTTGACGTCTGCATATATGTAGATAAGTTACGCAATAAACTCAAAGATGACGTCACAATAGGTCCCCTTGCAACACATTTTTTTGGAAAGGGGGGGGGGGGATAAATTCCCAATCTTTTGGATGCTGTTGGTCAGGACTGATCAGATTCATTAATATTCTGAAGTCTTGTATTTTCAGTCATTTATACAAGTGCACGGTTGATGTTTAATATATTTTTAGATTTATTATACATGCACAATATAAGCGTGTTGCATCTGCATATTGTAGACATTGCCGTTAATATTATGCAAAGCCCTATAAAAAACAAAGGCTCATATTTCACCTAGTAAAAGAGCCACAGCACATTTGATAGGCATTTTCGCCTACTCTACTAGTGATTTCTTAAATTCATTGTTTAACCAAAATTTTGTCATACAATCATTCTTAGTTTGTACATGCGTAAAACCATACCACACAATAATGATATTTCAATATTAATAGTTTCCTCATATGATAAATATGAAAATTATCTAGTTTGTATGGAGTATATAGTAAATATTGAGGTATCCACCTAAAGATGACAAACTCAGTTGCCAAAGACTACCCATAACCAGGAAAAACAACTTTTGAGTGATTTTATTTGGATATGACTGCACTTTGGTTAAAGGTGGTCTTCATATTGAAAATGACAAAAATATATATTCAATTTTTCTTCTCATATAATCTTTATATTTAGCAATCTGTCTTAAATTTATTCATTCAACGTCAGTGACTTCGTTGGCGCAGCGGTATGATTGCTGGAATGTAAATATGGTGATACCGAGTCCCACATTTTTCCATTGATGCTTTCTTAAATTTGTTTTTCTTTGTGTATCTTTTCTACGTTTTTCTTTATTACGTTTTATGATATACATAATTTCAGAAAGTTATAATATACACATTACACTTTGAAAGTATCTCAGGAAAAAACAGTCTTAAGCTATTTTATTAAAGTTTGCAAATTCATAACTACTTGTTTTATTTTTATTGATTTTATAAATCTTTTGTCTCAGAATTTGAGTATTGAACAAATTAAATGATTGTCATTTGACATACTTGCAACTATGAAAATATAACACTCGTCCTCAAATCATATTACATAGTTTGATCTTGAATTGAATAGGTATATCTATAAATAGAATCAGGTGATTTCCTTTTAAATTCTTGAGTCAGCCGTGTCGTCTGAGAGGCAGCTATGACTCTTTATTTTTTACCCGTATATTCTACTTAAGATCATTCCACATATACCAGAGATGTAATTTCTTATCTGTCGAAGATCCAGTAAAGTTAAAAGAAGACTGGAATGAGAAAGCGACAGAAAGTTCCAAAAAGGAATTTCGGGCAAAAAAAAATAAATAAAAAGCTGTATCGGATGATGGGTTCACTTTTCACAAGGTTACCTGTCTAGAAAATTCTTAAACCCCATTACGGCAGTGTAAGTGTATCACACAATCTAATATAAGTACTGTGGAACAAAATTATCTGTCAGTTTGGACAAGTCTGAAAACAAGTTATTTATTTATCAGGCACGAAGAATCAGGGATGCAGGGCCCCTTCCCACTTTTTTCCGAACTTTGAAAATGTTCATTGAAAGACTACCCCCCCCCCCCCCCCCCTCTATTTGCTGTAGCATAGGTAAAGTTTAGGAATTTAGTGTATGGGGGAAAATTGGTTGTGAAAAAAAATGAAAAAAAGTTTGAACCTACAGTGACACGAGGCCTCAGTTTTTAAGGTCTCATCCGAAAGACCCGCAACTTTCACTTCAAAGTGCCGAGTGCTTGACGAAGGAACAGTTGCTACCTATTTTTTTATCGACTTAGGTCGGTCGCGGCCGTGATTTGAACACACGACCTTCCGATTACGGCGTGAGAGCTCTACCTGAAATGGATTGAGAAGCAGGCGTAAGTGCCTATAATCATTCTCTCCATAGGTTTGGTATCAAAGGCTCACAATACTTACTTAAGGACAGGCTCTCATATTGAGCGAAACTTCAAGCAACAAAGTCGAAACTTCAAGCAACAGTAGTTATTTATAATTATATTTATGTATTAAAAAAAAAAAAGATTGTAAAAGTGTTCTTCAAAAAAGTAAATGTTTATACATGTTTATTTTTATTTTATTTATTTAGTTATTTTTTTATTTATTTATTTATTTATTATTTTTTTTTTTTTTGAGAAGCTATACTAAGTTGGTGAAAAAAGCCTCAGTAAGTTGCTAAAGAAAATTCGATAGAAGGTTGCCCATGCCAACTATCCAAGAGAAGTGCTACAGCTTGTTTGGGGGGGGGGGGGATACTTGATTCGTGCATTTGAGAAGGACCATCTGGTGACATATAAAATTATTAATCGAATGACAGTACTTTTTCAGTTTTTTTTTTTTTGAAACTTTTTCAGATGACAAGACAGAAACGTTTAAAACACATTTTGTTTAAATAAATTCGTGAATGACGTCGCGAGAATGGGCTGGGAACTTTGCCCTTTCAATGTAATCTATTAATTAAAATTTCAAATACTTTTCGAAAATATCTTTAATGCTTTCTCATAAACTTTTATAGGGAATCTGACATTTATAAAATAGTGTTAAAAGTTTTAATGCAATCTTAAAAACAAACGAAGTAATTCGCTTAAAAAATATTCTAGCTTTTAAAAATCAAACTCTTGCTTGAATTAGAATAATCGGATACTTATAATAAATGTACTATTAAATATATGTTACGCATTTCTCTCGCACTCCCCCCCCTCTCTCTCTCGTTTTAAAATCATATAAATTAATGTTTTATTTGTACGTATATTGTCGGACCCAAAAACCAAACTGTTTGTCTCACTCTGGGGCTGTTATTTAACCGTTCGATGGGTCAACAAAACGCATTTTGCCCGAGAACCTAGTCAGTAAATGTTTTGTTATACCTTTGTATCTTGTGCAGGCTTCCATGATGTAAATTTACTTAAATCACACTGCGGTTAAAATTGGTCAATTTCGTCACTGTCGAACACCAACGATTGCAAATGAAATTTAGCTGATCCCGCCCACAATTTTAACGTAAGCGGTCCAATTTCTCATCGAGAGGTCAAATATCTTACTCCGCGGCCAAACTTCGATTTTTTTTATGACCGCTCAGTACAACATTAGAAATGTGTATAGATTTATATAGAAACCCGTTTTTAAAGGTATATATAACAAAATTTTGTGTTGTACTCTGAAAATCTTCAGAATAAACTCTGAAATATTGTAGGTAGCAAATGTCAAAAGCGATTTGTGCATATGTGTATAAATGAAAGAGGCTGTATTCGAATGATTAAAATTCTGTATTAGAGAAGGGCGGTCTGTGAGAAAATGGATTATCTGTAAAAATCTAAACAGAAACTTTGAGTTGCTAAAGTCATGGAAAAAGAAAGGTGCTTCACAGTTGCTGATCTTGTAAATGCGTTGTTACGCGGTAAGATAAAAAAGAAATAAAACATGGACAAACAAAATTAAATTATACTGGTACGATTGTTAGCAATATAAAATAAAATTGATGGAGAAACGTTTTTTAATAAGTGGCTATTGGACCAAACTGTGTGAAATGTAAAGGGAGATTTTTTTTTTGAAAACACCATGACGCAACGTTTTTTGACGTTATAATGTAGCTCCAGGGATACCAAACGTTGATTTTAAAAATTAAGTAAATTGATTTCTGTTAAATCGGATGGAATGAAACTACACATATCAGCAAAATAACTATTTTATATAGAACTTTCCAACAACCCTCGCATTTGCGTAGTTTCGCTAGGTTGACATCATAACGTCATAGTGTTATTTTCCAAAGAAACTATCTATATTCAGATAGCGTTGTAGGAAAATTGAGTTGAGATAATTACAAAAATTAAGCTGAATTAAAAAGATGACATCTTAGGCATGTTTCAAAAATATCTTCATCAGATTTGGGGACAGGGCCGATTTTGGTCCATAACGTACTTTCTTCTTTATAAAAAGTAGATAATTTGACGCCTCTTATTTCTCTCAGTATACCTGTTCCCACCAATTTTTTAAATTGATTCAACAATTTGTACTTTGTATTTATAATAACACGAGGAAAAAGTTTTGACATTTAAATGTATTGGATTTTAGAACGTAATGAAAATTGGATAGTGAATTCATTAAGTCACTTGCTTAAGTCAAGTTTAGACCACATAATTTTTTCTAACGAAATATAAATTGGTGTTTTATTCATTGATATTATAAAAGATAAGGGTTTATACTATAAATAATATTTATTAACATATCCAGTTTTTGAGTATCTGTTTCAAATAAAACAAAACAAAAACGTAGTAATTTTTTAACCAACTTGTTGACCTTTTTGCACTTAAAATTAAGCACTTACCAAAAATAGGACTAGAGGAACACTAAAAAAAATTTTGATGTTGCCATGTGTAAACATTTGCTTTAATAAGTCTACATGCAAAAAAATAATCAAAATCCATGACGTGCGATGTGCCACCCACTGCCTGGTTTTTTGGTGGACTGCCTCTTAATACTTGACTTTATTCAAGAAGTCTATGCATATTTTTATTCTTATTTATTTTCCTTTATAGCTTTTTGAATCAGATTTATTTTGAGTGGTAATCGACTCCTCCCCCCCCCTCCCCCTTACCTGCTGACTGTGCCTCAAGTGGGATTAAGACTTTCATAATTTACATTGTTTTGTCCAATTTTGCCAATGGAGACCTATATAAGATAAGTTTTGTAACAATTAATACAAAGTCTATAATAGCAATAATTTACAATTATTCAGTCTGAAAATCCACTTGTCATATTGTGGAATTTTTTTTTTTTTTTTTGTGTGTTCTAATTTTTGTAAACAAGAGTATGTAATCATTCAATGTTATCTATTTAATACAAAGTTTCAGTACCTGAACATATACATTCAATTATTGTAAATGTTTATAACACAGGCACGCATAGAAAGCAATTTCATTTCTTTGGGGGCAGGGAAGGGGGGGGGGTCTAAAAAGAAATTTTAGAAAGCAAGTAAAAGAGGCTTAAGACATTATTATTGTTGATGGGCAATATTATATAAGAATTATATTTCTACTGTATACTACACATGTTGGTACACTGTAAAATTTCAAGTATACGAAAGTTACGACTACGTGCTCCCTTCTTAATCTTACAGGCCTATAACATTAGAAATACCAGAGAATAAATACAAAAGGATGGAAATGTGATTTTTTTTTTATACTAGATGATGACAGATCATCACATCAATAATATCAGCACTATCCTATCATATCATGCGTGTATCCTATCATTAGCTCTATCCCTCAGTAATGTATCCTATACCTAGCTCTGTTGAATATACAGTCAAACCTTGTTATCTCGAACTTGATGGGACTGAGGAAAAACTTCAAGGTATCCGAAGATTTGAGATATCAAGGATAAAGTACATAAAGAATAAGTGGTTGGAACCTCCAAATCACTTCCATATATCCATGGTATTCGAGATATCAGTGTTCGAGATACTGAAGTTCAATTGTATAGTGAAAATTCATTATTTCTTAAAAAATCTTCTTCTCTGCTCCTGGGTATTAAGCAAACAAACAATTTGCATAGTTATGATGAGTAAGAGTGCCTCTTTCAAAATTGTGAATTTTATGGCCCCAGGATCAGGGTTCTGGTGTTAGGGTGGGGCTCTAATGGTTATATAGTAAAAATGTATCAATTCTTTGAAAATCTTCTCCTCTGCTCCTGGGTATTAAGCAGATGAACTAAGTACATAGTTATGAGGAAGAGTGCCTCTTCAAAAAGTGAATTTCATGGCCCCTGGGACAGTGGTTTAGATGTTAGGACAGGGCTCTAATGATTATATAATGAAAATGCATTAATTCTTTAAAAAATCTTCTCTAATCCTGGGTATTAAGTCAATGACCTAAGTACATGTTACATAGTTATGATGAGGAAGAGTGCTTCTTGCAAAATTGTGAATTTCATTGCCCTTGGGTGAGGGGTTTTGGTGTTATGACGGGGCTCTAATGATTATATAGTGAAAATGCATTAATTCTTTGAAAATCTTCTCCTCTACTCTTGGGTACTAAGCAGATAAACTAAGTACATAGATATGATGAGGAAGAGTGCCTCTGCCAAGATTGTGAATTTCATGGCCCCAAGGTCAGGGGTTTTGTTAGGGCGGGGTTCTAATGGTTATATATTGAAATGTATTAATTCTTTGAAAATCTTCTCCTCTGCTCCTGGGTATTAAGCCGAAGAACTAAGTACATAGTTATGATGAAGAAGAGTGCCTCTTCTAAAATAGTGAATGTCATTGCCCAAGGGTCAGGGGTTCTGGTGCTAGGGCTGGGCTCTAATGATTATATAGTGAAAATGCGTTAATTCTTCAAAAATCTTCTCCTCTGCTCCTGGGTATTAAGCAGATGAACTAAGTACATAGTTATGATGAGGAAGAGTGCCTCTGCCAAGATTGAGAATTTCATGGCCCCAGGGTGAGGGGTTTTATTAGGGCGGGGTTCTAATGGTTATATATATTGAAATGTATTAATTCTTTGAAAATCTTCTCCTCTGCTCTTGGGTATTAAGCCAATGAACTAAGTACATAGTTATGATGAAGAAGAGTGTCTCTTCTAAAATTGTGAATTTCATGGCCCCAGGGTCAGTGGTTTTGATGTTAGGATGGGGCTCCAATGGTTATATAATGAAAATGTATTAATTCTTTGAAAATCTCTTCTCTGCTCCTGGGTATTAAGCTGATGAACAAAGTACATAGTTATGAGGAAGACTGCCTCTTCCAAAATTGTGAATTTCATGGCCCCTTGGTCAGGGGTTCTGGTGCTTTGGTGGGGCTCTACTGATTAATTATCAAAAATGCATTAATACTTTGAAAATTTTCTCCAATTCCTCTGAGTACTTAGCAAATGACTTAAATGCAATAATATCAATGTAAATGTATGAAATAGTATTATAAGTAAATGTGCCCTTTCTTTGCTCCTGGGTATCTAGGAGGCAAACAGAGTACTCAGTTGTAATAAGTGAAGCAAATGGGAGTTACTCTTCTATGCTAGATTGTGTTAATCAAGAAATCCTTGTATATAATTTAATTAACAGGTTATTTGTTTGATTGAGAATACCAGAAAGAAAATAAAAATGAATGTTTGGTTTAAATGAGGAAAGCATGCTCAAAATCAGATTCTTGCCTGGAAAGCAATATAAAAGATTGACATAAAGTTTATTTATATATTATACATATATTCAGCAAAAGTTGAAAATGTACACGGTATGTTAACACTGAGTTGATCTGTTTGACAGTGGATGAATTATTATCAGGTAAAGTCAAGGTTGACAAGGACTGGATAAACTTGTTTTATCCTTTATCAAAGTGAGCAAAGAATCACAGAGAGCCAGAGTGACTTGTTGTAATCAGTGACAGGTGGCAAATAGCAGTGTTATATAGCCAAGTCTCTGTGTACTGAATTGTAGCTAAGGCAAGTGGCATATATTGAATACCTTACACAATAGGCAAGTGTTCATTGTATTTGTATATTTTGCATTCATTATCATCCCTTTAAGACTTAGGAGAAACCAAGTATAATCCCAAGGAGATCACTTGGCTCTAGCATGCTACAATAAGCAAGGGTATTGTGGAGAGGGCTTATATAGGCTATGCCTGCTGCCCAATCCAGTTATGTATTTATTACATAATAAAATATGTTTAAAACAAGGGTATTTTTACCAGATTTTTGAAATTCTTGGGCTACATTGCTTCGTCTATCACTTAATTTTGTTTTATACTTCTATGGATCCTTTTCAGTGTTGTATTATACTCAGGTGACCGTTAAGGCCCTTAGGCCTCTTGTTAGACCAATATAGAGAAAATAAATCTTTATATTCACCTGGAAGGTCAGGTGCAGGTGAATATAATGTAGTATTTTTTCTACATTGTTGAATCTCAGCCAATCAAAGAGATAGGAATTATTCAATCATATAATAAATCAGTTTATTTTATATTCTATGGGTCCTCTAAATTGTTGTATTATACTCAGGTGACCGTTAAGGCCCTTGGGCCTCTTGTTCTTATTTCTTATTAATATTGATATCATTTGATTGAGTAATTAATTATTGACTGGATTGTTATGACACCAATGTGTGTCAGCAGTTTGATATCGTATTTGTGTATTAAAAATCTAAATCACGGTTCTGCCCTCATCAGGGATCCAACCGTAATTTCTATTGTGGCAAAATAGCTTTTGTAAGCAAATCGCCAATACTTTTATGTTTAGCATATGCAATCATTGGTTTTGTTTGAAAGATTTGTTTGCATGTTTCAGCTTTTAAAACTAATGACTAGTATTTTAATAATTTGGATTTCAGACCTTTGATTCTTGGTTCATACTTTGTAATTAGAACATTATGTATTTCCTTTGCTTTTCTTGGTTTTATGTGGCATTATGACTCTATTTAAAGCCAAGGATTCATTAATAATTGGGTCAATCTCAGTTCTCTTGTATTCTCTGTTTAAAAGGTGTGAACTGAACTCCTCAGGTAGTGTACATTCAAGTTTTTTAAATCATGACCCCCAGGGGTAGGGTGGGGCCACAATGGGCGATTAAAGTTTTACAGGATAGTAGGTTGATATGTGAAGTTTATATAAAATTCCTTTTTTTTTGACAAATTCACTTCCAGTGCAAGGAATGTAGATTCAAGTTTGTTCAAATCATGACCCCCCCCCCCCAAGAGAACAGAGGGGCCATAATAGGAGATGATATTTATACAAAGGAATACACAGGATATATCAATAAAAAAAAAGCCATTATTTGTAATATTAATTCAAAAGCATCCCTATGAAGTATAGATTTAAGTTAGTTCAAATCCCCCCCCCCCCCCACCACCACTTTTATATTTAAACTTTTCAAGACTGAACTGATTTCTGCTTTTTCCTAGCCATACTGCTCAGGTGAGCAATGTGGCCCCTGGGCCTCTTGTAATTATCATTATGTCACCCCAAATGTCTTTGGGGTGACATATGTTATTGTACTCCCAATAACTTTGTCCCTGGATGTTCTTGCAGTTGGATGCAGGGACAATTTTTCTGAAACTTTCCATGAAAAAAGATCACTAGCTGTAGTTGTGAAGTAAACACTTTCAGTTTTGAAATGGCACCCAATTGACATGAAAACATACAAAAAATGAAGAATTTTGTCCAGGAATGTTCTTGCTGATTCCTTGGATGATCTTCATGAAAATTCATCAATAAATGTAGTTGTCCAAAAAAACCCCCAAACATTTAAAATGTTCAAGTTTCCAATGGTTGCCATGGAAACAAGGGTAAAGTAAAAAAATGTTTAACTTAATTTTTCTCAGTAACTGCTCAGGCAATCAAGGCTACTTTAGAGAAACTTTTTATCTGGCCATAACTTTTGAACAGTTGTGCTAGGGCTTTCATATTTCACAGGTGTATTTCTTGTAAAACTTTCATTGGGTATCAACATTTTTGATCTCTTTGCCTTGACCCTGGAGTTTGATTTAGAGCCTTAGTGCAACTGTTCAAAAGTTATGGACATGTTTTTAGAAGTTTTTCTAAAGTAATTCCAACTCCATGACCAAGATCAAATGGTCAAAATTAATGGTCTAAGGGGAAAGTATTGTCACAAGGAATACATTTGTGAAATATGAAAGCCCTAGCACCAACACAAAGGTTGTGGCCAAGATTAAGTTTTTCAAATATAGGTCAAACTCCAAGGTCAAGGTTAAAGGGTCAAAAGATAATCAAAGAAAAGTCTCTTCACAAGAAATACACTTGTAAAATATGAAAGCCCTTGCCATTCCAAAGTTAATGCCATGGTTAATGTTTTTCAAAAGTAGGTCAATCTCAAAAGTCAAGGTCAGAATATTAAAGGTCAAAACTGTTGGTACCTAAGGGAAGGGTCTTGTCACAATGAATACACATTTGAATACTAAAATCTCTAGTACAAATTGTTAGCTCACCTGAGCTGAAGGCTCAAGTGAGCTTTTCTGATCGAAATTTGTCTGTTACCTGTAGCTGTCGTTGTTGTCTTCATCATTGTAATTTATAGCTTACATGAGCCGAAGGCTCAAGTGAGCTTTTCTGATCAAAATTTGTCTGTTGTCTGTCGTTGTCATAAACTTTTCCATCCTCAGGTAGTGTAGATTCAAATTTGTTCAAATCATGACCCCTAGGGTTAGGGTGGGGCCACAATTGGGCGATCAAAGTAGGAATATATAGGAAAAAACTTTAAAAATCTTCTTCTCAGGAACAGCAAAGCCATGATTAATCACACTTGTATGGAAGCATCCTCATGTAGTGTAGATTCAAGTTCGTTCATATCATGACCCCCAGGGGTAGGTTGGGGCCAAAATGGGCTATCAAAGTTTTACATAGGAATACATAGAAAAAAAAAATACATAAAAAACTTCTTATCAAGAACAGCAAAGCCATGATTAGTTATATTCACTACTGGACGAAAAAAGTGCTGAGAATCCCAAATTTTACTGATAATGTTTGATAATTACTGATACTGTGCTGTTCTTGCTGATAAATACTGATATTTACTGTTATTCTTACTGTTGTTACCGATAATTTTAGTTGTTTCTGATAAATACTGATAATTACTGTCGTCTTTACTGTTGAGTCTGATAAATACTGATAAATACTGTTGATGTGCTGTCGATGCTGAGATTTACTGATAATTACTGTGGTCATTGTTCTTTAACTGAGAAGGTGCTAAAAAACCTTGAGTGATGATTAATTATTTTAAAGAAAGTATTTTATCAACAAAATTCATTACAATCTACTTACTAGTTAAATTCTAAATGAAAAAGTCACATGAATTATTTGTTTTCACATTTCATTATTCATTTATTTATTTTTATTTTATTATTATTTTTTTTACATCTTAATGTTAAAATTAGATCATAAATGTTTATGTTTTCCTTTATCTTTATATTTCTCCTTTGTTGTCAATATCTGAAAAGGGGGGGGGGGTGTTCATGCAGTGGTTACTCTACCTATACAGGTACTTTTTAAAACAATTTTTTTTATTCACAAAGGTTTATTTAAAAAAAATCCCATCTCATATTTTTTTCCGCGTGTATTTGTACTGTTGTTAAAAATTTTAGGAAGCATCTTTGATACAGTCAATGGTTGCAATTAAATTTATATTTTCATGTAGAGAACAGGAATATTTGACAAGTAACATGGGTTCCATCTGCTCTGTTAGTTGAAACCCCCCCCCCCCCCTTTACAAACCATTCTCCTTTTAACAAGGCAGTATTAAATATTTCTCACAAAAAATCTATTCATATAACGTATACTATGCCCTTTAATGAAGAATGTGACAGGTTCAAATAATAAGATTTAATCATGATCTTAAATTTGTTGAATTATCTCTTTTAGCTAGTGCGCTCTAGTTTATGTCCTCGCAATTTTTTATATCATTTGGTGGTATCAAGCTATCTATCTTTCGTTGTTTTTTTTTTTTATTTTTATTTTTATTTTTTTAAGCCATCAGGAGCTAGAAATCTTATGCAGTCAGTTAAAACACGAAATAAAACAAAACTTGAAATTACACATTTGTTCTAAAACACTGTGTAAATTATTCACCTGTCCACCACGTGTGGAAGTTTCTACTTTCGTTTTGAGAATCGAGTCAAATATTAGTACATTTTGTACTTCTGACGATATGCATTTAGTAAAATTAGTAAAATTAGAAATAATCTTGAACAGAGTATAATATTTGTCGTCCATTTCTCGTTGTGCGAGACCAATGTACTCAAAGTACACACGACATTAGTCAATTAGTTATTCAGACTGTAGCAGAAAAAAGGGGGGATGAAAGACTGTTAACTAAGCTGATAGGCGCAAGGTTGCTTCTTTAGTTTTAAGTTCCATAAGTTATACATGTAATTATAAATTACTAAATATCTATAATATACCTGAATAAATAATTTTAGAGAATCAAGGAACAATACAAAATTCAGCTATTATAATAACATTTATTCATGAGTGTGATCAGCATGTTACTGACATTCATAATTCATAACAGATTTTTTTCTCGGATTCAGCGATGTGGAGATTTCGCGTTTCTGAATTGTGAACAGTTGATGCTAATATCATTAAACAAAATGCTAAATCACTAAACCATCTTTTTTATAAAAAAAATCTCGTATAAATTTTTCATAATTATTTATTAGATAAAGTCGAACTCTTCTTTATCAGATTCTCGTCTACGTTTTACAGGCCCTTAAACGATTCAAATGAATTTACATGTAGCACCCTTCCCCCTCGGATATTCTTTAAACTTTTTCTCAAGAAATGTACGTAAAAACTAGCAAATGAAATTTAATACTGAGCAAAGATCTGCATGAATTAAAATAAATTTATTTTATTTTAACATGTTTAAGTTACTTCATTTAATTAATAAGTTTGTACAATGTGTATTACTTCATTTCTTTTCTTTTATTATTTTGTACTGTGTCCTATTTTGCTAAACATTTTTCTATCAATTTAATTTGTCAACAAAATCGATAACAAATATAAAAATTTTGTGCATCCATAAAGATTGTTCCTGCTCCAAGTAGCAGGTACATGTACAGTGTAGGTTCATTTGTTTATTATTAACAACGGTGGCCGCAGACGCAGAACAATAGGTAATTAATGCCCATTGTTACGCTGACCACTACAACTTACATGGAGTATACATGTTGTACCCCGTTCTGCCCCAGTGCCTAAGACATGAAATATATGGAGATAACGAACAGTATTCAAGCTCAAAAGTCCATTATACAAAACAAAATAGGAGCAGAGCAAACACGGACCTCCAAACATCAGAGGTGGGATCAGGTGCCATGGAGGAGTGAGCATCCCCTGCCGACCGGTCACACCCGCCGTGTGCTCCTTGTCATGATCGGGAAATAACGGAAAAATCCGTGGACAATTCAGTGTGTAAATAATGGCCTAACAATTAGTATGAAAAACGTCAGTCAGCATTTGACTCAATGATAAATTGTATTTGCTGACAAGGTCATTGTATCGACCATAGAACTTACGAAATGATGACTTTAAACGAGACAGCTGATATTCTTGTTTCATCAACTTGTTTGTCAATAATTTACCTCGTTTTAGAAATTGTACATATGTAGAGCATGCTCTTGTGTATCGACTCAACTGAGAGATATATACCCCGTATGCAGGTGTACACAATAAATCTTCGATTTCTGATCAATTTAAATGTGTATTCCATTCAGATCTGTGACCTTACAATATTAAAATCGATCAACTTAATAATCCATTATTTACTTTTAGTAGGTCCCATTTCTTATTTTCCATTCCATAAAATTACATGTAAATTAAATTAAGATTTTTAAAACTTATTGAATAAAAATGTTTTACACATGTATGTGGTGACTTGTGAAATTGTAAGAGACCAACATCAAAATTACATGTACACGTGTATACCATTGCACTTACACTATAATTCTGACAAATAATTTTTGATCAGCCCCCATCTGCCGGTTGCACATGTATATTATTAAACGTGACACTAGCAGAGTTATATTCTGGGACGATCTACGAATGCTTGCATTACGTATTCTTAAAAAAAATAATAAATAAATAAAAAATGTGCCTCCAGATGCAACATATTCATCCCTGTTTTCATCTCTCAATTTATTTTGAAAAAGCATAAAATTTATCAGTTTTGGGTATATTTTCAGGGGGGAAAAGATCAGAAAGGCCGAACATTAAAAAAAAATTTGAAAAATATGCATATCTTTGGGAAAGAATAAAAAAAAAATGCTATCATGTAAGGCCATCTTTAAAAAGAAAATGATTGTTTGTGCTCTCCTGACCGAGTGAAAAAAGGTTCGAATCAAAATTTTTCTATTCTGCTGGAATTTTTTTTATCCCGAATTTTCCTTACCCATTAATAACTATTTCCACTTCAATGTTTTTTAATGAAAAAATTCACCAACCTCCTTACCCAAATTTCTTGAGTCGGGCTATCAATCCTTGTTTTAAAGCCTTATAATGTTTTAGTATTACAGTGACTTATGTTAATTTTAAAAATGAAATCATGCAAAAGGAAAATTCCATTTATTCTGCTTACAGACATACATGTACTATTTTCATAGATTCTTGGAAAACATTTGCCTTTACGCTGACAATTTTATTTAATGGTTATAACTTTAATTATTATTGTCAAGATTTTCACAACCGTATTGTACAGGTAATTGAGATCAATGTCATATATTTTGTCACAAGCAGTAAATGTAAAGAAATATGAAAATGTTGTTGTGAATATTAAATAAAAAGAAAGAAATGATTGAAGAAGGTTTCAACAACCCTAGTAAACTCTATTTTAGCACCTTCTCAGCTCAAGAACAATGACCACAGTAATTTATCAGTAAATCTCAGCATCGACAGCACATCAACAGTATTTATCAGTATTTATCAGACTCAACAGTAAAGACGACAGTAATTATCAGTATTTATCAGAAACAACTAAAATTATCGGTAACAACAGTAAGAATAACAGTAAATATCAGTATTTATCAGCAAGAACAGCACAGTATCAGAAATTATCAAACTTTATCAGTAAAATTTGGGATTCTCAGCACTTTTTTCGTCCAGTAGTGATTTAAATGGTAGCATATCCTCAAGTAATGTAGATTCAAATTTGTTCAAATCATGACCCCCAGGAGAATAGAGGGGCCATAACAGGGGATCAATGTTATACAAAGGAATACAAAGGATATATCAATAAAAAAAATTTTCTTAAGAACAGCAAAGCCATTTTTTGTCATATTAATTGAAAAGCATCCCTTTGAAGGTTTGATTCAAGTTAGTTCAAGTCAACCCTCCCTCCCTCCCCCCCCCCCCCCCCCCCCCCCAAACCACTTTTATATTTAAACTTTTCAAGACTGAACTGATTTTTGCTTTTTCCTAGCCAAAGTACTCAGGTGAGCCGTGTGGCCCCTGGACCTCTTGTTTCACAATTTCATCTTCTTATCTAGAACGACTGTGCCAATTTCAACCAAACTTGGCACAAAGTATCCTTGGGTAAAGGGGATACAAGTTTGTTCAAATGAAAGGCCACGCCTTCTTTCAAGGGGAGATGATTACGAATTAGTGAAGAATTAATGGCATCATTTAAAAATCTCCTTCTCATGAACCATTAGGCCAAGAAAGATGAAACTTATGTGAAATCATCCTTAGGTAGTGTAGATTAAATTTTTTCAAATCATAACCCCCGGGGGTAGGGTGGGGCCACAATGGACGAGCAAAGTTTTACATAGGAATATATAGCAAAATCTTTAAAAGTCTTCTTCTCAAGAACAACATAGCTATGGTTGGTCATATTTATATGGTAGCATCCTCAGGTAGTGTAGATTTCCAGATTTGTTCAATTCATGACCCCAGGGGGTAGAGTGGGACCACAATGGACGATCAAAGTTTTACATAGGACTACATAGGAAAAATCTTTAAGAATATTGTTCACAAGAACAACAAAGCTATGATTGGTCTTATTTATATGAAAGCATCATCAGGTAGTGTAGATTCCAGTTTGTTCAAATCATTACCTTGGGGGCACAATGGAATAGGAATACATAAGAAACAGCAAAGCCATTATTAGGTAGTGTAGATTCAGATTTGTTCAAATCATGACCCCCAGGGATAGAGTGCAGGGATTGATCAATGCTGATATAGGGTGCAGGGATTGATCAATGTTGATTTAACTACCGGTAAAAGGTACCTTTCTCCTTTAGAAATAATGTCAATTTGAAAATTCCCCTTTTATTTACCTAAAATTTCCCCGATTATACAAACATGTAATGTTTAAAATATATTTTTATAATAGTTCTAGAAGTTACCTCCAGATTAGCAATCAGAATGCAGATTTTTGCTACATTTATCAGAAAGTTTCCTGAGCATCTTGTCCTGGGACTCCCATTGTATATTCACACCCAACACTAATGTCGAGCAATCATTCTTATTTTTCCCCCTTTACATGAAAAGGGTAGTCAATTAAAATATCTAGATTAATCCCTGGGGTGGGCACCACAATGAAAGTTCAAACGTATAGGATAAAAGCCACAATTCGGAAAAGAGAAATGTGTAAGCATACAAGGGTTGTTCCGGAAGTTCGTGGACTACCGTCATAACTTTTTAACTCAACGTAAATTGGGAAAGAAAAAGGTTCACTTAGAGCCTTTCTTGGCCCTGTGAATTTCAGAAAAACTGAAACTGCTCGGTTTTAGTTGACAATGCATTAAATATCATTTAGACCTTTGGTGACTGCGCATCTATCAAAAATGACGTAATTTTCTGGCTAGTCAATGCATTATGAGGTCATGAAATGCGTCATTTTCCTCATATTCTGAAAAACTCTACAAAACAGCGAATTTTTAAAGCTGTTTTCCGATATTTAATATAGAGCGCAACCTCTGATCTAAAAGATGCAACTATTAAATGATAGAACTATTTCTGAGGATTACAAAACATGTTTTATTTTTTAGATCAGAGGGTGGGCTCATATTATTTCTCTTCTGTGAAAGTACTCAAATATACTTGTTTTCCTTAAAATTAAAGAACATTGCAATTCCATGAAGCCTGTTTTCCAAGACCTTTGCTTTAAGGAGAAAATTTTTAATAGGAAATGAAAGCACTAAGTCTCTACTTTATCTTGATGTTTAAAATGGAACATAAAATGTTAGTCAAAAAATTGGTATATTTACAGGGCCATTATATGCATAAAATGAACCTAGCTCTTTGGAAGAGATATTTCTACAGTCATATGTCAAAAAATTTGGAAGAGATATTTCTGCAGTAAATTCAAATGATGTGTATTATTTTTTTTCAAAATATCTTGGTTTATTTCAAACTTATTTAGACTTTAAAAATGCGAAAATTGGACCCTGGAGCAGGTCAAAATTTTGTAATTTACAATCAAGACACTAAATAATTTCTGAAGTCATATCTTCCGTCAAATGACACAAAAAACGAAAAATTCAACATGGTCAAATTAAGAATTGTTTCATTGTTTCTGATTCCAAATTATGACATAATAATTTGCTTCATTGAAAAGAAATCGGTTTCAGAAGAAAGGTAGTCCTTATTGAAAAAGGCAAAAAAGATGACGTCGTAGAATGTTACGAAGCAGCAGTTCACCATACAATTTTGTGTTGTACTTTGGAAAACTCCAGAAAAAACTGAAAATGCCAGAGGATGTAGGAAATATGTCAAAAGCAAGCCATGCATATGTGTGTACATGGTGCAAGTGGTATTTGAATGATAGACTTCTCAGTAGGGCTGGGACGATATATCGAGATATCGATAATATCGATTCTGTGTGAGGACGATACGCATATCAATACATATGAAGAAATATCGCAGAAAAATTCTGACATGTATTTCTTTGTTTACTTAACATTTTGGGTTGAAAAAATAAAATATATATGCTAAATATAAATATAAATATGGAATACATAATAATTAACAACACTTGTGTAAAATAATTTTGTTTTACAACAAATATACAACTTCTATGAATAAATTATTTTTATTTGTGAAGAAATGTTAGGTTCATTTCAACACAAAAAAAGATTTTATAACCAATTATAAACATATCGTGATACGTATCATATTGTGGCTTAAATATCGTGATACGTATTGATATAGAAAAAGTTGTATCGTACCAGCCCTACTACTCAGCTTAGACAATGGTGATCTGTATAAAAACAGATTATCTGTAAAAATCTTATTAAAAAACATTGAAAAGTTGGTAACGTCAGAGATTGGCGCTTCACAGATTCTGATCTTGTGAAAGCACATTTGTGCAGTGAAAAAATATTACATTGACAAACAAAATGATGCTACTGGAGCAATTGTAAGCAAAATAGATTTCAAGTGATAATTTGTAAATGTATGTTGTTTAATGCTCCTCTCGAGAATTTTTCACTCATATGGAGACATCACCATTTGCCGGGGGAGAGCTGCAAATTTTGTCCTATACTTGGCACTTACAGCCATTGAGCAGTGAGGGATCTTTTGCGTGCCAGCACCTACAGCAACACGGGACCTCGGTTTATACGGTCTCATCCGAAGGACTGGTCTCCACGTCCCACAGTGGGATTCGAACCCGCGACGTAAGGATCAACTCCTTACTTCACGACTCTAGAGCAGACGCTCTAACCACTGCGCCAAGCGGGCAACTTTCAAGTGATAAAGAAATGTTTGATTTTAAAATTAAATGACAATTGAATTCTATTAAAACACATGAAATGAAACTTTATACATCAACAAAATACATATTTTTTAGGGATGTCAAAATATTTATTTTCCTTAGTTGATTATTCGTTGCATTATTCGAATGATTGTCAAATATATTCAGAACATTTTCTGAAAATAAAATTGTTTATCAAACTTCACTGGTACATGATGTATTTATAACTCCGAAACCCATTTACTTTAATCTATTTAAAAAGTAACATAAAAATTTATGCAACGTAATGCGTGGATAGCATGAATATTTGAATTTCGAAACCTAATTCTCCAAAATGTATGATTTCCCTGTCAATAGAATATGAAATAAATTAGGGAAGAGGGTTTATCTCACACTATCCACACATCAAGTACCTGTGAAATTGTTAAACAGTTAGATATAATATACTGCTTATTTGACAAATGTTTGCTCTGGCTATCAAAATGTCCTTATACAGTTTAAAATGTAAACGAATTGTTTTAATAATTATCGAAGTGTCAAAACATAACACAGTTATGGTTTCTTCCTTGTGTTTGAGCAATCTTAAAATAACAAAAAATAATTGGTACATGATATAAGATCAAGTCCAATTAATAATTTTACAAATAAAGCCTAGTAAATTGGTTGGTCATTAATTACAAAAACAACACAGGAAGTTACTAATAAATAATTCCCGCAGTACGCAGCTGTAGAGAAGCACTTATGATTACTGTACTTTCTATACATACATGGAAAATCAACCGTTTTTTGTTGAGGAAAATTATCTTATCCACTGTCTCTGAGGAAAGACGTCTTCTCAATTTTGTGATGAGAATTTCATCACGTTATCACTCTTTTATTGCATTTATTTAATTATGATAATATTCGAATGTCGTTTCATTATTCGATCGTTGGTCCATTTGACTGATAGTTGAATAGTCGACTATTCGTTGACATCCTTAATATTTTTACATATGATAATGTGCTCATTTTAAATTTCTTAAAGATAGTATAACGAAGATTGGCATAGTCCACGAACTTTCCAAACAACTCTCATACTTAGTGTAGATTCTTTTTTTTTTTTTTTTAGTGTAGATTCAAGTTTGTTCAAATCATAACCAACCACCCCCTCCCCCCCCCCTTTTTTTTTAGGGGTAGGTCGGGGCCACTTATGCATTTTTACTTTTTAATACTGAACTAATTTCTGCTTTTTTAGCTCTACTGGTCAGAGACCAGAAGAGCTTATGCGATAGTAAGGTGTCCATCGTCCATCCATCCGTCTGTCTATCTGTCTGTCCGTCTGTAAACAATTTTTCAAAACGCTACTCCTCCTACAGTTTTGGTTCAATCTCAATATAACTTGGCACACATGTAGACCAAAGTAAGATACATAATTTAGTGCATCAGTTTTTGATTTCGATGGACGGTGTTGCCATGGTTACTAAAAATAGAAATGTCTGTGAAATTCCTTTAAAAGGCTACTCCTCCTACAGTTTTGGTCCAATTTCAATATAACTTGGCACACAAGTAGACCAAAGTAAGATACATAATTTAGTGCATCAGTTTTTGATTTCGATGGACGGTGTTGCCATGGTTACTAAAAATAGAAATGTCTGTGAAATTCCTTTAAAACGCTACTCCTCCTACAGTTTTGGTCCAATTTCAATATAACTTGGCACACAAATAGACTGCACTATCATACATAATTTGGTGCATTGGTTTTTGATTTTGGTGAACGGTGTTGCCATTGTTACTGAAAATAGAAATTTCTGTGAAATTCCTTTAAAACGCTACTCCTCCTACAGTTTTGGTCTGATTTCAGTATAACTTGGCATATAAGTAGACTACACTAAGATACATGATTTACTTCATCGGTTTTTGATTTCGATGAACGGTGTTGCCATGGTTACTAAAAATAGAAATTTCTTTAAAATGCTACTCCTGCAAAATTTCTGGTCTGCTTTTAATATAATCAGGCATACAAGAAGACTATACTAAGATACATAATATAATGCATCGGTTAGTGAATTCGATGAACAATATTGCCATGGTTACTTAAAACAGAAATTTTTGTGAAATGCCCATAAAACGTTACTCCTCCTGCAATTTTGGTCTGATTTCAATCTAATTTGGCACACAGTTAGAAAACACTATGATACATAATATGTATTTCTGTTTTTTTTTTTATTTCGGTCAATGGTGTTGTCATGGTTACTAAAAATAGAAATTTCCGTGAAATACTTTTAAAACATTACTCCTACAGTTTTCATTTATTTCAATATAACTTGGCACAGAAGTAGACTACATTAAGATACATAATTCTATTTATTGTTGCATGTTGCAAAGTTTCAAATCCAAGTGCTACTTTTCTTTTGTTATACGTACAGACCAGTAGAGCTACAGTCTCATCAGAGACTTCTGGTTTTTTAAAGAAAGCCTTTTCGGAATCTGCTTTGCTGATTTGAAGCACATGGAAAGTTTGTGCTAAATTTGAAAGTATTCCAATTTAGGTTTTGAAGTTATTTTTCCTCTCCCAAATTATTAAACAAGTGCATCATGTATTAGGCCTACACTTTCTTTGAACACTATATTTTATCGAATGCAAGTTGTTTTCCAAGATTCCTTTATACGTACATAAATTTGTTCCTGCTGGCTCTAATAACGATCTCGTTCTATCAGAAGCCATTTTAAATTGACTTCAAACTTTGATTTGTCAAAACAACTCCCAGGTAATTGTTTACACCTGCACTGATAATTTACTCAGTCTGGTACATAGCCATCGGCATTGTTTACGTAGATCCAAGCTTGGGTTGTAACTGGAGGTTAAAAGTGAAACCTAATTTATGAACCGGAAATTGGGAGATTTTCGGGTTGTTTGGCAAAAATCGGATGAAAAGCAAGACCCGTCGTGTCATAAAAAATAATTGGGTTAAGGGTTGAAAAATCGGGTGTAACCTGATGAAATTGGGTGAGTTGGCAACTATGCATGGTATAGCATTTTTTTCAGCATTAGCCATGACCACAACTTGGGCAAACAAAAATAACTCTTGTCTGAAGAGCTAGGTTCACTTTATGCATATAATGGCCCTGTAGATATACCGATTTATTGACTAACACTTTATGTTCCATTTTAAACATCAAGATAAAGTAGAGACTTAGTGCTTTAATATCGTATTAAAAATTTTCTCCTTAAAGCAAAGGTCTTGGAAAACAGACTTCATGGAATTGCAATGTTCTTGAATTTTAAGGAAAACAAGTATTAATTCGAGCCCTTTCAAAGAAGAGAAATAATATGAGCGCACCCTCTGATCTAAAAAATAAAACATGTTTTGTAATCCTCAGAAATAATTCAATCATTTATTAGTTGCATATTTTAGATCAGAAATTGCGCTCTATATTAAAAATCAAAAAATAGCTTTAAAAATTGGCTGTTTTTGTAGAATTTTTCAGGATATGAGGAAAATGACGCATTTCATGATGTCATAATGCATTGACTAGCCAGAAAATTACGTCATTTTTGATAGATACGCAGTCACCAAAGGTCTAAATGATATTTAATGCATTGTTAACTAAAACCAAGCAGCTTCAGTTTTTCTG
The DNA here is from genome assembly GCF_033153115.1 of Saccostrea echinata. Classification (NCBI taxonomy): domain Eukaryota; kingdom Metazoa; phylum Mollusca; class Bivalvia; order Ostreida; family Ostreidae; genus Saccostrea; species Saccostrea echinata. Next base: position 16,962,514 of record NW_026889774.1, read on the forward strand.
AAATTCACATGGCCAAAAAAGGCCCTAAGTGAACCTTGTTCTTTAAAGCTCATTACATTGAATATTATCAACATAAATCATTATTATCATCTCACAGATCTTCAAAAAATATATTAAATTTTCAAAATGTCAGGAAAAGGTGTTGCACTCCTGATATTTTTAGCATCATTTTTATGCACCCGCCATAAAAAGGGCCAAGGCGTATTGTGTTACCCCATTCTGTGATTCTGTCATTCTGTTCTGTCATTATTCCCTTTCCATTCCTTATCTTTGCAATGGTTGCACACATTCAAATCAAATTTGGACATACAGATACGTCATAGGAATACACTGGTCAAGTTCGAATTTGGTTAGGGTCCGATGATTTTTGACAGAGTCATCCCTCTTGAACTTAGAGTAAGAAATTTTCAGTTTCTGCTCTCTAACTTTTGTAGGAATGTATGTACAAGGTTGAAATTTTATATGCAGGTATTTTACCAGAAAATACAGGTCAAGTTCGAATACAGATTTAAAACTAATTATGTCATTTAAAATTTTGGCTGCCTGCGGGGGCATTCATGGCGCTACAACACATCTAGTTGGCATAAATTTTTCATGTATTTGGTGATTTAATTGAGATGTCAATCAGATAATTGGCACTTAATTAGCAAATATAAAAAGACATATGCTGAGTTATAATTTTTTTCTTCTCCTTGCCTGTATTTTAAATGCAGACTCAGGAGATCTGATCCTTTTTTTTATTCACCTATATGCAAACACCTCGTAAGACCAATTATGATTTGTTGGATTGCATGTACAGTGAATATAGATAGCTAGCAAATATGCCATTGTATTTTTCAATGATTACATAATAGTCCAATTCATATTTTGTTAAAGGTGAGATGACGAAGACTTTTGAAATGCTTATACAGGATAAATGTTTGAATTCAGACCCAAAACAGAGACCTAAAATCAGCAGCTTAATGAATGACCAGTTATTTAGGTAGGAATGCACATATTGTTTTTTTCATATATTTTTGAGTGAAATTAAGTAAAAATCAACTGTTAAAACTTTTCATGTGAAATCTTTTGAATTGGTATAAGTATATTATGTTGACAAAATGCATTAATACCTGGATGTGTTTTAGCTCATCTGAGCTGAAGGCTCAAGTGAGATTTTCTGATCACATTTTGTCTGGCGTCTGTCTGTCCATCTGTAAACCTTTCACATTTTCAACTTCTTGGGGATAATTATGAGTTAGGAAAAAAAAACCAAAACAAAAAACAAAAAACAAAACAAAACAAGAGGCCCAAGGGCCTTAACGGTCACCTGAATATAATACAACAATTTCGAAGTTAAATACACTGATAGATGAAGCAATGTGCCCTAAAGCAAGAGAAGTAGGAAGATCAGGATCAACAAAATAATTAGTCTAGTATTCAGTATCAACTCATAAATTAAGTTCTAATCTGTCCCCCACTTAACACTATCACCATGCAGACTATTAACAAACTATTAGTGCTTCTGTACTATTTTTATACCCATATTAAGACCTCTAGCATTGACCTCTCTTATGGTCTTTGAAGAACTTTTAATAAGATAAGTTATTTTTGTCTCATTTTTAGCTCACCTGAGCTGAAAGCTCAAGTGAGCTTTTCTGATCACCCGTTGTCCGTCGTCCGTCCGTCTGTAAACTTTTCACATTTTCGACTTCTTCTCAAGAACCACTGAGCCAATTTTAACCAAATTTGGTACAAAGCATCCTTGAGTGAAGGGGAGTTTAAATTGTTAAAATAAAGGGCCAAACCCCCTTACAAGGGGAAATAATCAAGAAAAGACAAAAATAGGATGGGGTCATTAAAAAATCTTCTTCTCAAGAACCACTGGGCCAGAAAAGCTGAAACTTATGTGGAAACATTCTGGGGTAGTGTAGATTCTAAATTGTTAAAATCATGACCCCCGGGGAAAGGGCGGGGCCACAATAGGGAATCCAAGTTTTACATTGAAATATATAGAAAAAAATCTTTAAAAATCTTCTTCTCAAGAACCATTGAGCCAGAAAAGCTGAAACTTACATTGAAATATATAGAAAAAAATCTTTAAAAAATCTTCTTCTCAAGAACCATTGGGCCAGAAAAGCTGAAACTTATGTTGAAGCATCCTGGGGTAGTGTAGATTTAAATTGTTAAAATCATGACCCCCGGGGAAAGGGCGGGGCCACAATAGGGAATCCAAGTTTTACATTGAAATATATAGAAAAAAATCTTTAAAAATCTTCTTCTCAAGAACCATTGAGCCAGAAAAGCTGAAACTTATGTTGAAGCATCCTGGGGTAGTGTAGATTTTAAATTGTAAAAATCATGACCCCCGGGGAAAGGGCGGGGCCACAATAGGGAATCCAAGTTTTACATTGAAATATATAGAAAAAAATCTTTAAAAATCTTCTTCTCAAGAACCATTGGACCAGAAAAGCTGAAACTTATGTTGAAGCATCCTGGGGTAGTGTAGATTTTAAATTGTTAAAATCATGACCCCCGGGGAAAGGGCGGGGCCACAATAGGGAATCCAAGTTTTACATTGAAATATATAGAAAAAAATCTTTAAAAATCTTCTTCTCAAGAACCATTGGACCAGAAAAGCTGAAACTTATGTTGAAGCATCCTGGGGTAGTGTAGATTTTAAATTGTTAAAATCATGACCCCCGGGGAAAGGGCGGGGCCACAATAGGGAATCCAAGTTTTACATTGAAATACATAGAAAAAAATCTTTAAAAATCTTCTTCTCAAGAACCACTTAGCCAGACAAACTGAAACTTCTGTGGAAGCATGCTGGGGTAGTGTAAATTCTAAATTGTAAAAATCATGACCCCCAGGGAAGGGCGGGGCCACAATAGGGAATCCAAGTTTTACATTGAAATACATAGAAAAAAATCTTTAAAAATCTTCTTCTCAAGAACCATTGGGCCAGAAAAGCTGAAACTTATGTGGAAGCATCCTGGGGTAGTGTAGATTCTAAATTCTTAAAATCATGACCCCTGGGGGCAGGACGCGGCCACAATAGGAAATCCAATTTTTATATTGAACTATATATAAAAAAAATCTTCTCAAGAACCACTTGGTCAGAAAAGCTAAGACTTTTGTAGAAGCATCCTGGGGCAGCGTAAATTCTAAAGAATTCAAATCTTGACCCCTGGGTGTAGGGCGGGGCCACAATAGGGAATCCAAGTTTTACATTGAAATATATAGGAAAAATCTTCAAAAATTTTCTCCTCAAGAACCTCTTGGCCAGTAAAGCTGAAACTTATATGGAAACATCCTAGGGTAGTGTAGATTTTAAATTGTTAAAATCATGATCCCTGCGGGTAGGGCGGGGCCACAATAGGTATTACAAAAAGATCATCTGGTGAAGAACAGCAGGGCCAAAGTTATTCAGGTGAGCGTTGTGGCCCATGGGCCTCTTGTTATTTATCTATTACTTACAGGTCTACCTGATTATTAAAACTAAGAAAGTACCTTTTTAATTATACGATAAACATTCTTGCATAATTATCTTATTCTATTAACCTTTCAAATACATTATTTACAGTGATTAATTATCAAAGGTGAATGGAAAAGGGGAATAACTTCTCTCAGTAGAATACAAAGTAATAGAGCCCTGCCCAGGACCAGAATGCTTAGACGAATGGTCCAGATGTTTAAAAATCTGGTAGAAATACACTTACTCATATCATTTAAACTTTTACTCAGTTTGCTTCGAATATGCCCAGAAGCAGAGAAGAATTTCACGGGTACAATGCATTTTCACTACAGATTCAACAAAGCCTTACCCTAACACCAGAACCCAAGACCAAGGGTCAAGAAATTTACAAATTTGGAAGAGTTACCCTCATCATCATAACAATGAACTTCAAAGAATTAACACTTTTCCACTATATTATCAAAAGCCCCCCCCCCCCCCCTCGTTATGCCAGAACCCCTCACCCTAGGACCACAAGATTTAAAAATTCTGTTCAAAGCTCCCATTTTCATCATAGCTAAGCAATTTATTTATCAGCTCAACACTAAGGAGCAGACAGGATTAATTAATGATTAATTAATAGAATGAATGCTTTTTCACTATATAATCAATAGAGAGCCCCCCCCCCCCCCCCCCCCACCACCACCACCTCAAGAACCCCAAAAACTGAGGCCATATATTTAAAAATTTTGGAAGAGGCATCCTTGTCTATCATAATCATGCACTTAGTTTGTTTAAATAATCTCCAGTAGCAGAGAAGAAGATTTTCAATGCATTTTCACTATATAATCAATAGAGCCCCACCCTAACACCAGAACCCCTGACCCTGGGGCCATGAAATTCACAATTTTTGAAAAGGCATCCTTATGCATCATAACCATGCACTTAGTTTGTTTAAATAGTCTCCAGTAAAAGAGAAGAAGATTTTCAAAAAATCAATGCATTTTCACTATATAATCAATAGAGCCCCACCCTAACACCAGAACCCCTGACCCTGGGGCCATGAAATTCACAATTTTTGAAAAGGCATCCTTATGCATCATAACCATGCACTTAGTTTGTTTAAATAGTCTCCAGTAGCAGAGAAGAAGATTTTCAAAGAATCAATGCATTTTCACTATATAATCAATAGAGCCTCGCCCTAACACGAGAAACCCTGACCCTGGGGCCATGAATTTCACAATTTTGGAAGAGGCACTCTTGCTCATCATAACTATGTACTTAGTAACTTTATTTAATACCCAGGAGCAGAGAAGAAGATTTTCAAAGAATTAAAGCATTTTCACTATATAATCAATAAAGCCCCACCCTAACACCAGAACCCCTGACCCAGGGGCCATGGCTTTCACAATTCTGGAAGAGGCCCACCTCCTCATCATAACTATGTACTTAGTTTATCACCTTAATGCCCAGGAGCAGAGGAGAAGATTTTCAAAGAAATAATGCATTTTCACTATATAGTTGATAGAGCCCTGCCCTAACACCAGAACCCCTGACCCTGGGGCCATGAATTTCACAATTTGGGAAAAGGTACTCTTGCTCATTATAACTATGTACTTAGTTACTTTATTAAATATCCAGAAGCAGAGAAGAAGATTTTCAATGAATTAATGCATTTTCACTATATAATCAATAGAGCCCCGCCCTAACACGAGAAACCCTGACCCTGTGGCCATGAATTTCACAATTTTGGAAGAGGCACTCTTGCTCATCATAACTATGTACTTAGTAACTTTATTTAATACCCAGGAACAGAGAAGAAGATTTTCAAAGAATTAAAGCATTTTCACTATATAATCAATAGAGCCCCACCCTAACACCAGAACCCCTGACCCAGGGGCCATGGCTTTCACAATTCTGGAAGAGGCCCACCTCCTCATCATAACTATGTACTTAGTTTATCACCTTAATGCCCAGGAGCAGAGGAGAAGATTTTCAAAGAAATAATGCACTTTCACAATATGATCTATATAGCCCCACCCTGGGGCCAGAACCCCTGACCCTGGGGCCATGAATTTCACAATTTTGGTAAAGGGCTCAATGCTTATTACAATGATGCCAACAGTTTGACTGCTTGACGTCCAGGAGTAAAGAAGAAGATTTTTAAAGATTGCATTATTTTTGGTGGTTTTAGCCCCACCCCTCAGGCCCCAGGGGGGCAGGGACCATGAAATTCACAATTTTTGTTCCCCTTCACCTATAGATGCTATATGCCAAATTTGGTTGAAATTGGTTGAGTGGTTCTAGAGAAGAAGTTAAAAATGTTCAAAAGTTAACGCATGATGGATGACGCACGACGACGGACGAAAACAGATAGCAATAGGTCACCTGAGTGACTCAGGTGACCTAAAAACGGCATCTTTCAAAAAATCTTTTTATCAAGAACCACTTGGCCAAAATATATGAAACTTATTTGGAAGCATCCTCAGTCAGAGTAGATTCAAATTTGTTCAAAACGTTAATGTAGTCTGTACCACATGAGTGCCTCTAACACATTTTAAAATGATATCAAATAAATTTGAATTGTTTTCAAAGTAAATTTCATTATACATTAAATTTTATAGACTGCATTCTCAGGCAAACTGCATTTTGTCAGACCCAAAACCAAAGTGTTTCCCTGAGGATGTCAGGCTGAAGGCAAACAGCTTGGTTCAAGAGGTCAGCAAATTGTATTCTGTATGAAAACATAGTAGATAAATATTTTGTTATGCCTTTTATTTTTCATAATGATGTATCTTTTGCTGGCACCCAAGTTTGGAATGTATGATGTAAATTTAGTTTACATGCACAGCAAATTAAACTTGGTCAATTCTGTTACTATCAAACACCAACAAATGCTAATAAAACAAAGATGATCCCACCCTGCAGTCATCTTCACTAGGGAAGGGATTCTGATTTGCTTAACTCTCTCACAAACCCTTGGCCTATGGTGCTGTCATAGTCAGGATTTTTTCCTCAAGTTTCATGATATTGTTCAACAATTCAGGGATTGGTTTTGTAAATGATGATATCTCAGTTCAGAATATATTTTGACTCTGAAGTCCTGGGAATGAAAAACACAAGAAAACAATGATTCATAAGATATTGCCATTCTTTGAATAGCTGTTATATCATCTAGCTTATAGCTATGTTGCACTTATAGATTTGCACCCAAAAAAACATATACAAGGGTTGTCCCAAAAAGTCGTAGACAGGGAAAACAATTTAGTTTCTCTTTGCTAAATTAAATTTCTTTTCTTGTCATAGTAAAAAGCAACATTTTTTGATCATATATTTAAAGTTTCATGATAGTAACACATTTAAGAGCTAGTCTCAAGCTCAATATTTTAATGAGGCCAAGTCTAATTCCAGTGCGCATGATTTTGGGCAGCTTTTAAGTTTCATGCAGTCATATCTGCAACATAACACCTATCCAGGTATTGTAATTATAACACAAAATGAACATTATCTGTAATGTTTATGGGTCTTAAAATGTGCTTTAAAGACAATATTTAGGAATAAATGCTGAAATGGCTTTCATGATGTCACTGTCTTCCGGTTCTGTAAGCAATGCATGACGCTAAAGAATGACGCTTGACTCGCTTGATTATTCAAGATGTCCATGGACATTTTATTAAACACTGTTGACAGAACATCATAAGAAATATAGCAGCAATCTAAACGTTGTTATTTTTTAACAAAATAATTCATCTGCGCAGATATATACAAAATGTATGTTGCAATATGGCAAATTTAGAGGTATTGGGCATTGGGAAAAAAATAAACTTTGTAATAATTCCTAGACCAAACCAGATGGTCAACTTTTTTGAAATTTCACAATTTTCTGACTTTTTACAATAACTTTCATGTATTTGACTGAAAAGGAAATCCCTAGGGCAGAAATACAAAAAATTTGGGGAAAATGTGATAATTTGGCACTTTTCCAACAAATTCCCATAGGGTCCAATGTAAAATTTGACAACTTTTAAGATGGCCCTCTTAGAAATCGGGATGGTAAATTTTTGATATTTTTATCTTAAATAATTAATATAATAGTAAAAATTTATTCAAGAAAATTTATCAAAATATCTAGGGTAGAAATGATTAGACTCGGCCTCGTTAAAACATTGTAGACCTAAGATCATATGCATTCTAAAGATAACACTTATTTTAAATTAATTTTTTACTTGGTCTTGAGAAAAAAGAGTATCTCAAAATGGCTAAAAAAATCATACTCATTGATTTAGGATCTTTACATAGACCTTTAAAAAATAAAACATTTCATTTGAATTTTGTTTTTCATTATTAATTATATAAATAAGATCATTATTTTGAAAGTAAAACAAAATTTGAAACAAAACTGATAGAAGAAAATCGATCAGTTTGTATAGTTTTTCCATTTAATTTTGTTATTTTCCACCAATAAGCAAATGAACTGTTACTAAAAATAGATGCGAGGTTCAACAATTTTTAGCTCACCTGAGCTGCAGACTCAAGTGAGCTTTTCTGATCAAAATTTGTCCGTTGTTGTTGTCGTTGTTGTCTTCATCGTCTTTGTTGTAAACTTTTCACAATTTCATATTCTTTTCCAGAACCAAAGGGGCCAATTTCAACCAAACTTGGCACAAAGTATCCTTGGGTGAAGGGGATTCAATTGCAAGTTTGTTCAAATGAAGGGCCAAGCCTTCTTTCTAGGGGAGATAATTACAAATTAGTAAAAAATTAATGGCATCTTTTAAAAATCTTCTTCTCATGAACCACTATGCCAGGAAAGATGGAACATATGTCGAATAATCCTCAGGTAGTGTAGATTCAAGTTTTTTTCAAAACATGACCCCCGGGGATAGGGTGGGGCCACAATGGACGATCAAAAGTTTTACATAGGACTATATAGAAAAAATCATTAAGGATCTTGTTCTCAAGAACAACAAAGCTATGATTGGTCATTTTTATATGGAAGCATCCTCAGGTAGTGTAAATTCAAGTTTCTTCAAACCCCTGGAGGGTTTGGGTTTTAGGGTGGGGCCACAATGGGCAAGCAAAGCCATGATTGGTCATTGTCTATTTTTAAGCATCCTCAGTAGGGTGGGGCCACAATGGGCAAGCAAAGTTAGGCAAAGGGATTTTTAAAAAAAAATCTTCTCAAGAACAGCATTAGATTCAGATTTGTTCAAATCATGACCCCCGTGGATAGGGTGGGACCATTATGAAAGCTCAAACTTATAGGAAAAAAGCCACAGTTCAGCAAAGAAATGTGTAAACATCCTTAGTGTAGATTTAAAGTTGTTCAAATCATACCCCCCCTTTTTTTAGGGGTAGGTTGGGGCCACTTGAATAATAATATAAAATATAAAAGTCATCTGAATGACTTTATTTCCAAATTACTTTCCTGTTTATTTACTTCCAGACATGACCTGAAGTAATCCAAACGAATAAAAAGTTCATTCTACACCTTAATTATTCACAACTTATTATCCCTAAAAGTTTTCATGAAATTTTTTTTAAAAAGTTTAAAAACAAGTTCATTCTACACCTTAATTATTCACAACTTATCATCCCTAAAAGTTTCCATGAAAAAATACGCATGTATGAAACAACTTCTGTTTTTTGGCCGGCACTTCTGGCGGAAATAGTTTGCATTGACATGACCTATTAAACATCTTATTAGTCTTAAATGTCTGTAAAAACAAATTAAAGAAACTTGAAAAAAAAAAATCACTTTTTTGCATAGCTTCCTGTCACAACTGGAAGTGACAACAACGTATGATAAATGTGATAATTTTAACTTTTCAATCGTCAACTTCCCTTACTTATGTAGCAATTTACCCTTATCACCTGCATATGAGGTTTATATCTTTTAGTCGATTCAATATGCCAGAGCATGCTCTACGTACAAACAATTTCTGAAATGAGGTAGGTTATTGACAAACAAGTTGATGAAACAAGAATATCAGCAGTCTCTTTTAAGTCATCATTTCGTAAGTTCTATGGTCCATACAATGACCTAGTCAGCAAATACAATCTTTCATTAAGTCAAATGCTGACTGACTTTTTTCATAGAAATTGTTAGGCTATTATTTACACACTGAATTGTCGCCGGATTTTTCCATTATTTCCCGATCATGACAAGGAGCACACGGCGGGTGTGACTGGTTGGCAAGGGACGCTCACTCCTCCATGGCACCTAATCCCACCTCTGATGTCTTAGAGGTCCATGTTTGCTCTGCTCCTATTTTATAACATTAAATGGACCTTTGAGCTTGAATACTGTTCGTAATCTCCACATATTTCACCCTAGACATCTGCAGCATCAGTAACATATATAAAAATCATCTTAATTACTTAATTTACAAGCGATATTTATGGGAAAGTGGAACATCCAAATTATATAGTTTATCTCTTATAACTGGAAGTAGTCATTTTTATTTCTGATGGGACTAACATATTTCGAAACTACAAATCAGATGCAGTGAAGTAATACAAGTTTTGGTTGAAAAGAAAAGAAAATGAAATTTTCGATTTCTTTGATCACTTCCTGTGACGACTGGAAGTGACAGCTGACGGATTTAAAAATATTCAACAAACCTACTTGTCATGATCTGTAATCCCTGAAAGTTTGGTGTCTTAATCTTTTACCGTTTCTGAGATATCATCCGGACATGATCTCTTGAAAAAATGGAAATCGGACATAACACATAAATTACCTGTTGTATCGGAATAAGTAATATTTTGACAGTGCTATCATTGGGGCGATCACAGCTGTTTGATACATATTCACTTTAAAATAAAACTTGTATCCGCTTCTTCAAACCCCACAAGGATACATGTGAAGGTTCGAGACTGTGATATCATATATACATTGTTTTTTAACATTTTATCCATCTCCTAAAAAAAGTTCATTTGGGGCAATGTGCACAATCCAAAATTACTCTTCGCCTCGGCCTTCCCTTAAGGGCCGCTAGTTTGCAGTAATGAGCAGCACTCACTTCTAGATTTCTTTTTCTTTGACATCATTACAATTACGTAAATATATCCTTACTTTGCGGGTACGAATCCAACTGTGGGACGTGGAGACAGGTTCTTTGGATGAGATCGTATAAACTGAGGTTTCTTGTCACAGTAGGTGCTGATACAAAAGAGATCCCTCACTGTTCAAAGGCCATAATAGCCGAGCATAGATAAAAATTTGCAGCCCTCTACAGACAAGTGGTGGCGTCTCAATATGGGTGAAAAATTCTGAAAAAGATTTTAAATACACACACACACACAAACTAAACAAAAAAAAAAAAAAACAGTTATGCAAGTATATAGAAATTTCAAGAGCCAATCCTAATTTGCTTGACTTAAATTAAAATGGCGTTATAAGCCATAATTCTCTGTATTAGTAAAAGTATCAATAAAAATGTAATAAGGCAATAACATACAGTTTCTCTTAAATTTTGTTAACGTGGTTCACCAAATGTTAGACAAAATATTTCACTAGCACTTCTTTTCTTAAATTTTCATCACAAGTTCACTTGTGTTATATATAGAGAGATTGCCAATCAAATGGCATGTTCAACGCAATTGCAGCAATAAGAAACTGAGGGGTGGGGCTAGACCATCAAAATTAATGCAATCTTTAAAAAATCTTCTTCTTTACTCCTGGACATCAAGCAGTCAAACTGCTGGCATGATTGTAATAAGCATTGAGCCCTCTACCAAAATTGGGAAATTCATGGCCCCAGGGTGAGGGGTTCTGGCGCTAGGGTTGGGCTCTTATGTTTATATAGTGAAAATGCATTAATTCTTTAAAAATCTTCTCCTCTGCTCCTGGGTATTTAGCCAATGAACTAAGTACATAGTTATGATGAGGAAGAATGCCTCTTCCAAAATTGTGAAATTCATGGCCCCAGGGTCAGGGGTTCTGGTGTTAGGGTGGGGCTCTAATACAGTGGAAATACATTAATTCTTTGAAAATCTTTTCCTCTGCTCTTGGGTATTAAGCCCACGAAATAAGTACATAGTTATGATGAGGAAGAATGCCTCTTCTAAAATTGTGAATTTCATGACCCCTGGGTCAGGGGTTCTGGCGTTAGGGTGGGGTTCTATTGATTATATAGTGAAAATGCATTAATTCATTGAAAATGTCCTTCTCTGCTCCTGGGTATTATTTAAACAAACTAAGTGCATGGTTATGATAAGCAATGATGCCTCTTCCAAAATTATGAAATTCATGGCCCCTGGGTCAGAGGTTCTTGTGTTAGGGCGGGGCTCTATTGATTATATAGTGAAAATTCATTAATTCTTTGAAAATCTTCTCCTCTGCTCCTTGGTAATATATAAACTAACTAAGTATATTGTTATGATGAGCAAGAGTGTCCCTGGGTCAGGGGTGTTCTGGTGTTAGGGTTGGGCTCTTTAATTATGTAGTGAAAATGCATTTATTCTGTTAAATAAGCCCTTCTATTCCTTAGTGTTGAGCAGATAATAAAGTACATAGTGCTTCTTACAAAATTTTTAAAACTTTGTGGTCCCAAGGTGAGGGGCTTTTGTTTTTCTCATGGGGGGGGGGGGGGGAGGGGTCTATTTATAATATAGTGAAAATGTGTTAATTCTTTGAAAATCTTCAGCTAAGTGCAGAGTTATGATGATGAGGGTACCTCTTCCAAATCTGTGAAATTCATGACCCTGGGTCATGGGTTTTGGATAGGGTAGGGCTGTGTTGAATCTGTAGTCATGGTACATGTAGTGAAAATGCATTATTTCTTTGAAAATCTTCTCTGCTCCTTAGCATATCAAAGGCAAACAAAGTAAAAGTTTTAATAAAAGGATATTTTTACCAGATTTTTAGGTCACCTGAGTCACTCAGGTGACCTATTCTATTGCTATCCGTTTTTTGTCTGTCGGCGTTCGTCGTTCGTCGTGTGTTAATATTTGAACATTTTTAGCTTCTTCTCTGAAACCGCTCAACCAATTTTGGCATATGGCATCTATGGGTGAAGGGGAACAAAAGTTGTGAATTTCATGGTTCCTGCCTCCCGGGGCCTTAGGGATGGGGCTAAAACCATCAAAATTAATGCAATCTTTAAAAATCTGCTTCTTTACTCCTGGACATCAAGCAGTCAAACTGTTGGCATGATTGTAATAAGGATTGAGTCCTCTACCAAAATTGTGAAATTCATGGCCCCAGGATCGGGGGTTGTGGTACTAGGGTGGGGCTATATACATCATATAGTGAAAGTGCATTATTTCTTTGAAAATCTTCTTCTCTGCACCTGGGTATTAAATAAACTAAATATGTACATAGTTATGATGAGCAAGAGTGCCTCTTCCAAAATTGTGAATTTCATGGCCCCTGGTTCAGGGGTTCTGGTGCTAGGGTGGGGCTTTATTGATTATAAAGTGAAAATGCATTAAATCTTTGAAAATCTTCTTCTCTGCTCCTGGGTATAAAATATACCAACTAAGTACATAGTTATGATGAGTATGGCTGTCTCTTCCAAAATTATGAATTTCATGGCCCCTGGGTCAGGGCCTTCAGGGGTTCTGGTGAAAGGGGGGGGGGGGACTTTATTGATTGTATAGTGAAAATTCATATTTTTTTCAAAATATTTTTTCTACTCCTGGTTATAAAGCAAAGAAACAAGTGTATAGTGATGATGAGCAAGGATGATTTTACAAAATTTTTAAAAATTTGTGGTCCCAGGGGTTCTGTTGTTTCTCTGAGGGGGAGGGGGGGGGGCTCTATTTGATAATATAGTGAAAATGTGTGAATTCTCTGAAAATCTTCACCTAATTGCATAGTTATGGTGATGAGGGTACCTCTTCCAAATTTGTAAATTTTCATGACCCTAGGTTCTGATGTTAGGGTAGGGCTGTGTTAGATAATGAAAATGCATTATTTCTTTGAAAATCTCCTCTGCTCCTGGGCATATTGGAAGCAAAAAGAGTAAAAGTTTTAATAAGCAAGGTATTTTTACCAGAAGTTTGAACATCTGGACCACTTAGTCAAGTGTTCTGGTCCTGGCCAGGGCTCTATTAATTTGTATTTTACTGAGTGAAGTTATTCCCCTTTGCCATTCACCTTTGATGACTAATCGCTGTAGATAATGTATTTGAAAGGTTAATAGAATAAGAGAATTATGCAAGAACATTTATTGTATAATACAAAAAGTACTGTCATATTTTAATAATCAGTTAGACTTGGAAATAATGCAATAATAAAAATGAAACAAAAATAACATATCTTTTTAAATGTTCTTCAAAGGCCAAGTGAGGCCAATGTGAGAGGTAATAATATAGACATTTTGTTAAAAGTCTGCATGGTAATAGTGATAAAAAATGGGGACAAATAGAAAGATACTAGATCAATTATTTTGTTGATCTTAATTGTACGATTTTCCTTGCTATTGGGCAACAAAGCTTCATTTATCAGTTTATGGATCCTCTAAATTGTTGTACTCAGGTGACTGTTAAGGCCCTTGGGCCTCTTGTTAAACATCTAGACCATTTGGTCAAGTGTTCTGGTCCTGGCCAGGGCTCTATTAATTTGTATTCTACTGAGATAAGTTTTTCCCCTTTGCAATTCACTTTTGATAATTAATCACTGCAAATAATGTATTTGAAATGTTAATAGAATAAGAGAATTGTGCAAGAAATTTTATACTATAATACAAAAACTACTTTCATAGTTTTAATGATCAGATAGACTTGTAAATAATAAAATAATAAAACTGAGACAAAAATAACTTGTTAAAATGTTCTTCAAAGACCAAGAGATCCCAATGTGAGAGATTACAACACATCTAGGTTAAGGACTCCCATGTCTACATCAGCCTATGGAGGGTTCGGGGAAGCTACATGTGTGTATTATGATGTCACGTTAAAACAATTCATATGAATCTCGATGAATAAACTACATGTTCTTTTTAAAACACACTAAAATACTTTCGTTTCTCATAAATATTATAAAGATAAATGGATGTGTAACTTATCTTGCCAAAATAGCACTCTGAGTATGTAGAATGAAAGCCAGTTTGATCTCGCTGTACTTACTGAGATGATGTCATTTCTTATTTTGACACGCAGTTTCTCTGTACTTGAGGCGTGGATCAAGCTATTATCGTAGCTTGTAAAAATAAAAATAAACACGAAATAAGGTTAATTGGACCAAAATAAATACATATTCTAAAATATATTAATCCACATTTAATTGTCAAACTAAATTGATAATGTGTAGACCTTAGGTATAGCCGTAGGGAGCACATTTGTACAGTAATGTGCTAAAATGAGGGGCCAGCCCCTCAAAAATATCAAAAACTCAACGATATCCGCTTCACTATAAATTCTGAAATTTTAAACAAGTGTAGCTATTATTCCTACTATTCTGAAAAGTGCTGGGAGCTGGATGTGCATTGTTGATTTATTCCGTATTGTAACATTATTGTAGTGCGTATTACATCTATGTCTGGAGATTATAGAAAGACGGCTAAATTTTACACCATTCCCGAGCATGAGGAAGTTGCTCCTAGCACTTTTCATGTTAAGAAATTTGTAGTAAACAAAACAGAATAAATTTTATAGCAAAAGGATACCTGTATATCATTGAACTTTTATGATCTTTGTAGTAGTACATATATGTTCTAATTTTAAACCTGTCACATGACAAACAGCTGATGTTAGCGATATCGCTTTGGCCGAACTCGACAGAGACCCGATATATAGAAGTGCAAACACCACAATGCACATTCATCAAAACTATTGCTGTTAAAATAAATTAAAATTATATTCATTTCCTCCGATATATACATAAAGCTTATCTGTCATGGGTGTCCTTAACCTAGCTGCGAAGTTGGGGTTAAAAATAGTACAGAATTACCAATAGTTTGTTAACAGTCTGCATGGTGATAGTGATAAATTGGGGACAGATCGGAATTTAATTTTAATATGAGTTGTTACTAAATATTAGACTAATTAATTCATTGATCCTGATCATCCTATTTCTCTTGCTTTTGGGCAACAAAGCTTCATCCACTAGTTTATTTTATATTCTATGGATCCTCTAAGTTGTATTATACTCAGGTGACCGTTAAGGCCCTTGGGCCTCTTGTTTCAATTCCAAATTGCTTTTTAATTTCTACAGATATTTATATTCCTTTTAATGTATGTTCCTGGATTATTGATGGAGTAGTTTTACTTATATGTCAAGTTTCATATTATGGTGTTCGTGCTTTGTAGCAAGGATTTGCTAAATACTTATAAATTTCTATGATTGTACCGAAAAGTAGATGCATGTTTTGAAGCAGAGCTGCCGCTCAAGCTTTATTCCTGTCGTGTAGATCTAGAGGTCTTTGTGTATATAATATTATAGGTATAAGATGCTTCAGTCATTTGTTAGCTGCAGAAGTGTAATGTTATGGTTTAATATTTAGTCTTTGACCATAATGCTACAGATCCTGTAATGCAAATATGGTGCAATTTATGAAGCAAGATTTTCTGCGCACTTAGTAAAGAAAGTTCGGGTATATTGTTGTTACTCATGTCTGTCCATTCGTCAGTCCATCCATCGGTCTGTCACACTCTTCTTTCTCAAACTCCTCTTACATTTTACACAGTAGCCTAATCATCTTTTGGGAGATGGTTGGTGGTGTTATATAGATGTGCAGTAAGGTTTTGGAATTTTCATTTTCACCCTGGGGGTCAAATGGGGGTCGAAAAATGATGTTTTTTATGCAAAAAGCCCCTGGTTCCCTGAACTCCTCTTACATTTTACACAGTAACCTAGTAATCATCTTTTAGGAGATTGTGGTGTCCTGTAGATGTGCATTAAGGTTTCGGAATTTTTATTTTCACCCTTGGGGTCAAATGGGGGTCAGTTTAAAAAAAAAAAAAATATTTAACATGACTTGTTTAAACACCATGGTTCCCAGAACTTCCCTTATATTTTATGCATTAGCCTTAAATCATGATCATTTGGAAGATGATTGGTTTTGTCCTGTGGATGTGTAAAATGGTTTCAAAATTTGCATTTCCATGTGGATGGCAAATAGGGGCAGGAAAAAAATGGCCCCTCCCTAACTCATGGGGTCATTATTTGTACAAACTTGAATCTACACTTCTTGAGAATGTTTCCATATTAATCATGCTCTTGTTGTTCTTGAAACCAAGAATTTTGAAGGATTTTTTCCTTTTATTCCTATATAAAACTTTGATCCCTTATTGTGGTCTGACCCTACCCTTGGAGGTCATGATTTTAAAACTAGAAATATGTCCATAGGACATGAATGCCCCGCAGATGGTATATTACTAATGCAACATGAAAATTTGTATGAGTGTATGAAGTTTGATGAGAATATATTGAACAGTTTCTTTAAAATTGAAACTAAAATCTAAAAACAATTGGATATAGATGATAAATTCTCACCAAATTATGTATAAGTGCATGCTTACATAAAAATATCTTAAATTGTTTCTTTAAAACTAAGCAAAATACAAATTAAAGAGAAGGGATGTCAATGTCACAGGAAGGTGAAAAGTTTTTGATGCAGTTGAATAGCTCTCACTAATATATATCAGCATATTAGGTTTGATAAAAATATCTTGAATGATTTATTTAAAACTGAGGTTAACACTTATTTAAGAAAAGAGAGGTCAAAGTCAAAGGAAAGGTTGAAGTCAAAATGTTGATGCAGTTGAAAAGCTTACATCAGTATGTATTTACTATTAGCATATGAAGTTTGATAAAAATATCATAAATGGTTTATTTAAAATGTAGATAAACACTAATTTAACAAGAGGTCCATGGGCCACAGCGCTCACCTGAATAACTTTGGCCTTGCTGTTTTTCACCTGATTTCTCCCCCCCCCCCCCCCCGTAGTACTTATTGTGGCCCCACCCTACCCCCAGGGATCATGATTTGAACAATTGGAATCTACACTACCCTAGGATGCTTCCAAGTAAGTTTCAGCTTATCTGGCCCAGTGGTTCTTGAGAAGAAGATTTTTAAAGATTTTTCCTATATATTTCAATGTAAAACTTGGATTCCCTATTGTGCCCCCCCCCCCTACCCCTGGGGGTCATGATTTGAACAATTGGAATCTACACTACCCCAGGATGCTTGCAAGTAAGTTTCAGCTTATCATGCCCAGTGGTTCTTGAGAAGAAGATTTTTAAAGATTTTTCCTATATATTTCAATGTAAAACTTGGATTCCCTATTGTGGCCCCACCCTACCCCCGGGGGTCATGATTTGAACAATTTAAAATCTACACTACCCCAGCATGCTTCCACATAAGTTTCAGCTTTTCTGGCCCAGTGGTTCTTGAGAAGAAGATTTTTAAAGATTTTTCCTATATATTTCAATGTAAAACTTGGATTCCCTATTGTGGCCCCACCCTACCCCCGGGGGACATGATTTGAACAATTTAGAATCTACACTACCCCAGCATGCTTCCACATAAGTTTCAGCTTTTCTGGCCCAGTGGTTCTTGAGAAGAAGATTTTTAAAGATTTTTCCTATATATTTCAATGTAAAACTTGGATTCCCTATTGTGGCCCCGCCCTATCCCCGGGGGTCATGATTTGAACAATTTAGAATCTACACTACCCCAGGATGCTTCCACATAAGTTTCAGCTTTTCTGGCCCAGTGGTTCTTGAGAAGAAGATTTTTAAAGATTTTTCCTATATATTTCTATGTAAAACATTGATTCCACATTGTGGCCTCGCCCTACCCCCGGGGGTCATGATTTGAACAATTTAGAATCTACACTACCCCAGGATGCTTCCATATAAGTTTCAGCTTTACTGGCCCTGTGGTTCTTGAGAAGAAGATATTTTAATGACCCCACCCTATTTTTGTCTTCTCTTGATTATCTCCCCTTGTGACGGGACTTGGCCCTTCATTTTAACAATTTAAATTCCCCTTCACCCAAGGATGCTTTGTACCAAGTTTGGTCAAAATTGGCCCAGTGGTTCTTGAGAAGAAGTAAAAAATGTGAAAAGTTTACAGACGGACGGACAGACGGACAGACAGACGGACAGACAGACGGACAGACGGACGGACGGACGACGGACATAATGTGATCAGAAAAGCTCACTTGAGCCTTCGGCTCAGGTGAGCTAAAAAAGTGAGGTCAAGGTCAAAGGAAAAGTCAAGGTCAAAAAAGTTGATGCAATTGATAGCTCTCAGCAGTATGTATCAGCATATGAAGTTTGGTAAATTTATCTTGAATTCTTTATTGAAAACTGATCTCAACACTAATTTAAGAAAAGTAAGGTCAAGGTCAAAGGAAAGGTGAAGGTCAAAAATGTTGATGCAGTTGAAAAGCTTACATCAGTATGTATCAGCATATGAAGTTTTATTACAGTAACTTGAATGATTTCATTAAAACTAAGCTAAACACTAAAGAAAAGTGAAGTCAAGGTCAAAGGAAAAGTCAAGGTCAAAATGTTGATGCAGTTGAATAGCTTACATCAGTATGTATCAACATATGAAGTTTGATTACACTATCTTTAATGTTATCTTTAAAATGTTATCTTTTTAACACTAGTTTAAGAAAAGTGAGATCAAGGTCAAAGGAAAAGTCAAGGTAAAAAAATGTTGATGCAGTTACATAGCTCTTATCAATATCTATCAGCATATGAAGTTTGATAAAAATATCTTGCATAGTTTCTTTGAAACTGAGCTTCGAACTGAGCTAAAAGCAAAGCATGACAGAAGGACAGACGGAAGGACAGACAGAAGGATGGGTGGAAGGACATGACAAACACTATATGCCTCGGCCATATTCATGGCAGGGCATAAAAAACATGAATCTACACTATATGAGGATGTTTCCATATCAAAATAACTAACAAGCAAATTTAAAGAATTGTGGTCCCCTGCTTTCCGTGTCTTGTGGATGGGATGCCATTATTTATGGCATATTGTTTCAAATATACACGCCCTATCATATGTCATTCAAAAGTAATCACCAAAGTTAAAATTTTTGAAAATCAGGTAAAACATCAAGGTCAAGGGGTAAAAAATCATAGCATGCCCGGAGGCATCTTGTTACAGGTAATGTACATGTCAAATATGAAAGTCCTACAGTCCCTGAAACGTTCTACTTTCCTATTTTTCCATTCGCTCACCGTTCGTTCACCGTGCGTTCACCGTTCGTTCACCGTGCGTTCACCGTTCGCTCTCCGTTCACAGTTTTGTGTTCAGCGTTCAGCATGCGCTCGCATTCACCGTTCACAAAGCGTTCAGCGTTCGCTCTTCGTTTGTTCACTTTGCATTCACCTTGCGTTCAGCGTTCACTTATCGTTCAGTCTTTATTGTCATTCGGAACTCCGAAGTGAAAGGATTTATCTTTTTTTTAAGTAAGGATTTACAAGTTTTGAATTTAATAAATAACATATCGTGTTTGAAGAATCATTATTTCATCGGGAAAATTATCCACAATATTTATTTTTATTATTCTAACTTAGCTGTTAGGTTATTTGTAAAATTTATCTGGAAAATAAATGTTGTTATAGGGTGAATTCACCACGCATCGGACACCCTCGCACTTAAACAAGTTCTAGCGATATCGCTACCGACCGAATATTATCAAAATGGAACTTAACATGTAGTATGTGACTAAAATATAAATTTTTGACACAATCGTACCTTACTTATTGAGAAAATATTATTAAAAACCGATTTTTTTCGAAATAAGTCAGAATTCACCATGGATTGGACAATATTCACCATGCATCGGACATAGATATTTAAACCAGAAAAATATCATACCTTGATCTCGGTGTTTTAAAATTAGTGATATCGAAACATTTTTATCTTATATTAAAAGATTAACCTTCTAATTAAATTTGAATGACTAATTCGATCCACAAATGTAAAGAGATTTTAAATGCATCACATCGCAATTTCTTGTGGTATTTTTATCACAACATGAAAATAAAAATCGGCATCATTAAAAAGTTTAAATCTTCACCTTTAAGACAGAAACAAGTAAAAACACGGGGAGACTCGGGTTCAATGAAAGTTTATTGCTTAAAGTTGTCCGAAGCAAGGTATGTGTCCGATGCATGGTTAACTCACCCTAAGTACATGTATGTACCTATGTAGAACGATGCTGAAAAATTAAATTTAAATACGGGCAATATACATGTACACATACTTCAAGCACTGCAACATTTTGTTGTTATGATAAAGACGACAAATCGTTAATGGATAGATAATAATTTACCAACTGCAGCAAAAATACAAAAATATTTATTTCTATCACATTTTTTTTTCAAATAATACAGAAATACATAATAGAACTTGTTCTGAGAATGACAAACAGTACTGCGGATTAATTAAATATCTTTAGGGCGAATTAAATTGATAGTGTTGTTTAAAAAAAAATATTTATTTAAAATGTAATACATTAAAGAATTTTTTTCTACTTTACATATATAAAGTCTTTAAATAGAGAGAGAGAGAAATGCCTTTATAACATGATTATCATTTATATAACCAAGGTGATTCTCCAGTAATGATATTTTTCACCGTAACTTCATATGTTTGTCATTCAATATTACTAAGAGTCCCCCCCCCCCCTTCCCCTAAATCGGTTACTTAGTTCGTATTTTCAGTACATTTTAATTATCATTTAAAAAGAAGTTAATGTGTTTTGTAGCACAAAAATTTCAGTCTCAACACAAACATGCATCTAAACAAAGTCATTAAACAATAGTAATTCAAAATATACATGTGCCGATATTTTAAATTGGCAGGGAGTATGTTTCAAATTCAAGCGGCTTAATCATTCCAAGTGTTTGTTCCCAATATATTTTATTCATTTATTTATTTATTTTTTTTAGAAATGTTGAAATCACTTCTAGAAATGATAAGAAAAAATGTTAAAACCTCTTGGAAAGACTAACACTTTGCCTTCGGTGTGAGGTGACTTTCACACCTGCACAGTGTCGAATGATTTTGATTGACAGGTCAAGCACATGGACTTCGTGTGAACTTGCAGCAGGTAAATAAAAACCGATAATGACTGTAAAACAAATAGATTTGTTGATAAAAAATGGTTACTTTCACTGCCTGATAAATTTAGAAAAAATTAAGATTTTTGTTTGATATAGGTACAAACATTTGAGGAAAGGGGGGGGGGGCTAAAACCGAATCTCTCTCTCTATAGATCTCTCTCATTTGTCTGTTTAATAAAAATTATGACAGCATATTACTTAAATATCAAGTTGTGAAAATTTAATATATAACAAATAACATGATTGCCTCTTTGTATCATCTTGTCCGAGTATAATCACGGCCGGAAAATGTTTACAGATACATATAGAAGTCTGCTCAATAAATCATCATAAGAAATAAGACTGACACATAAATATATTGTTGCATTAAAATTTTAAAATATGAGTGTATTTATGCATTACGTCCACATACCTTTGTAAAATATTTTTTTTCTCGTTATTTTACACGGAATCGCCTTGTATGGTTGTTACAACCGTTGTAATTCATTCTATAAGTCCGTAGTTTTCTCTTCTAAAATCGACATTATTTGTAATGGTTTTATATACCATATAAGAATAAACATATTTATTTTACAACTAGATTAATTTCATCTGTTATACTACAGCATTCAGTAACAATTACAATGTTTTACAGCGATAAAAATCGGGTTATTAAAAAGTTGAATTTAAACATCGTACATATGTGCAGAAAATATTGTAAGAAACTTAAATTAATAATTTTACTTAATGTGCATGTATCGTCTTTCTTAGGACAATTTTCATTGATTTGTTTATTTATTTATTATTTATTTATTTTTTAGCACCAGGCATTAGAATACAATAGAATAGATTCAATGCAAGGAAAAGATCAGAGGCTTTCTAAATAAATCATTCATCTTGCGTTCACCGTTCGTTCACCGTTCACTTTGCGCTCGCGTTTGCGCTCCGTTCGCGTTCTGCGTTCGCTCACCGTTCACCCATCGTTCACCAAGTTGCATTCAGCGTTCACACATTTCACTCACCGATCGCTCTGCATTCGTTCAGTGTTCGTTCACCATTCGTTCAGCGTTCG
This sequence comes from Saccostrea echinata, assembly GCF_033153115.1. Classification (NCBI taxonomy): domain Eukaryota; kingdom Metazoa; phylum Mollusca; class Bivalvia; order Ostreida; family Ostreidae; genus Saccostrea; species Saccostrea echinata. The sequence continues at coordinate 16,985,047 of NW_026889774.1, forward strand.
CTCACCATTCAAGTGGGAAAGTAGAACATTTCAGGGACTGTAACTCATCTCAATCAAAAGTTATAAAGAAATATAACATTTTTGAAAAGTAGGTTAAACTTCAATGTCAATGTCACAGAGTCAAAAGTCATGATATATTTAGAAAGGTCTTGTCATAGGTAATATACATGTATAATATGAATGCCCTATCTTTTCTCTTTCTAAATGATCAACTAAAAATAATGTTAAATTTTTTGAAAAGTAGGTCAAACTTCAAAGTCAAGGTCATGGATTAAAAATCATAGTATATTTAGAAAGTTCTTGTAAGTAATGTACATGTGAAATATGAAAGTCCCATCTCTTATTATTCAAAAGTTATGACCAAGGTTAAATTTATTGTGACAGACGGACAGACTGACTTACAAATGGTTTAATGTCCCCTAGGTCCCTTTCATGAAAACGGGGGACAATAATGCCCTTGCTGTTCATGAGAAGAAGATTTATGATGGAAAAAATCCCCTGCATTTTTCTATGTAAATCTTTGGATCCCCATAAGTGGCCCCACCCTATCCCAGTGGGTCATAATTTGAACAAATTTGAATCTACATGAAGTCCATGTAAAGAAAGTTTCAACTTTTTGGGCCCAGTCAGTGGTTCTTGATAAGACTTTTTTAAATGATACCACCAAATTTTCACTAATTCTTGATTATCCTCCCTTGAAAGAGGGTGTGATCCTTCATTTGAACAAACTTGAATGCCCTTTACCCGAAGATGCTTTGTGGCAAGGTTGGTTGAAATTGGCCCAGTGGTTCAATTGAAGAAGACAGAAATGTGAAAAGCTTACAGACGGACAGATGAATGACAGACAAAATGTGGTAAGAAAACCAGAAAAACTCAAGTGAGCTAAAAACTTATGATCACAAGTACTTGCAAAGAGTTACAGTATTTGAAAAGCAGTTTTCTTTATGCATTGTTTTCAGAAGCTGAAAATGTATGACTTGTATCCATGTTGAAAAAACTGCACATTTCAGAAAACAGTATGATTAAAAATAGTTAATCAAGGTGCTTTGAGTAGCAAAATAAGCTAAAACTGGTATAGCTAATTCAACCACAGCGCTTAGTCAATTTTAAGATGCACAACCTTTTCAACTCTTAATCATTCTTAAAATATTTGTATCATCATTTCTGATTCAAGGGAGAAGTAGACAGGGCTCAACATTAACTTTTTTCCTACTTGTCCATTCGGACAAGTGACCAAGACATTTACTTGTCCGAACTTCAACTTCACTTGTCCGAAAAATTTTCAATAAAGATCTAATACTGTTAACTGTAAAACTAAAAATAAAGTCCATTACATGTGCATGATGTTATTTATGAATACAACAAACACATAAAACAAAATTTTATCTAGACTTTCTGTCCTGACAACTTAAATGCTGTCAACATAAAACAGAATCCAAACTTCGTCAGTTCCATGCCTTTCCAGTAGTATGCAATTAGTGAACTTCGATCCCGATCGAGTGCACTCAATTACATAGCAATCTATATCGGGATCGATGTTCGGTTTTTAGCTCACCTCGACGAAGTCGAGATGAGCTTATGCTATACCCCTATGCTGACCTAGATTTTCCAGTTGAGTAACCAAGTTAAAGTTTTTGGAGCAGGTCCATTCCCAAGTAACTATTAGCCCTATCTGGACCAAACTTGCATGGATGATGCATCTAAGGATGTACACTACCACACTTGCTTCGGATGCTGGATCTGACCTAAATTTTCCTGATGAGTGACCAGGTTAGATTTTTGGGGCAGGTCCATTCCCAAGTAACTATTAGCCCTATCTTGAACAAACTTGCATGGATGATGCATCTAGGAATGTACACTACCCCACTTGCTTCAGATGCTGGATCTGACCTAGATTTTCCAGATGAGTGACCAGGTTAAAGTTTTTGGAGCAGGTCCATTCCCAAGTAACTATTAGCCCTACCTGGACCAAACTTGCATAGATGATGCATCTAAATGGACACTACCACATTTGCTTCGGATGCTGGATCTGACCTAGATTTTCCAGATGAGTGACCAGGTTAAAGTTTTTGGAGCAGGTACATTCCCAAGTAACTATTAGCCCTACCTAAAACAAACTTGCATGGATGTTGCATCTAGGGATGGTCGCTACCACACTTGCTTCGGATGCTGGATTCGACCTAGATTTTCCACATGAGTGAATTTTAGCCATATTTTAACCATATTAGCATGGATGATGTAGCTAGGGATGGTCACTTCAAGACTTGCTTTGGATTCTGAATCTGAACTACATTTTCCAGATGAGTCACCAGGATAATTTTTTTGGAGTAGCTTTATAACATAATTATGGCCTGTTTATATAAACAAAACAAGTCAATTGCAAGTTCTACATTTATTCTTTGCCTTTGGGAACTACTCAGCTATTGGACAATCATGTAACAAATTGCAACGTCAAGGAACACACGCATACAAATAAAATCATTAAAGATAAAATACTTAAATGTACATGTAAGGCCAATGGCTAATTATGTTGAAATTGCACCTACAATATGTAAATTGTAAAGATATGTGACTGGCCAATGGCCTTGTAAATTTTTTCTAGCCGATGGCCTGGTAGTCTGTGGAAGGCCGATGTTCTGCCACAATAATTGCTTTATTCAGCAGAAGGTTAACCATACAAGGATATGGTAAAAAGCTGTAACAAACAAATTATGAAAAATCAATGACAGATATGGCTTTCCATAGAAAAAATTTACAAACAGGTGTTCTTTTGGCTAAAGCAAGCAGATAACATTTTACACAGTAATAAAAAACTTAAACTGTGTGAAGGTAAAGCGTATTTCTTCGAAAACATATTATCATATGTATAGATCAAATTTATATATGACAATACATGATTCAAAAAACCGATGTACATAATGGCGCACCATACTCCGAGCACATGGAATTAAAGATTTACAAAGTTTACAAATATGCAAAGGTTAGCATCTTCAGCAATTAACACACAAGTAAATGAGATAATGAGCAAGTGATTTAACATAAAATAAATTCTATTAACAACTTACACTGTAGATAGCAGGGGTTCTAAATGGACAACAAACTCAACGTTCGAGTATGGCGGCAATCTCAGACATAAATAACTCGTACAATAAATGATTAGTTCGTACCTCAAACTATTCAATAAAAATAGCCAAATAGCAAGATATTTAAAACAAAGCCATAACAGCCGATGACCTTCATATGAGAGGGTGATGGCCTGTCATAAACTCATGTGACTGGCCGATGGCCTCAAATGTAAGTGGCCGATGGCCTTGTGAATAGCTTGGCTGATGGCCTGTAAGTAACTGGCCGATGGCCTTGAACTTGAGTGGCCGATGGCCTTGGTGAATCAAGTGGCCGATGACCTGTAAGTCTGGAAGGCCGATGACCTTGTAGTAGAGGCCGATGGCCTAAATGTGTGTGTCTAGGCAGATGGCCCTGCATATGTATGTATAGCTGTTTCTAGTGAGTTTTCTTTTGGGGAAAAATAACACATGTTCATGTGTTAAGTGCCCAAACGAAGGTATTACAAAAGTTATGAAATTTGAAAAAAATTGTAATAGCTGAGAGCCCCAAAAGGAAAGAAGAGGAGTTATAACCACCATCCTTAATTTGATAATCAAACACAATTACCAATCAAAAGCAGTTTAAATATACATTTGGTGACAATGAATATAATAAGCATCAGTTACAAGAGTTAAAAGTTTATTAAGGTTCTGGTAATGAATAAGCAAAGAGCCAGGTACGTTAGTAGTGAAAATCAGCCCTTCTTTGAAAATGTAAAACAATTATAAAGAAATGACTTGAGGATGTATACTTTATAAATATATCAACAATTTTTACCTATCTTTTATAGTTTAGTTGCAATAGCCCTCTAAAAATGGAATGTATTTTATTTCATTTAACCGTTTTGAGCACTATGACATCATTATCGCCGTCGATTAAGAACATTTAAATAACAACTTTAATGTATCAATGTATGTATATTAAAATGTTTACATTGCATAGTTTATTTACTTCAAGAAAATATTGCACAAAAAAGAATGTTTTGAAGAATAAATGACCTCTGTAGTATCGATACATGTATACCAGAATATCATAACTGCAGCCAAAATTGCTTGCATAATGTGCACTGTTTTTCTCCACAAATAGATTTATTTTTCAGGAATGTTTAAAAAAAATAGAGAATGCAAATAGATGCTTGAAATGAAGCTTTTATTAACAAACAAGAACAGTAAATGAGGAAAAATAACTTCCTTTGGCATTAATTTTGACCTATTTGCACTAAGGTTCAAATTATAATATTATACTACCGAAAATCGCCCTATTTGAGATTAATCAATACAATTTTAAAAAAGTATTAAATTATTCATGCAAAATAGATCAATGGACAGAAAAATAATAAGAAATTATATCACCAGGATGTAATGATAACTCAGGCACGAAGTATTGGGGGGTGGGGGTGGGGCTGTCCCCCTTTTTTTTTTTCCGAACATTACCTTTTCTATCGAAAATGTCCATTGAAGGGCTAGTTGCTCCTCTCCCCCACTTTTTGTTGCAGAGTTATGTGGTGATGTATGAAAAAAATCGATGTGGAAGAAGTTGAGAAGTTGGACCTCTCTCCCACGAAATAGGATTTTCAAGTTTGATTCTGCCCCCCCCCCCCCCCCATCATTTAAAAACCTATACTATGTGCCTGCAACTTAAGAAATATCTATTAAAATTCATTGACTTCAGAATCCTGAAATTCTGAGTTACTCCAAGGTTTTGTTCAAAGTAAAAATATATTCTAGGTCGCTATTGCGCTGAGAAAGGGACGAAGGGGGGATGAAAGTAAGCTACAGGTATAACAAATAACCAAAAAAATATCAAAGCTGACCCTAAGGTTCCTTGTGAACTGTACGTCAAAGTTAACTTCTTTAATTTGTCAAAACGTATAGACTGGATCTAAATTACATATCTTTGAGTCAGAGTCAGGCTCTAGGTGACATGCCTTCATAATTTCCATCAGCATTTTTTTTAGTTTACGATGACCTTGCACATTGATCTTTGACTTTAGACCACAGACAAAGGTGTCAACTAACAAAGAATAAATTAAAATCAATCTTCCTAACTTACCAACAGGGAACTTGTGAAGCCATGCAAAACAGCTGATGTAAATTCAAATAATAGTAGTGATAAAATTTAATTTCATTTATCTAATGGGGAATTCAAACAATACTTTTCTTCCAAAACTTTGTGAAATATGAGATGAATTGCTTTGTCAAATGAGCTAAAAAATAATTCGATTATTCCCAGTAATTTTAACAATCATGAATTATGTCTCTGACGCCGTTTTTACCATATCAACACATAACTTAATGATTGGACGCTGTTCCGTTTTCATGGGCATTACTTGTGATTTTTCTGAACATATCTATCATCCCTCCCAAATATTAGAAAATGAAGACGGTCGACTCATCTCATACACGATATATTTAATTTTCATTAAGCTTTGACTTGGTTTATATTAATATAGGTATATTTTTTCAACCCTACATAAAAAGGTTGTAATATTTCAACCCTGGGCCATACGGACTGTCTGCGAGCTTAAAGATGGCAACTGACTTTTTTTTTTTTTTTTTTTTACAAAAAAGTTATAAAGTTGGGTTGCCTTAAGTTGGATGCAAAGCACAGCGATAAGGTTACCAGTGTCTCGAAACACGGGGTACTTATGTAAGCATAAGGTTAAACAATTATCACTTTTAATAACGCATCAACCAGGGTCATGTTGAATTCATTCCTATAGATCTCGTGGTTTCAGCTTTAGAACCTGACTGTTGATCATTTGGGGACAAACAACAACAAGAAATTAAGATCTGAAAAGAATTCTCCTGAGTCTTTATATTGTAACGCTAAATATTTTTTATATCCAATTAAAAGACAAAACTGTTCGTGTACAAAATTTAGCGCAAGGACTTCCTATGGACCAGATGGCGTGACCATAAATTAACACTACAGATTATGGGGCCTTGCATTGTACTCAGTTATGATTTATTTACGGGTGAATTAAAAAAAAATGACCACCAAACTGAATTTTTTTGGCAAAATTCAACTACTTGTAACATATTTTTCACTTATATCATCATATTGCAAATGCATTCTAGTTTAAAATCCTGAAGTGGCAATAGAATTGACAATTGGATTGAAAAGTTTCAGAATTTTTATTAGAAAAATTTCTTTTGAAAAAAGAAAATATCATTACACCTTAAAAGACTTTCTAGAATACATAATCACAAGAAATTATAGTTTTCTATGCTTCAAAATGGTAAAGGGTATAAATGATTAAATCTAGACCTTGAATGAGTATCTTCTCTCGTACATGTGACAAAAAATTGGCTTTTTGATTGTTATTTTACATTATTTTTTCAATTCTGGTTTGAAAAGTTTTAATATGAAAAAAATATGAAGCAATAAAATTCCCCAAAATTCACTTTTTTGTCCGTTCAAGTCAATTCTTTAAATCTAAGCCAAAAAAGAATTGTTTTATACGAGTTCTCTTACAAAAAATACTAGATTTTGAAGTGACCCTATGTTACATAATTGTGTTGCACTCCTGACATCTAATATGTGTTTTATTTAACATTGTTTTAAAAATTATAACACACAATAACCCATTCTTACTTTGTAAATCAATTTGCCGTGTTGATATTATTCATCGTTTACAGCAGGTTTTTCATATTTTGAAGACCTTAAAACATGATTATTTGCAAAGTGTAATATATATAAAATGTATTTAAAATATATGTGAAATGAGGAAAACTATTCCCTGAATTGACTGTAAAATTTCTGTAATTTCTTGATAGACATAGTGTTTTGAACATCAAATAGTATCAAGCATTTTTTTCAACTTATTTTTTAGTAAAGATAGTTAAAAAGCATCGGTAATTATGAAGCAGTTTTGTTGCACTCCTGACTGCAGTAAAGTTTAAAATTAAAACCATAGAACACAAACATTCATAAAGTGTTGGCAACATCAAGTGGTAATGAAATTGTGCAATACTTATAGTCCAATACTTCATAATTAAAACAGATGAAAGTATTTAAAATTCGCATTTTATCTGGAATTATACCCTATTTTATGCCCCAAAACTAGCTTAAATGTATATTTAGAAGATAAAATACATTTTAAAGCATATTTTCCTTTAGAAGACAAACACGGTAACCCACCAGAGAAATTCTACTCATCATTTTTTCTTTATTTTTATTCTTAGTGGATGATTTATAATTCTAACATATTTGTTGCACTCCTGACCGAAAGCATTGGGGCCTTTAAAGTAGAATTGTGAAGTGAAAATTACATAAGAACTTGTTCTGTTGTTTCAGTGAAGTTGAGGAGGAATTACCTGAAGTTTATGACAATGTTTTAGTATGTTTATTTTTAACGTTCATTAAAAAAAATCACAAAAAAGATAAAAACACATCAGAATTGATAAAATTGAAAAAGGAAGGATTTTAATAATAAAACTGTCAATAATTTAGCATTAAATTATACAAAAAGATCATTATTAATTAATGAATACTTCTAAGCATGAATAGAAGTCTTTTCGTCACACAACTTGAATCTTTTAAAAGATGTGTTGCACTCCTGACCATAGAAATATGGATCTGAAGCACAGACAGATCCTGTAATTGATAAATCTATTTGGTAAAAATGTTCTTTTTGTCTTTATTTTCCAAAATAAAAACTATATAGTCCTATTTAAATAACTCTGCAAAATCCAGGGGGGGGGGGGGGTTTCCAATCTCCCTAGCCGCTCCCTGTCCCTGAAATGACAAATGATCATGTGACTCCTAAATAGTAGAAAACTTTTCCATTTGACTATACATAATTTTGTTTCTTGTGTTATTATGTCATGTACATCTAATGGTTTAAGGTTATGAACCCCTGGAGGTCATCCCCACTCTCTTAATGAACTGGAAATGTTCATAATATGACTACATCAAATTAAATAAAAGTGCATCAATGATAAGATTACTTGACATTTCATTCATGAATTTGGGTCAACCCATGTACCCTCCTAGAATTAGGAATGAAAATCATTCAAAGAGATGAACCATTAAACTATTTGTATATATTCACATTTTTTTTTTATGTCAAACCAAAGTATTAGACTAGTTTGCATACATGAACAAACAGGGGTCTGGGAAGGGGAAGGGGCAAGGGGAAGGAGTTATCTCTTTACGTCTTAATTGTAACAGTTGAAAATTACTAAAATGAATGTTAACCTCAAATCCGACTTGTACGTCTTCATTATTTTTAAGTGGTGGTGTCTCTGTATGAGTGAAAAATTCCCAAGAGGGATATTTAACAACAAACAAACATTAATGACTTAAAAAACACAATATACATGTACATGTTTATTAGTCAATGGATATACTTCTGATCATATCTCTAGTTCTCCCTTGAATCAGAAATGATGATATAAATATTATAAGAATGATTAAGAGTTGAAAAGGTTGTGCATTTTAAAATTCACTAAACTCTGTGGTTGAATTAGCTATACCAGTTTAGCTTATTTTGCTACCCAAAGCACCTTGATTAACTATTTTTAATCATACTGTTTTCTGAAATGTGAAGTTTTTTCAACATGGATACAAGTCATACCTTTTCAGCTTCTGAAAACAATGCATGAAAAAAAAAATGCTTTTCAAATACTGCAACTCTTTCCAAGTACTTGTGATCATCAGTTTTTAGCTCACTTGAGTTTTTCTGGTTTTCTGATCACATTTTGTTTGTCATCCATCTGTCTACCTGTAAACTTTTCACATTTTTGTCTTCTTCACTAGAACCGCTGGGCCGATTTCAACCAACCCTGCCACAAAGCATCTTCGGGTAAAGGGGATTCAAGTTTGTTCAAGTGAAGGGTCACACCCTCTTTCAAGGGGGGATAATCAAGAATTAGTGAAAATTTGGTGGTATCATTTTAAAAAAGTCTTATCAAGAACCACTGACTGGGCCCAAAAAGTTGAAACTTTCTTTACATAGACAGTGTAGCTTCAAATTTGTTCAAATTATGACCCACTGGGGTAGGGTGGGGTCACATATGGGGATCCAATGATTTACATAGAAAAATGCAGGGGATTTTTTCCATCATAAATCTTCTTCTCATGAACAGCAAGGGCATTATTGTCATCCGTTTTCACAAAAGGGACCTAGGGGACATTAAATCTCATTTGTCTGTCAGTCTGTCCGTTTGTCAGTCTGTCCGTCTGTCACAATAAATTTAACCTTGGTCATAACTTCTGAATAATAGGAGATAGGGCTTTCATATTTCACATGTACATTACCTACAAAAACTTTCTAAACATACCATGATTTTTGAACCCATGACCTTGACCTTGAAGTTTGACCTACTTTTCAAAAAATTTAACATTATTTTAAATGATCATTTTGAAAGAGAAAAGATAGGGCATTCATATTATACATGTATATTACCTGTGACAAGACTTTCTAAATATATCATGACTTTTGACTCCGTGACATTGACCTTGAAGTTTAACCTACTTTTCAAAAATGTTATATTTCCTTATAACTTTTGATTGAGAAGAGATTGGACTTTCATATTTGACATGTACATTACCTGTAACAAGATGTTTCCAAGCATGCTATGATTTTTTTACCCCTTGACCTTGATGTTTTACCTAATTTTCAAAAATTTTAACTTTGGTGATTACTTTTGAATGACATATGATAAGGCCTGCATATTTGAAACAATATGTCATAAATAATGGCATCCCATCCACTAGGACACGGAAAGCAGGGGACCACAATTCTTTGAATTTGCTTGTTAGTCATTTTGATATGGAACCATCCTCATATAGTGTAGATTCAAGTTTTTTATGCCCTGCCATGAATATGGCCAAGGCATATAGTGTTTGTCATGTCCGACTTCAATAAAACGTCGTATGCTGATACATACTGATGTAAGCTTTTCAACTGCATCAAAATTTTTGACCTTGACTTTTCCTTTGACCTTGACCTTACTTTTCTTAAATTAGTGTCTAGATCAGTTTTGAATAAACAATTCAAGATATATTTATCAAACTTCATATGCTGATATATACTGCTGAGAGATATCAATTGCATCAACTTTTTAGCTCACCTGAGCTGAAAGCTCAAGTGAGCTTTTCTGATCACATTTTGTCCGGCGTCCGTCTGTCTGTCCGTCTGTCTGTCTGTCTGTCTGTCTGTCTGTAAGCTTTTCACATTTTCGACTTCTTCTCAAGAACCACTGGGCCAATTTCAACCAAACTTGCCACAAAGTATCCTTGGGTAAAGGGGATTTAAGTTTGTTCAAATGAAGGGCCACGCCCTCTTTCAAGGGGAGATAATTAGGAATTAGTGAAAAAATAATGGCAACATTTAAAAATCTTCTTCTCAAGAACCATACCGCCAGGAAAGATGAAACTCATGTGGAAGCATCCTCAAGTAGTGTACATTCAAGTTTGTTCAAATCATGACCCCCGGGGGTAGGGCGGGGCCACAATGGAGGATCAAAGTTTTACGTAGAAATATATAGGAAAAATCTTTAAAAATCTTCTTCTCAAGAACAGCAAAGCCATGATGGGTCATATTTATATGGAAGCATCCTCAGGTAGTGTAGATTCAAGTTTGTACAAACTATGACCCCCGAGGGTAGGGCGTGGCCACAATGGAGGATCAAAGTTTTACATAGAAATATATAGGAAAAATCTTTAAAAATCTTCTTATCAAGAACCACAAAGTCATGATGAGTCATATTTATATGGAAGCATCCTCAGGTAGTGTAGATTCAAGTTTGTTCAAACCATGACCCCCGGGGGTAGGGCGGGGCCACAATGGAGGATCAAAGTTTTACATAGAAATATATAGGAAAAATCTTTAAAAATCTTCTTCTCAAGAACAGCAAAGTCATGATGAGTAATATTTATATGGAAGCATCTTCGGGTAGTGTAGATTCAAGTTTGTTAAAATCATGACCCCCAGGGGTAGGGCGTGGCCACAATGGAGGATCAAAGTTTTACATAGAAATATTTAGGAAAAATCTTTAAAAATCTTCTTCTCAAGAACAGCAAAGTCATGATGGGTCATATTTATATGGGAGCATCATCAGGTAGTGTTGAATCAAGTTTGTTCAAACAATGACCCCCGGGGGTAGGGTGGGGCCACAATGGAGGATCAAAGTTTTACATAGAAATATATAGGAAAAATCTTTAAAAATCTTCTTCTCAAGAACAGCAAAGTCATGATGAGTAATATTTATATGGAAACATCCACAGGTAGTGTAGATTCAAATTTATTCAAATCATGACCCCAAGGGGTAGGGCGGGGCCACAATGGAGGATCAAAGTTTTACATAGAAATATATAGGAAAAATCTTTAAAAATCTTCTTCTCAAGAACAGCAAAGTCATGATGAGTAATATTTATATGGAAGCATCTTCGGGTAGTGTAGATTCAAGTTTGTTAAAATCATGACCCCAGGGGTAGGGCGGGGCCACAATGGAGGATCAAAGTTTTACATAGAAATATATAGGAAAAATCTTTAAAAATCTTCTTCTCAAGAACAGCAAAGCCATGATGGGTCATATTTATATGGGAGCATCATCAGGTAGTGTAGAATCAAGTTTGTTCAAACAATGACCCCCGGGGGTAGGGCGTGGCCACAATGGAGGATCAAAGTTTTACATAGAAATTTATAGGAAAAATCTTTTAAAATCTTCTTCTCAAGAACAGCAAAGTCATGATGAGTAATATTTATATGGAAACATCCACAGGTAGTGTAGATTCAAATTTATTCAAATCATGACTCCCAGGGGTAGGGCGGGGCCACAATGGAGGATCAAAGTTTTACATAGAAATATATAGGAAAAATCTTTAAAAATCTTCTTCTCAAGAACAGCAAAGCCATGATGGGTCATATTTATATGGAAGCATCCTCAGGTAGTGTAGATTCAAGTTTGTACAAACTATGACCCCCGAGGGTAGGGCGTGGCCACAAAGGAGGATCAAAGTTTTACATAGAAATATATAGGAAAAATCTTTAAAAATCTTCTTCTCAAGAACAGCAAAGTCATGATGAGTAATATTTTTATGGAAGCGTCCTCAGGTAGTGTAGATTCAAGTTTGTTCAAATCATGACCCCCAGGGGTAGGGCGGGGCCACAATGGAGGATCAAAGTTTTATATAGAAATAATATATAGGAAAAATCTTTAAAAATCTTCTTCTCAAGAAAAGCAAAGCCATGATGAGTCATATTTATATGGAAGCGTTCTCAGGTAGTGTAGATTCAAATGTGTTCAAATCATGACCACCGGGGGTAGGGCAGGGCTGCAATGGACTATCAAAGTTGCACATAGAAATATATAGGAAAAATCTTCTTCCCAGGAACAGC